>NC_140165.1:250316419-250588919 GCF_963971535.1 Notolepis coatsorum
ATCAGAAACGACGTCCCCCGCCCCCCCCCCCCTTTCCTTTTTTTTTTATCTACTTTTTCTCACCGTTTTTCTATTTTTCTCCCGTCCCCAATTTCGTATTCTCCAATTCTACCCTCCCCTGTCTCGAACGATGTTAGGCCATGCCTCCCACAAGCCGGCTGCAATGTGGACAAAGCCTTGCATCACGTGTCCCCTCCGGTACTCGAGGAGGCAGCCGTCGCATCTTTTCACCTGCACAGCGCGATCTCTCAGCGGCGAGGGTCTGCGTGGGAGGGACACGCCACCCTCGTCGCTTCCTGATTCTACTGCGCAGGCGCACCAACCGACCTGTAGGAGTCGCTGTCCACAACGTCCGATCCCCACTCACCAGCTTCCCACCCCCTAATACTGCCAATTGTATTAGTATGAACGACCAGCCAAGCTGGTAGCAAACCCAGCATCTCCTGCATTGGTGGCGAGCGCCTTGCCCACTGCGTCACCTAGCCTTGAATTGTTATCATTATTGTTATTGTATTGTGTTGCGTCTGTTACATGTAAAAAAAAATATTAAGAAATTTGATCACAAAAAAAAGATAGCTTGTATATTCTGCATTTTAACACAGGCTTCAATAGAACTGACACCAAAGTCTGACAGCAAGCAGAGCTGGTATTCTGACGTCATGATGACCATTCCTTCTTTCATAGTTTCCTTGGTTCTGACATCATGACCCTTCCTTCTTTTATAGTTTCCTTGCAGATATGCAACAATGAACTCCATGACATCACCATGACATCTCCATGACATCACCATGACATCACCATGGTGCGATACCAAACATTCTTAAAAACTTGCCGGCACAGAAGCAGCAGTTGCTTAGCAACGGCCAGGGAGCAGGACATGGTGACCGCTCCATCTGTGTCTCTCTCCCTGGTCTGATACTTAATACAAGATACAAGACGCAGGTCCACAGGGGAGGAGCCTAACCGTACTGTCACTCAGAGCAGAGACGCAGGGTCACAGGGGAGGAGCCTAACCGTACTGTCACTCAGAGCAGAGAGACGCAGGGTCACAGGGGAGGAGCCTAACCGTACTGTCACTCAGAGCAGAGAGACGCAGGGTCACAGGGGAGGAGCCTAACCGTACTGTCACTCAGAGCAGAGAGACGCAGGGTCACAGGGGAGGAGCCTAACCATACTGTCACTCAGAGCAGAGAGAGACGCAGGGTCACAGGGGAGGAGCCTAACCATACTGTCACTCAGAGCAGAGAGAGACGCAGGGTCACAGGGGAGGAGCCTAACCATACTGTCACTCAGAGCAGAGAGAGACGCAGGGTCACAGGGGAGGAGCCTAACCATACTGTCACTCAGAGCAGAGAGACGCAGGGTCACAGGGGAGGAGCCTAACCGTACTGTCACTCAGAGCAGAGAGAGACGCAGGGTCACAGGGGAGGAGCCTAACGATACTGTCACTCAGAGCAGAGAGACGCAGGGTCACAGGGGAGGAGCCTAACCGTACTGTCACTCAGAGCAGAGAGACGCAGGGTCACAGGGGAGGAGCCTAACCGTACTGTCACTCAGAGCAGAGAGACGCAGGGTCACAGGGGAGGAGCCTACATGACAGTGAGGAGCAGCACCGTACCGTCACACTCTTCATCTTCTCGTTTCCGACTGATGATGATCCATTCAGCCGTATAGTTTGCTACACCGTGTGCAGAAGAGCCAGAGGAAGCACGGGGCAGAGAAGAGCTCCTCACGGGGAGATGTGCAGGGTGGTAAAACAAACACACACTCACAGGCAGACAGACGTAAGACGAACGTAAGGCACACGGGGAGCTTGAGCAGAAACACAGCCTTGTGGCGAAGAACCATACAAGCACTTCCGGTTAGAACACCCTCTAAACCAGTGGTTCTCAAAGCACTTCCTGTTAAAACACCCTCTAAACCAGTGGTTCTCAAAGCACTTCCTGTTAGAACACCCTCTAAACCAGTGGTTCTCAAAGCACTTCCTGTTAGAACACCCTCTAAACCAGTGGTTCTCAAAGCACTTCCTGTTAAAACACCCTCTAAACCAGTGGTTCTCAAAGCACTTCCTGTTAGAACACCCTCTAAACCAGTGGTTCTCAAAGCACTTCCTGTTAGAACACCCTCTAAACCAGTGGTTCTCAAAAGCACTTCCTGTTAGAACACCCTCTAAACCAGTGGTTCTCAAAGCACTTCCTGTTAGAACACCCTCTAAACCAGTGGTTCTCAAAGCACTTCCTGTTAGAACACCCTCTAAACCAGTGGTTCTCAAAGCGGGGTGCCCCAGGGGTCCTTGAGAGGGTTCCAGAGGGAATAGTTTAATTTCATTCATTTTAATGTGAAGTTAGTCCAATGAGAGAAGACTGTGATCATAGGTTCCAGTCTCTCCTCTGTTATCTCCTCACCTACACTATAGACAGTTATGGAATTCTGGAATAATTCATATCCAACTACAAATATTTACCTATTACATGTGTATTTGGGGGGGGTCCTCGACACAAACGCTTGAGAACCACTGATCTAAAGACTGTAAGATGGCAGGCAGCGCTGTGTAAATGTATTGTTGAAGACAGGACAGGTTGTGTTCCTTTGAGCCAGGCATCATATATACATAAACAACCATACGCTGGCTGTTCACAGATGGTTCTGGTTCTGTTATGGCTCATGTGGCTCTTCGTTCAAAAGGAGCGCTTAGGGGCAACGACACTAAGTTTCACTTCCTGCATCTAAACTAGAATTATAAGACCAGGATTAGTCAGGGTCGTCACGAAACCCTTTAAAAATGGCTTCTCCTCGACGAATCACATTGTAGGAAGTAGTGTCGTCTAGCGTGCTGGTGTCCCGTCCTCCACTGAGTCACATCAGACCCGATATTTGATGTTGAATTGTAACTTTGTCCGGCGTCTACCGATGTCTTTGTCTTGCATAGAGGACCGTGTTGGAAACAAGCGCTTTATAAAACATTCACACGCTAATCCTCCGAGTGAGACCTGTATCCTGGGAGATTTCTTTCGTCAACGCTTGACCAAGCCAAGCCAGGTCAAAACTCTGCTTCCTGTCTGGAACTGTGATCGTTGCCGGGGCAACGTCAGCTTTATCGAAGAAAAAATGAAACTCCTTCGCGCTTCTGCTCCAGCGTCTGATGACGAAGAAGAGCCGCTGAGCTTGGAACGTTCTCCAGTAAACAAGCTCTCCAGTTCACACTCTTAGGCATCAGATTCCTAGCCTGGTATCAGCCCGATATCCGACACCAGTATCGGTATTGTTGCATATTCTTCTTAGAACCGGGAAAGTAGCGACTACTATCAAATCAAACTACATGGTGTTTTAACAGACAGGCGGAAACACAGTCAAGAGTGGCTTCTCTCTCTTTAAAGCAGAGTTCTGTTGAGTTTTGTGCTTTTTCTATTGGATTCACCCGTTCATCTTCAAACTGGGATCTGGTTGATACTGGGATCTGGTTGATACTGGGATCTGGTTGATACTGGGATCTAGTTGATACTGTGATCCACCAGTCTTATGATAGGTAGTGATCTAGTAGATTGGTAGTGATCCTGGCTGTGACTTCATGTATTATAGTATTCTGTGTACCAGGGATATTCATATGTGTGTTTTTGACTGTTTTCACTTCATATTATGTTACAATCAATGCATGCACTTAAAGCCTGGTGTGTGGGTCGACTTTCACCCAGTATGAGAACAGAACCAGTGTGTGATCTGTAGTCCTGACTGGTAATGAGACCAGTTAGTCTCTTATGATGTGCATATGTTGTGTGTGTGTTGGTTAGTCTTACGTTTTGGTTATGTTGTGTGTATGTTATTAGTCTTATATGTTTTATCTTGTAAATGGGTGAATCTTATATCTTATCTTCTGATTATGTTCTGTGTGTACCGTTTAGTCTTATATGTTTTATGTTAGTCTTATATCTTCTGATTATGTTCTGTGTGTACAGTTTAGTCTTATATGTTTTATGTTAGTCTTATATCTTCTGATTATGTTCTGTGTGTACCGTTTAGTCTTATATGTTTTATGTTAGTCTTATATCTTCTGATTATGTTCTGTGTGTACTAGGGCTGGGCGATATGGCCTAAATATGATATCACGATATTTTCTGACCTTTCGGCGATACACGATACACATCACGATGTTTTTCTTTTTTACCCCAAACAATTCATTATGAGGCTTACCAAGACAGTATTTGAGTTTGCAAGCTAACATTAAAGACAAAATAAAATACCCATGCATTTAGCATTTTTATATTAGATTTAGATTATTAGATTATATATTGCATATGAGATATTATATGATTTAGATATGAAATATGATGAATTGAAAATGGGGGACCCTGATGTAAACAAGACTAAAGTCTTTCTCTGGTCTGCATCCCCTTAACAATTGTATGTATTGAGCTGTACTGTACCCATTCTGCAATATGTAAAAGTTTTAAATCGATCAATCAATAAATAAATAAATAAATAGCATTTTAGCATTTTTATGAAACTACTATATATGTATGTCTCTAAATGTTTTGATGAATTGAAAATGGAGGACCCTTATGTAAAAAAGCCGAAAGTCTTTTTCTGGTCTTCATCCTCCTGTACTGTATTGTACCCATTCTGCAACCTTTTAATACAGTTTTCATTCATTCATTCTGACGGAAACATAATCATTTTGATTGACAGTCGAGTCTGCCAATGACGTCACACCGCTTGCACCCGCCCTGCTGTTCTTAGCACCAATCGGCAAGCGTTATTAGTTTTTGACTTCCTGAATGTCCTGTGTGCTGAACATCAACAAAGCTACTAACGTTAGCTCCCCGCGGCCGTCGAGTAGGAGACCAGTGCTTCACAGGATGACTAAATGAGGCATAATGATTTTACTACAACGAATGTTATAATAAAAGCCTTTCCATACATCTGTCTGATTGAAAACTTTATTAACAGACCGCGGAATGGGCATATCTCAGCACAGGCTGAGATATGAACGAGTAACGTGTGGACAGATTGACGCGACACAATCCTCTTGGGCAAAACATCGCGATATCCACGATACGTTGAAAAAGTGTATCGTTAATGAACTGTACCCGATATTTATATAATATCGTCATATCGCCCAGCCCTAGTGTGTACCGTTTAGTCTTATATGTTTTATGTTAGTCTTATATCTTCTGATTATGTTCTGTGTGTACAGTTTAGTCTTATGTTTTATGTTAGTCTTATATCTTCTGGTTATGTTGTGTGTGTGATGGACATTGTTTAATCTTAAAGACTATAAGTGCTGAGCAGCCATTTTAAGTAGCAGTGTGACAATACAGTCCATCTGCAGTTGGATATAGATGTGAACGTCTACAGTCGACCTACAGTGTCATGATGTGTTACTGTAAGCAGTAGGGAGGATGTGTCCCTCTGTAGGAACACAGATTATACACAGGAGTCCAGTTCTGCCATCAGGGATGTGAAGTCAACTCCTCGACCCCTGAGAGCGGGAGTCAACTCCTGGTGATTGATTGAGAGTTGAAATGAGACAAGAGTCAACTACGACGTATTTAAATCCAGTCTCAATCTAAAGCTGATCTAGCTGGTTCATAACGCTAGATAAGGTAATAAGGAGGAGAGGAAGGCCTCTGCATATGAACCAACGACAGAGTCAGCGGCCAATCGTTTGGCTTCCGTTCTGTTCCGTTCGGTGGTGAGGAGTAGATTCCTTTCGAGCAAGAGTTACTGTAGGAGTCAAGTCAGGAGTCAAGAGACAAAATCCCGGAGTCGAGCATCACATTCTGTCATCCTGACAGTGCAGTTCAGAGGCGCGGTGACAGGTGGCAGTAGATAGCACACAACACGGACATGATTGACAGGTAGAACAGGGTGAAGCCGGCCAACTGGGCAGAGGGGGAGGAGCCAAGAAGGGAAGGGGCCGTGGAGAGCAACACGCCTACTGTCCCATAAACCCCGCCTCCTCCGTCCAGAACCTCCCCCACTGAGCACAAACTCTCCTGGGTGTGTGTGTGTGTGTAGGTGTGTGTGTGTGTGTGTGTGTGTGTGTGTTGGTGTGCGTGTGTAGGTGTGTGTGTGTGTGTGTGTGTTTGTGTGTAGGTGTGCGTGTGTGTGTTTGTGTGTAGGTGTGTGTGTGTGTGTGTGTGTGTGTGTGTGTGTGTGTGTGTGTGTGTTTGGGGGTTGAGATGGAAAGGGAAAAGGAGAGAGAAGGTAAACAGGGTGAAAACAGACAAGATTAAACAAAAGAAGGATTTGTGACACAAAATGGATGGAAGATGAGTTTGAGCCAAAAGGAGGGCGAGAGAGAGAGATAGAGAGAGAAAAAGAGAAAGTGCACTCGTTAGTGGCAGACGAGCAGCTTAACATGTAGTCACCAGTGGCTCTACAGACGAGCACTGGGGATACAACATAGGGCTGGGCGATATGGCCAAAAATGATCGCGATAACGATATTGATAACAATAAAAAATGTTTATTTTGCAGCAATTCTTTGTCGTTGCTGCCATCTTTAGTGTTACATCCCCTCACACTCCAGTTCTCAGGCTGCAGCTGGTTTGAAAGCGAAAGTAAACCGGCTTCTCTGCTGGCTGTGGCTCCAGGGGAGTTGAACAGTTCTGGCTCTGCTAGTTTATTTTCTATCTTTTGGTGCTTTTTTGGTGGACAAACCACCGCACATGTGCACTGTGACTCGTGACTGGAGACTAGCTCTGCTAGCACACATAGCCTACTGTGTACAGACGGTTTCAAACTGTATTTTAAATTAGAAAGCAAACAAAATAAAAGAGAAAAATACATCTCAATTTGGTCAGTATTGTCATTTGGACAAGCAAAGCCATTACTTTTAAGTTGCAGGCAAGTCTGTCCACTGTCTCTGGTTTTAAAACTGCCCTGTTGCAGGTCAGAAAAAAAAAAAAAAAAAAAATTTCCCCCCGATATCGATTATTAAAATATATCGCGATAATTATCGTTATCGTTATATCGCCCAGCCCTAATACAACACACATGGCTTTGGATTCCTACACAAAACAAGTTGTATCCAAGCAGCCAATCCAGGAACGTGATGATGCTCTATAGACCCTTCTGACTGTCTGTAAACCCTGAGGAACCAGAGTCTCTCTCCATGGTCATAACCAGGGTCTAGGAACTAGTGAGGTCCAGAGTCTCTCTCCATGGTCATAACCAGGGTCTAGGAACTAGTGAGGTCCAGAGTCTCTCTCCATGGTCATAACCAGGGTCTAGGAACTAGTGAGGTCCAGAGTCTCTCTCCATGGTCATAACCAGGGTCTAGGAACTAGTGAGGTCCAGAGTCTCTCTCCATGGTCATAACCAGGGTCTAGGAACTAGTGCGGTCCAGATTCTCTCTCCATGGTCATAAGTTCATAACTAGGGTCTAGGAACTAGTGCGGTCCAGAGTCTCTCTCCATGGTCATAACCAGGGTCTAGGAACTAGTGAGGTCCAGAGTCTCGCTCTTCATCAAGCACAACATATTCACTTTCTGGGATGAGCAAAGTTGAAAGCAAAATGACACAATGAACCTTCTTACTGTCTTTTACTATTATGTACTATGCTACTATGTCTAATACTATCTATTATGTACTATGCTACTATGTCTAATAATATCTATTATGTACTATGCTACTATGTCTAATACTATCTATTATGTACTATGCTCATAATACTATCTATTATGTACTATGCTACTATGTCTATACTACTATCTATTATGTACTATTCTACTGTCTATACTACTATATTATGTACTATGCTACTATGTCTATACTACTATGTACTATGTCTATACTACTATCTACTATGTCTATACTACTATGTACTATGTCTATACTACTATGTACTATGTCTATCTACTATGTACTATGTCTATACTACTATGGGAGGTAGTTAATCTCTGAGGACGTAGCCTACCTGGGGCACACCGATCCTACGACACGCCTCCAGGAAGTTCTCCACATTCCGTCGACACTTGGCCATCGTCAGTTTGGGCTAGGAGAGAGGAGAGAGAGGAGAGAGGAGAGAGGAGAGAGGAGAGAGAGAGGAGAGAGGGGAGAGGGGAGAGGGGAGAGAGGAGAGAGGAGAGAGGAGAGAGGAGAGAGGAGAGAGGAGAGAGGGGAGAGGGGAGAGGAGAGAGAAGGGGGGAGAGGAGAGAGAGGAGAGGGGAGAGGGGAGAGGAGAGAGGAGATAGGGGAGAGGGGAGAGAGGGAAGAGGAGAGAGAAGGGGGGAGAGGAGAGAGGAGAGGGGAGAGAGGAGAGGAGAGGGGAGAGGAGAGAGAATAGGGGAGAGAGGAAAGAGGAGAAGATAGAGAGGAGAGAGAGGGGAGAGGAGAGAGGGGAGAGGAGAACTCAGGAGTCGTCACTGATAACCGTTTGTTCTGCACTCAAACTCAAATCTGTGTCAATATGGTTGTCATCAACAGTTACAGAGGATGCTGGGAGAGCCAATCCAACAGAGAGCCAACCCTCAGCAGTTTTCATCTTCAGAAATAGCATCCTAGGACTGACATTTATATTTTATGATGTTTATTTGGTCTTACAGATTAATTGAATGTAGAAGAGAAAAATAACATTAAAACTACTACAAAACAGTCACAGTTCCCAGTCCTACCACCTTCTACTACTGCTGTGTAATGACTACAAACCAGTCACAGTTCCCAGTTATATACTCACCACAGCGGGGGAGGGGACATGAATGCTGGGCACAGAGCGCGGTCGCACGTGATTGGCCAGATGGCACAGCACCACCCCGTCCGTCAGAGCTGCTCCCAGGTCGCTAGGCAACGAAACTTTGAGCCGCGCCTCGATGTTCTACAGACAGACAGACAGACAGACAGGCAGCCAGGAAAATAGGTAGACAGGCATACAGACAGGCAGGCAGACAGACAGGTAGATAGGTAGGCAGACAGACAGACACGCAGGCAGACAGAAGACAGACAGACATACAGGTAGGCAGACAGAAGACAGACAGACAGCCAGGAAGATAGGTAGACAGGCATACAGACAGGCAGGCAGACAGACAGGTAGATAGGTAGGCAGACAGACAGACACGCAGGCAGACAGAAGACAGACAGACATACAGGTAGGCAGACAGAAGACAGACAGACAGCCAGGAAGATAGGTAGACAGGCATACAGGCAGACAGACAGACAGACAGACAGACAGACAGACAGACAGACAGACAGACAGACAGACAGACAGTTGAAGCAAGAGAACAATAATGATAGTTGAGTGATATAAACATCAAAACCAACATATCAAACTGAAGACTTTGAAGTGAGGGGCTGATTAGCATCAAGTAAAATGTACAGAGAGCGTTGCTCATAAAATGTAAAACAAAAACAGGCAGCATCGCTAATTATAGTCTGCGATCAAACTCCATTTCCACTTTAAACTAGACACTTAGCAATTGTTTAGAGCCATTAGTGTTTTGTGTCCGTTTCAGGGTCTCTCAGCAGGCTAGACGAGGGATGCTCTGACACCAACACTGACTGGGAGGACAGCAGGCCAGTAGCAGGATGCAGGCCGTGACAGACATGGAAAAAGGCCTGTCTCAGAACAGACCCATGGAGTCTCCGGAGATGAATGATCTCCAGGAGTCTGTTCAGCAGGATGACTGGATCAGTACTTTGAGGTTTGAGGGCTGGGCCACATGGAAAAAATCAAATCTCTGGTTTTGACGGTATTTCGTTTTTTTCCAGTATAAATTATGATGCGATATGTTTTTTTTTACGCCATTCATCTTGTAATACAGTTGTCATGGTGCTATTTCATTCAAAATGGTCTGTTTTCTTAAAACCTTTTTATGTAATGCTGCAAGGAACAATTGTTTGATTAACTTGAAAATATAGCGTATGCATATATATATAATATCTATACATATGTGTTTTTATATACATGAGGTTAAAACACATATATTAGGGGTGTAACGGTACACAAAAACCACGGTTCGGTACGTACCTCGGTTTTGAAGTTAAGGTTCGGTACGGGTTTTCGGTACAGTGGGGGAACATTTCTTTCCATGTTCCACTCAGGGGCGATGTAGTGTGCAGTAACTGTAATTGTACTTGTAGGGCTGTCAACGAATATGCTATATTGAAATTAATAATAGACTTGTAAAAATAAAAAAAATTATTATATTAGATTGTGAAAAAAAACAGCCCCTGGTGGGCGGTCGTTCTTTTAGTGGTTAACATACCATTGTGTTGGTTTGTTACAAAGCCGTACTGAACCTATGGTCCAGTACTGAAACGGTTCGGTACGGATAGTCGGATACGTGTACCTTTACACTATGTGTGTTTTTAACCTCATGTATATATCGTGGATGAGGGTATAGCAGAAATAAATAAATTGTTGTACACCGTTGTCCTGACCTGGATGTAAATACCCTCAAATGAAAGCTGAAAGTCTGCACTTAAAAGCACACCTTGACCTGCACATTGGGGATACACCTCCCAGCCATACTTGGTATCAGCTGATACTTTGTGCTCAGCATCAGTATCGGTATCATTAGCAGATAAGTGTCATTGGAGCATCCCAGCTCTAACCGCGAGGAGATACTGTTTCAACAGGGTCTACGGTATAGCCCTTTACAGTAGACCTGCGTTGCTATGGGAACAGCTTGGGCTCAAGTGTATTTCCTGCCAGCTGTAGATAGGAAATAGACTGTTAGAATGTTGCTCTATAATAACTCTCACATGCATGTATGAAGAGCACCAGTCACTTCATTAAAGGTACAATCTGTAAAAGAGCCCCCACTTGGTATTGCACTTTGTTTACATCTTTTTGTCTTGGTCTGACGTGTGGGGATGGGGGGGTTGCTACTGCAGGCCACACCTCAGGCTCTGCCAAGAGAGGTCTGGAGAAATCCACACTATTAGAACTTATTAAACTCGCACATCAGACCAAAAAGAATAAAATTCGCCTTTCGCCTAGGGGGTCACCGTCCGACGGCATTACAGATTGTACCTTTAAGGCCTTGTTTCTTTAACTCCAGGGCTGACACTCGGCAGGTCGTGGGGGCTGAATTCTACCGCTTTTTTGAAGACTTTAACCCTTTCACTACCACACTACAGACGGTTAACCTTCTGTCGTGTGGTAGTGAAAGGGGTAACCCTTTGTCACATGGCAGTGAAAGGGTTAACCTTCTGAATTGTCACGGTGAAAGGGTTAACCCTTTGGTAGTGTGGTAGTGAAAGGGTTAACGTTTACATTTTTGATCATGCAAATAATAAGAGATGAGAGAACGTGTGGATGGAGCCGCAGCCTGAAGGCAACATGTTGAATCAATAATAATAATAATAATCAATAATCAGCACAGTGGACGGTTATGGAAGAAGAAATGTACGCTGCTGATTCACCTGCTCAGTCGCTCCATTAGTTCTGCACACAGCGTCAATAAAAACATACAATCACAAACAATTCAGACCGCAACAAGAGACAGTGGCACAACAGACATGTATGTGTTCAAGTCAACGTCTGGGAGAACATCACGGCTGGTACTTGATATATACAGAGGAAGCCACGCAAGAATTGAAGGAGCGCGCCAACATTATGGGAAAATAAAATACGCTTACCGTTTTCTCCGGAGTCAGACGAGAAGCTGTCTGGCTGCAAGCTAGCCTAGCTTAGCACAAATGAACGGAAGCGGATATTGGCCAAAAACACCTCCACTGGAGTTTTAAGCTAGGCTAAACTGATCCGTATCCGCTTCTATTAATTTGTGCTAAGCTAGGCTAGCTTGCAGCCAGATAGCTCTCTACTGAACACAGAGAGGAAATACCGTAATTGCCGGACTATAAGCCGCACCTTTTTACCCATGTTTTGAACCCTGCGGCTTATACAACGATGCGGCTAATCTATGGATTTTTACAGCGAACGGCCACCAGGGGCGCTCTCACAGGTGTCTAGTGGACACCTGCGGCTTGTATATGTACACATTTATTTATAATCCGGCAATTACGGTAGGTATCTATCTTCTTGTCTAACTATGGAGAAGATGGTAAGCGTATTTCCCATAATGTTGGCCTGTTCCTTTAAGAAGAATGATCAACTTTCACCCAGGATTTTTTTTAATTAAATAACAGAATGGATTTTAAGTAAGACGTTTTTGTATGGGCTTCATGGACATGAAAAGTACACAGTACATATATACTACGTTGAGAAGTAAAATATTTTTTATTTTATTTTATTATTATTTCTATTTGATAAATACACGCACACACACATAGGACCAGGTATCGAAATGTGATACTTTCATGGTATTGATCGATTGATCAATACAATAGAGTATAAAAAAATGCTGTGTCGTTCAATTCCAAATTCCCACCCCCAAGTAGTAGTAGCCAGGGGAGGAAACTAACTTTTTGGCTTACCAGCCAACTGGCGAGTATCTGATTTTTTTTACCAGACAAACAGATTTTTTACCAGCCAAAAAAAATCGCTAATTGTGATAATTACTTCTTTGTATGTCTTCGTCTAAATTGATTTTCAATCATAGTAATAATCACACCGTGTCTCTACTCTTTAAAATATTTATTAGCATAAAACATTAATAACAGTCTCTACTCTTCACAATATTAGCATAACACATATTAACATGAAAGAGGGATCTATTCTGGACTGGGTTGGGCTGAACTGGGCAGTGAAAGATGCTGGGTTGGACTGGGTTGGGCAGTGAAAGAAAAAAACCGAAGTATGTTGTGAATTGTATAGATAGATAGATGTGAAATGTATAGATGTAGCAGTACTGTCTATCTGTATGTCGTGTATGTCATATGTTATGATGAATTGAAAATGGGGGACCCTGATGTAAACAAGACGAAAGTCTTTCTCTCGTCTGCATCCCCTTAACAATTGTGTGTATTGAGCCGTACTGTATTGTACCCATTCTGCAATCTGTTAATAAAGTTTTCAATCAGTCAATCAAGTTAACTTTGAACCTCGGTTGTCAAGCCACGTCAATGTTGTGTATGCATCCGAGTGTTCACTGTGCCTTTAAGACGGCACGGTGGCCTTACGACAGTGCTGTGAATGAAGTACCGTCAAGTGTTGTGGTAACGTCAGTTGGGTTGGTCTGCTGTTGTGCACTGGTTGAGCTAGCCCCTTTCGTGACTGCGATGTGCAAGCCAGGGGCTTTTGAGCATGAAATAAAATGTCTAACCCTTACGTCGTAGTCCGGTGCGCAATAGACTAACATACACCTCTGTAATTTAAATGTGTCCTTGCCTTGGACTCGAGAGTTGTACTAGGGTTGGATGCAGTTCCCCGTTGCTCAGTCTGTCTGTTTTCCATCTTCTGTGTTTAACGTTATCTGTTTGCGAGTGCTTCCTTGACTGATGGCCAGTACCACAGGACTTTTATTCAACATTCTATATTTCCGCGGGTTGGCCAGTACTGCAGGAACTTTTATTAAACATTATATATGTCCGCGGGTTGGCCAGTACTGCAGGAACTTTTATTAAACATTATATATGTCCGCGGGTTGGCCAGTACTGCGGGAACTTTTATTAAACATTATATATGTCCGCGGGTTGGCCAGTACTGCGGGAACTTTTATTAAACATTATATATGTCCGCGGGTTGGCCAGTACTGCGGGAACTTTTATTAAACATTATATATGTCCGCGGGTTGGCCAGTACTGCAGGAACTTTTATTAAACATTATATATGTCCGCGGGTCTTGTGCAGTGCTCTCGTGGCACTGTCAACTCGCCAGACTGGCGAGTGGTCTTCATGAATCACTCGCCAAACGTAAAAAATACTCGCATTTGGCGAGTAAAGTGGCCTAATTTCCTCCCCTGGTAGTAGCGTCAGTGAGCCAATAAGCATGCTTGTTCCAAGATATAAAGCTGCTTGGTGATTGGGCTGTTTCTTCTGTTCAACCAATCTAAAATGCAACAAAGCCTCTGATTGGCTCATACAGCCAGAAATAAAGTAAGAGATGCGAGAATTATTTATTCAATTTATTTTGCATTTATTTTACATTTCTTTGACTTTATGGTGTTTTGTTCTTGACTTATTGTGATGTTTCTTCTTGACTTGTTTAAAGAAGACGTGTCCGGCCCATGGGGACATTAACGTGTCGAGCCTTACAAATACATTTGATTTGATTTTATTTGAATTAAGAAAACAATTCCTTTCTTGTACGGTCTGAATATACCTAGGGATGCCCCCCGGACCCCGGTTTTAAACGGGAACCGGTACTATATTAGAAAATACCGGAGTATTTATAAGCTCCGACGTCCTCGGTACTGCTATCGATACTCTAGAGAAATTATTATTATTATTATTATTATTATTATTATTATTTAAAAGTTGCAAACGATCTATCCTCTCTCTGTCTCTGCACGAGAAGCGAGCCACAGCGAGTCATTATTACACACACTCCTCGCGAGTCGCTCGCTAGTAGTGCTACATACGGGTACTCCTTAATGAAAGTTCTCCGTGCTGAAGCGCGCTGCACACAGACACAGACAGCTCTGAGTCTGCATGCACCGTGACTCGTGATGGCGGATAGAGCGAAGCGTTCTAAAGAAAGTATGGATATACAACGCACGTTGCCACAAGTGCAACAAAACATTTGCCAGTAAGGGTGGCAATACGAGCAATTTATCAAAACATCTGTTGGCAAAACATGATATTAGTGTGCAGAAATGCGCGTATTCGACTGCCTTGCGCGCAGTGTTCCATCTGCATCCACGTCCACTGCCGCCGGTAAGCCAAGATACGGAGTTTCCTAGGCTAATAATGAATTATTATTACAAATAGGCTAATAAACAAAATAATTGTTTAGCTACAAATACTATCTAAACTTTTTATAGATCGTCAAGCTGAGGCGTCAGCCACCAATGTGTCCCAGGCCAGTGAGCCCAGGGCCACCACACATCTTCCCTCTACCTCCCTCCACCACCCAAAGTCCTTTCACCCTAGCAGCTAGAGGAAGGATGACAGAGGATAGGGTGAACGAGTGTCACAGTTGTTAGCCTTTTGCATTTGTTGTTTATTATAAAAAGTCTATAATTCAGAGTCAGACACATTTAAAACATTGTTGCTGCTGTTGCTGAAGAAATTATATTCATTTATTATATTTATTTATAAAGTTATATAAAAGAACATTGCTGCTGCTGTTGCTGAAGAAATTATATTTATTTATAATACTTATTTATAAAGTTGTATTTATAAATAATAAAGCAATGTTGATTCTGTTCTTAATTAATTGTCTTTTTTTCTTGCAAAAAAAGAACCAAAAAGAACCGATAAGAGTATCGATAAAGTACCGAACCGTTAAGCAGTATCGATAAGAGTAGTAGTATCGATAAAATCCTAACGATACCCATCCCTAAATATACCTGCATACTATCCTTCTATATACCTACTTATACACCTGCACATAACCCATATAACTCTGTATAATAGTATGTACAATAATGCTGTATATACCGTATATATATATATTTATTCTTACTGTATATATATATATAAATCTGTCTGTACATACCTGCATATAATCCTTTTTACATATCTGTAGATACTATATCTATATCTGTACATATCCCTTACCTACTCTTAATAGTTATGCTGCTGGCCAGTATGACTTACTACCATACCTGTATCACTGTACATATTAATACTATAACTCTGTAGGCCTACATCTGATTAGCACTATTACTCAGTAGTACTAATTTATATATTTTATACCCAGTTTAATCACCTGTACATTGTATATTACTGTCACACTTTACCGTTACATTTGCACTCTGGTTGGATGCCAAACTTCTTTTCGTTGTACTGTACTTGTGCTGTATGGTGACAATACATTTGAATCTAATGCACATAACCCAGCAAAGTAACACACACACGCACACACGCGCACGCACACGCACACACACACACACACACACACAAGCGTTTCCGTTAGCCGGTAATTACCGGTATTTGACCGGCAAAATATGTTGAAGTCAGAATATTTAAATATCTCCGGTCTTAATGTCCGGTGAAAATAATTCCTCTAAGCACAATTTTATTATTTGAATTGTATTAAAATCGGCTAAAATTAAATAGCCTATGCGAATGAACGAAACAATAATTCCATTTTCAGTTTCATTGTTGCTTCACTCTGATAGGATGGCGCCGCTCAGATGTGAAACTTATTTTTCTTTTTTTTTGAGCCTGCGCGCTCTGGCCACCATAACGACAAACAGGTATACGAGGAAGAGAGAGAGATGGCGAAACAAGCTAAGCTTAGTAAATATTTCATGAAACCAAGCACAAGCAGGTCTAATAATGACAACGAAGATGAGTCTTCTGAACTTGAAGTCACAGAGACCGCTGACGCTGATGCCGTGGTGGCTCCCGCGGGAAAGAAACAAAAATGTCGAGCGTACTTTTACTATTAATTTATTGATTGAACCACAAAGAGCATCCCCAGTCTGCTGCTACCGTTGCGAGCCTCGCATGTTCCAATGGGGATCTATTAAAGTCGAACCAGCAACTAAAGTCGCTGTTCTCGCAGCCGTCGCAGGTACAAAACGGATAGGCACAACGAGAGACGGGGTGAGTGACTAGTGTTGACTGCAACTGTTGGTTGACTGCCGTGTCACATAGTAATGCATATTATAATATTGATTATAACTAAATGTAGGCTATAACCTATAATGAAATTAACAAATGCGTTACACCCACGCATGTGGCTCGTCCTCTCTGCATGTGGCGACGAGCTAGCAAACGAGGCAATGTGATGATCAACTACAGTTTGCTGTGTGTGAAGTTGAACATTATGATATGTGTGACGTGTCTGATACAACGAGGTGAAGCGATGTCTACTCGAGATTCATTTGGGGGTGCGTGTGACAGCTGCTGCAGCCGCGAGCCTGCGGGGCGGGAGCTTGATGCTGGTAGCGTATCGCACTAACTTGAGAGGCGAGAGATAGTAATTTGATTCTGCAAATCAATTTCTCATTCTTCGCTTGATGTAATTAATACACATGTCCAATTATAACGGAATTCGTTAGCTCATAAACATGTGATTATAATAGACTGCTGTTTAAAACTCTGACCGGAATATCTCGAATATGTCCGGTGATAGAAATCTTGCAGGACACCCAGACCGGCACGAATATGTTCTAACGGAAACGCTGACACACACACACGTGAATGAGTCTGATGGAGGCTGCTCCTGGACTGACCTTGCGTAGTTGCTCCACCAGCTGCGCCTCCTCTCCTAGCAGGTGGGGGGGCGGGGCAGGAGCAACCTCCTCCTCTGGTTGAGAGCCCACGCCGTCTCCTGGAGGAGGGAGGGAGGGAGGGAGGGAGGGAGGGAGGGAGGGAGGGAGGGAGGGAGGGAGGGAGGGAGGGAGGGAGGGAGGGAGGGAGGGAGGGAGGGAGACCGATGGGAATACATGAGTGATTACTATAAATGACGATGTAATAGAAAACAGCCATTGAACTTGATGGAACACAGCTGTCGTACCTTTCCTCTTGTCTTCCTTCTGGCCAAGGCGGAAGAGGAAACTGTCCGGCCGCTGATTGGCTACCCTGCAGGAGGCCACGCCTCCAGGACTGGGGTAAGACGGGGATTGATTGGCTGTAGGACGAGGGGGAGTAGAGTTTAAATGAGCGTAAAGGCACAGTACTGGACAATACTGCTGTCAGTCATACTAACTACCTCAGACCAAGAACCATATAAGTCTGGTTTAAGTTTTCAGGAGAGCAATGTTTTCAAACGTTATTATCTAAAGATGGTAAGTTAGAGTGTTGTGTTCATTCATAGTTAAAGACAGTAAAGGTTGAGTACTTTATTATCTAAAGATGGTAAGTTAGTGTTGTGTTCATTCATAGTTAAAGACAATAGAGGTTGAGTACTTTATTATCTAAAGATGGTAAGTTAGTGTTGTGTTCATTCATAGTTAAAGACAATAGAGGTTGAGTACTTTATTATCTAAAGATGGTAAGTTAGTGTTGTGTTCATTCATAGTTAAAGACAATAGAGGTTGAGTACTTTATTATCTAAAGATGGTAAGTTAGTGTTGTGTTCATTCATAGTTAAAGACAATAGAGGTTGAGTACTTTATTATCTAAAGATGGTAAGTTAGTGTTGTGTTCATTCATAGTTAAAGACAATAGAGGTTGAGTACTTTATTATCTAAAGATGGTAAGTTAGAGTGTTGTGTTCATTCATAGTTAAAGACAATAGAGGTTGAGTACTTTATTATCTAAAGATGGTAAGTTAGAGTGTTGTGTTCATTCACAAGACAATAGAGGTTGAGTACTTTATTATCTAAAGATGGTAAGTTAGAGTGTTGTGTTCATTCATAGTTAAAGACAGTAGAGGTTGAGTACTTTATTATCTAAAGATGGTAAGTTAGAGTGTTGTGTTCATTCATAGTTAGAGGTTTAGTAGGTTCTTGTAATAGACAGTTTCATTGCACATTGCAGTGTCAAATTTCCCACGGGATAATAAAAGTATTTCTATTCTATTCTATTCTATAGACCACATTCACACTCCCACCACATACAAGTGATTTAGATCAACTTCACAACTGCAAATACATGGTTTGTCCAAACATTTAAAAACAAGACGTATATGGTTCTTCAGTTCAATGGTTCAATTGATAAGTGAGAAGAAAGTAATGTGAATAACAGAAGGTGCATTTAGAATTTCACCATTTAATATCATTATTTAAACAGCTGAAATAGCTTTTAGACTAAAATATAAAATACACAACCTTGTTTCTAGAGGGCTCTGGGTCTTACCTGTGGTTTGACCCTACCTTGTTCTAGAGGGCTCTGGGTCTTACCGGTGGTTTGACCCTACCTTGTTTCTAGAGGGCTCTGGGTCTTACCTGTGGTTTGACCCTACCTTGTTTCTAGAGGGCTCTGGGTCTTACCGGTGGTTTGACCCTACCTTGTTTCTAGAGGGCTCTGGGTCTTACCTGTGGTTTGACCCTACCTTGTTTCTAGAGGGCTCTGGGTCTTACCTGTGGTTTGACCCTACCTTGTTTCTAGAGGGCTCTGGGTCTTACCTGTGGTTTGACCCTACCTTGTTTCTAGAGGGCTCTGGGTCTTACCTGTGGTTTGACCCTACCTTGTTCTAGAGGGCTCTGGGTCTTACCTGTGGTTTGACCCTACCTTGTTCTAGAGGGCTCTGGGTCTTACCGGTGGTTTGACCCTACCTTGTTTCTAGAGGGCTCTGGGTCTTACCTGTGGTTTGACCCTACCTTGTTTCTAGAGGGCTCTGGGTCTTACCTGTGGTTTGACCCTACCTTGTTTCTAGAGGGCTCTGGGTCTTACCTGTGGTTTGACCCTACCTTGTTTCTAGAGGGCTCTGGGTCTTACCTGTGGTTTGACCCTACCTTGTTCTAGAGGGCTCTGGGTCTTACCTGTGGTTTGACCCTACCTTGTTTCTAGAGGGCTCTGGGTCTTACCTGTGGTTTGACCCTACCTTGTTTCTAGAGGGCTCTGGGTCTTACCGGTGGTTTGACCCTACCTTGTTTCTAGAGGGCTCTGGGTCTTACCTGTGGTTTGACCCTACCTTGTTCTAGAGGGCTCTGGGTCTTACCGGTGGTTTGACCCTACCTTGTTTCTAGAGGGCTCTGGGTCTTACCGGTGGTTTGACCCTACCTTGTTTCTAGAGGGCTCTGGGTCTTACCTGTGGTTTGACCCTACCTTGTTTCTAGAGGGCTCTGGGTCTTACCTGTGGTTTGACCCTACCTTGTTTCTAGAGGGCTCTGGGTCTTACCGGTGGTTTGACCCTACCTTGTTCTAGAGGGCTCTGGGTCTTACCGGTGGTTTGACCCTACCTTGTTCTAGAGGGCTCTGGGTCTTACCTGTGGTTTGACCCTACCTTGTTTCTAGAGGGCTCTGGGTCTTACCTGTGGTTTGACCCTACCTTGTTCTAGAGGGCTCTGGGTCTTACCTGTGGTTTGACCCTACCTTGTTTCTAGAGGGCTCTGGGTCTTACCGGTGGTTTGACCCTACCTTGTTCTAGAGGGCTCTGGGTCTTACCTGTGGTTTGACCCTACCTTGTTCTAGAGGGCTCTGGGTCTTACCTGTGGTTTGACCCTACCTTGTTTCTAGAGGGCTCTGGGTCTTACCTGTGGTTTGACCCTACCTTGTTCTAGAGGGCTCTGGGTCTTACCTGTGGTTTGACCCTACCTTGTTTCTAGAGGGCTCTGGGTCTTACCTGTGGTTTGACCCTACCTTGTTTCTAGAGGGCTCTGGGTCTTACCTGTGGTTTGACCCTACCTTGTTTCTAGAGGGCTCTGGGTCTTACCTGTGGTTTGACCCTACCTTGTTCTAGAGGGCTCTGGGTCTTACCTGTGGTTTGACCCTACCTTGTTTCTAGAGGGCTCTGGGTCTTACCTGTGGTTTGACCCTACCTTGTTTCTAGAGGGCTCTGGGTCTTACCGGTGGTTTGACCCTACCTTGTTTCTAGAGGGCTCTGGGTCTTACCGGTGGTTTGACCCTACCTTGTTTCTAGAGGGCTCTGGGTCTTACCTGTGGTTTGACCCTACCTTGTTCTAGAGGGCTCTGGGTCTTACCTGTGGGAGATAACGTGGCTCGATCCTCTCCCTGCTGAACAGATGACAAGACAAAAAAGACAGACAGATAAACAAACACGGAAGGAATAAGAGACTTGATTTGAACAGAGGGGTAAAGATGGAGAGAGAGTGGGGGGGTGAGGGGTTTCCAACACAAACACGCATGCAGGTCCGTCACCAACTACCACTCCACTGCATAGGTGACAGGTGAGGTCAGTGCTTCTCAACATGGGGTGCGGGGGCCCCACAGGGGTACGTGTATGGGGGGGGGGCCACAGAAACATTTGGGAAGTTTAATTTTACTATAATAAATGCAGTACATTTCATTCACTAAAGAGAGAAAGACTCTGATGATATGTAATGCTATCTGGAGGGTGAGAACGCTGTACTAACTGACCTGTGGTCAGAACGCTGTACTAACTGACCTGTGGTCGCTGTACTAACTGACCTGTGGTCGCTGTACTAACTGACCTGTGGTCGCTGTACTAACTGACCTGTGGTCAGAACGCTGTACTAACTGACCTGTGGTCGCTGTACTAACTGACCTGTGGTCAGAAGGCTGTACTAACTGACCTGTGGTCAGAAGGCTGTACTAACTGACCTGTGGTCGCTGTACTAACTGACCTGTGGTCAGAACGCTGTACTAACTGACCTGTGGTCAGAACGCTGTACTAACTGACCTGTGGTCAGAACGCTGTACTAACTGACCTGTGGTCAGAACGCTGTACTAACTGACCTGTGGTCAGAACGCTGTACTAACTGACCTGTGGTCAGAACGCTGTACTAACTGACCTGTGGTCGCTGTACTAACTGACCTGTGGTCGCTGTACTAACTGACCTGTGGTCGCTGTACTAACTGACCTGTGGTCGCTGTACTAACTGACCTGTTGCAGACTCTCCCTCTCTCCCTCTCCTCAGTAAGGAATCAAACACCACACTGTTCTGCGTATCTAACCAAACCCCCACCTAATAATCACCACCACCAAACACACATGGCTTGATTGGCAAACTGTAGAATCACCATTAGCAGGGAATTTAGGGATTTAATATTTTAAGCATCTAACAGATTCTCTTATCAAGAGAGCTAGTAGATGGATCTCAACAGAGAGCTAGTAGATGGATCTCAACAGAGGAAGCCAGTAGATGGATCTCAACAGAGGAAGCCAGTAGATCAACAGAGAGCTAGTAGATAGATCTCAACAGAAAGCTAGTAGATGGATCTCAACAGAAAGCTAGTAGATAGATCTCAACAGAAAGCTAGTAGATAGATCTCAACAGAAAGCTAGTAGATAGATCTCAACAGAAAGCTAGTAGATAGATCTCAACAGAAAGCTAGTAGATGGATCTCAACAGAAAGCTAGTAGATGGATCTCAACAGAAAGCTAGTAGATGGATCTCAACAGAAAGCTAGTAGATGGATCTCAACAGAAAGCTAGTAGATAGATCTCAACAGAAAGCTAGTAGATAGATCTCATTCTCAACAGACAGCTAGTAGATGGATCTCAACAGATGGACAGTATCATTTCACAAGTTTTGAAGAAAATCCATTTCCTTGACTTGACGGAACGGCAACCACAGGTGACAGACACACAAGCAACAAGCCATGCAGCATGCAGTACCTGCAGCGGACAGGAGGGGGAGCCGTCTGCAGAATGAGAATGACAGCCGTCTAGAGGCGCTCCAGAGAGAGACTGGGACAGAAATGAAGAGACAGAGAGGGAGAGAAAGAAAGAAACAGAGAAGGAGAGAGAAAGAGAAAGAGAGAACCAGGGAGAGAGAGAGAGAGAGAGAACGAACCAGGGAGAGATTTAGAGACAGAAATGAAAGCAGGAGGCAGGATTTAAGTTTGAAGCTAAATGATAGAAACCAAAAACCAGAAATAACTCAATGAGAGGAAAGAGAGAGGGGGGGTAATGAGAGAGAGACATAGAGAGAGGAGAGAATGAGAGAGACAGAGAGAGAGACAGAGAGAGAGACAGAGACAGAGACAGAGACAGAGACAGAGACAGAGAGAGAGAGAGAGAGAGAGAGAGAGAGAGAGAGAGAGAGAGAGAGAGAGAGAGAGAGAGAGAGAGAGTGGAAAAGCAGAACAAGTATTTTGACATGGGTCATTACAGAGAAACACAGCCATGTCATGCTCTGCAAGCAGACCCAGCATCCAGGTAAGTGTGTCTGCATGCAATGGATGTTTGCTTTTGCTTTGATGTTAAAATGTGTGTTAATAAGGCACTACTGCACTGATATCATGCAGTCTTCATGTATTAGGAGCTGTCAATCTAGTGAGCATTCATCAGTCAACAACTATGATAAGAGCGTGTGTTTAAGTGTGTGTGTGTGCGTGTGTGTGTGTGTATAGCACAAACTAAATAGGTGCAATTGTTACTTGTAAGTCCATTGTGAGGTGATTCCTGATGTGTTTTTGTGTGAATGTGTTCGTTATTGTTTGAAGGGTCTCACTGCAAAATGCCATGTATCCATTTTGAAAAATAATTACGTCAAATTAATTTTACGGGACTCAATGAAGGAGATTCCACCCTCAGGAATGTTAGTATTTAGCAGTCATAGCTCATATGTTTCTGTCTTCCTGTGATGTTGATACTAGTCTCAGGACTGCTGGTTTATTACCAGAGAACCACACCTTCTAGTCTCAGGACTGCTGGTTTATTACCAGAGAACCACACCTTCTAGTCTCAGTACTGCTGGTTCATTACCAGAGAACCTTCTAGTCTCAGTACTGCTGGTTCATTACCAGAGAACCTTCTAGTCTCAGTACTGCTGGTTCATTACCAGAGAACCACACCTTCTAGTCTCAGTACTGCTGGTTCATTACCAGAGAACCACACCTTCTAGTCTCAGTACTGCTGGTTCATTACCAGAGAACCACACCTTCTAGTCTCAGTACTGCTGGTTTATTACCAGAGAACCACACCTTCTAGTCTCAGTACTGCTGGTTTATTACCAGAGAACCACACCTTCTAGTCTCAGTACTGCTGGTTCATTACCAGAGAACCACACCTTCTAGTCTCAGTACTGCTGCTTTATTACCAGAGAACCTTCTAGTCACAGTACTGCTGGTTCATTACCAGAGAACCACACCTTCTAGTCTCAGTACTGCTGGTTTATTACCAGAGAACCACACCTTCTAGTCTCAGTACTGCTGGTTTATTACCAGAGAACCACACCTTCTAGTCTCAGTACTGCTGGTTCATTACCAGAGAACCACACCTTCTAGTCTCAGTACTGCTGGTTCATTACCAGAGAACCTTCTAGTCTCAGTACTGCTGGTTTATTACCAGATAACCACACCTTCTAGTCTCAGTACTGCTGGTTTATTACCAGAGAACCTTCTAGTCACAGTACTGCTGGTTCATTACCAGAGAACCACACCTTCTAGTCTCAGTACTGCTGGTTTATTACCAGAGAACCACACCTTCTAGTCTCAGTACTGCTGGTTCATTACCAGAGAACCACACCTTCTAGTCTCAGTACTGCTGGTTTATTACCAGAGAACCACACCTTCTAGTCTCAGTACTGCTGGTTTATTACCAGAGAACCACACCTTCTAGTCTCAGTACTGCTGGTTCATTACCAGAGAACCTTCTAGTCTCAGTACTGCTGGTTTATTACCAGAGAACCACACCTTCTAGTCTCAGTACTGCTGGTTCATTACCAGAGAACCACACCTTCTAGTCTCAGTACTGCTGGTTTATTACCAGAGAACCACACCTTCTAGTCTCAGTACTGCTGGTTTATTACCAGAGAACCTTCTAGTCTCAGTACTGCTGGTTCATTACCAGAGAACCACACCTTCTAGTCTCAGTACTGCTGGTTCATTACCAGATAACCTTCTAGTCTCAGGACTGCTGGTTTATTACCAGAGAACCACACCTTCTAGTCTCAGTACTGCTGGTTCATTACCAGAGAACCACACCTTCTAGTCTCAGGACTGCTGGTTTATTACCAGAGAACCTTCTAGTCACAGTACTGCTGGTTCATTACCAGAGAACCACACCTTCTAGTCTCAGTACTGCTGGTTTATTACCAGAGAACCACACCTTCTAGTCTCAGTACTGCTGGTTCATTACCAGAGAACCACACCTTCTAGTCTCAGTACTGCTGGTTTATTACCAGAGAACCACACCTTCTAGTCTCAGTACTGCTGGTTTATTACCAGAGAACCACACCTTCTAGTCTCAGTACTGCTGGTTCATTACCAGAGAACCTTCTAGTCTCAGTACTGCTGGTTTATTACCAGAGAACCACACCTTCTAGTCTCAGTACTGCTGGTTCATTACCAGAGAACCACACCTTCTAGTCTCAGTACTGCTGGTTTATTACCAGAGAACCACACCTTCTAGTCTCAGTACTGCTGGTTTATTACCAGAGAACCTTCTAGTCTCAGTACTGCTGGTTCATTACCAGAGAACCACACCTTCTAGTCTCAGTACTGCTGGTTCATTACCAGATAACCTTCTAGTCTCAGGACTGCTGGTTTATTACCAGAGAACCACACCTTCTAGTCTCAGTACTGCTGGTTCATTACCAGAGAACCACACCTTCTAGTCTCAGGACTGCTGGTTTATTACCAGAGAACCACACCTTCTAGTCTCAGGACTGCTGGTTCATTACCAGAGAACCACACCTTCTAGTCTCAGGACTGCTGGTTTATTACCAGAGAACCACACCTTCTAGTCTCAGGACTGCTGGTTCATTACCAGAGAACCACACCTTCTAGTCTCAGTACTGCTGGTTTATTACCAGAGAACCACACCTTCTAGTCTCAGTACTGCTGGTTCATTACCAGAGAACCACACCTTCTAGTCTCAGTACTGCTGGTTTATTACCAGAGAACCACACCTTCTAGTCTCAGGACTGCTGGTTCATTACCAGAGAACCACACCTTCTAGTCTCAGTACTGCTGGTTCATTACCAGAGAACCACACCTTCTAGTCTCAGTACTGCTGGTTCATTACCAGAGAACCACACCTTCTAGTCTCAGGACTGCTGGTTCATTACCAGAGAACCACACCTTCTAGTCTCAGGACTGCTGGTTCATTACCAGAGAACCACACCTTCTAGTCTCAGGACTGCTGGTTCATTACCAGAGAACCACACCTTCTAGTCTCAGTACTGCTGGTTTATTACCAGAGAACCACACCTTCTAGTCTCAGTACTGCTGGTTCATTACCAGAGAACCTTCTAGTCTCAGTACTGCTGGTTTATTACCAGAGAACCTTCTAGTCTCAGGACTGCTGGTTTATTACCAGAGAACCACACCTTCTAGTCTCAGGACTGCTGGTTTATTACCAGAGAACCACACCTTCTAGTCTCAGGACTGCTGGTTCATTACCAGAGAACCACACCTTCTAGTCTCAGGACTGCTGGTTCATTACCAGAGAACCACACCTTCTAGTCTCAGTACTGCTGGTTCATTACCAGAGAACCAAACCTTCTAGTCTCAGTACTGCTGGTTTATTACCAGAGAACCACACCTTCTAGTCTCAGGACTGCTGGTTCATTACCAGAGAACCACACCTTCTAGTCTCAGGACTGCTGGTTCATTACCAGAGAACCACACCTTCTAGTCTCAGGACTGCTGGTTTATTACCAGAGAACCACACCTTCTAGTCTCAGTACTGCTGGTTCATTACCAGAGAACCACACCTTCTAGTCTCAGTACTGCTTGTTTATTACCAGAGAACCTTCTAGTCTCAGTACTGCTGGTTCATTACCAGAGAACCTTCTAGTCTCAGTACTGCTGGTTTATTACCAGAGAACCACACCTTCTAGTCTCAGTACTGCTGGTTTATTACCAGAGAACCACACCTTCTAGTCTCAGGACTGCTGGTTCATTACCAGAGAACCACACCTTCTAGTCTCAGTACTGCTGGTTTATTACCAGAGAACCACACCTTCTAGTCTCAGTACTGCTGGTTTATTACCAGAGAACCTTCTAGTCTCAGTACTGCTGGTTTATTACCAGAGAACCTTCTAGTCTCAGTACTGCTGGTTTATTACCAGAGAACCTTCTAGTCTCAGTACTGCTGGTTTATTACCAGAGAACCTTCTAGTCTCAGTACTGCTGGTTTATTACCAGAGAACCTTCTAGTCTCAGGACTGCTGGTTCATTACCAGAGAACCACACCTTCTAGTCTCAGGACTGCTGGTTTATTACCAGAGAACCACACCTTCTAGTCTCAGTACTGCTGGTTCATTACCAGAGAACCACACCTTCTAGTCTCAGTACTGCTGGTTTATTACCAGAGAACCTTCTAGTCTCAGTACTGCTGGTTCATTACCAGAGAACCTTCTAGTCTCAGTACTGCTGGTTTATTACCAGAGAACCTTCTAGTCTCAGTACTGCTGGTTTATTACCAGAGAACCTTCTAGTCTCAGTACTGCTGGTTTATTACCAGAGAACCTTCTAGTCTCAGGACTGCTGGTTCATTACCAGAGAACCACACCTTCTAGTCTCAGGACTGCTGGTTTATTACCAGAGAACCACACCTTCTAGTCTCAGTACTGCTGGTTCATTACCAGAGAACCACACCTTCTAGTCTCAGGACTGCTGGTTTATTACCAGAGAACCACACCTTCTAGTCTCAGTACTGCTGGTTTATTACCAGAGAACCACACCTTCTAGTCTCAGTACTGCTGGTTTATTACCAGAGAACCACACCTTCTAGTCTCAGTACTGCTGGTTTATTACCAGAGAACCTTCTAGTCTCAGTACTGCTGGTTTATTACCAGAGAACCACACCTTCTAGTCTCAGGACTGCTGGTTTATTACCAGAGAACCACACCTTCTAGTCTCAGTACTGCTGGTTTATTACCAGAGAACCACACCTTCTAGTCTCAGGACTGCTGGTTTATTACCAGAGAACCACACCTTCTAGTCTCAGTACTGCTGGTTTATTACCAGAGAACCACACCTTCTAGTCTCAGTACTGCTGGTTCATTACCAGAGAACCACACCTTCTAGTCTCAGTACTGCTGGTTTATTACCAGAGAACCACACCTTCTAGTCTCAGGACTGCTGGTTTATTACCAGAGAACCACACCTTCTAGTCTCAGGACTGCTGGTTCATTACCAGAGAACCACACCTTCTAGTCTCAGGACTGCTGGTTCATTACCAGAGAACCACACCTTCTAGTCTCAGGACTGCTGGTTCATTACCAGAGAACCTTCTAGTCTCAGTACTGCTGGTTTATTACCAGAGAACCACACCTTCTAGTCTCAGGACTGCTGGTTCATTACCAGAGAACCACACCTTCTAGTCTCAGTACTGCTGGTTCATTACCAGAGAACCACACCTTCTAGTCTCAGGACTGCTGGTTCATTACCAGAGAACCACACCTTCTAGTCTCAGTACTGCTGGTTCATTACCAGAGAACCACACCTTCTAGTCTCAGTACTGCTGGTTCATTACCAGAGAACCACACCTTCTAGTCACACCTGTTTAAGACTCCAAGGACAAACAACCGTCTGAGAAATCACGTCAAAAGAAACAGATCATTACAAATACTTGTAATCATTAAGACTAGTAGGTTGTTGACTTTTTCAAAAGGAGGATAGACGTGTCATTTTGCTTGTTGTTGCTTGTTGATAAAGTGTTGTTCACCTGCTTGTGTGCACCAGGACGCCTCTTTATTGTGTTGGTGTCTGTGTCTATCTCAAACACCATGAGAGGAGACTGGGAGTCACTCTGACACAGCAAGGCAGACAGAGAGAGAGAAAGAGAGGGTCAGAATGGAGAGAGAGAGATGGTCAGAACGAAGAGAGAGAGGAGCATCAGAGCAGAGAGATGGAGAGAGAGGAGGGTCAGTGCGGAGAGAGAGAGGACAAAAATAGAAAGAAGGATGAGTAAGGGAGAGAGAAAGAGATGAGTTGGAAGGAAAAGAGGGGCATGATAGAGACAGGAGAGAAAGAAAGAGAGAGAGGAGCATCAGTGCGGAGAGAGAGGGATGATGGACAGAGTGGAGAGAAATTAGAGAAAGAAAGAGAGAGAGAGAGAGAGAGAGAGGAGCGTCAGTGCGGAGAGAGAGGGAGGATGGACAGAGCGGAGAGAAATGAGAGAAAGAAAGAGAGAGAGAGAGAGAGGAGCGTCAGTGCGGAGAGAGAGGGAGGATGGACAGAGCGGAGAGAAATGAGAGAAAGAAAGAGAGAGAGGAGCATCGGTGCGGGGAGATAGAGGGAGGATGGACAGAGCGGAGAAGAGAGACAGAGACAGAGAGAGAGACAGAGAGAGAGAGAGAGACAGAGGTGCAGGGGGGAGAGCAGAGTGTTAGAGCCAGGCCAAGCTGGTTAGAAAGCAGCAGCAGGAGGAAACAGGTTAGTGGGAACCAGAAGTGCATTGCCTGTGACCCGCCACTAGGGGCAGAGTGGCTAACGGTGAGCGAGTAACACTGCCCGGTCATCGTGGCACTTGGCATATAAAAGGTCAGACACTAAACAGGCCTGCAGCATCTAAAAGGTCAGACACTAACAGGCCTGCAGCATCTAAAAGGTCAGACACTAACAGGCCTGCAGCATCTAAAAGGTCAGACACTAACAGGCCTGCAGCATCTAAAAGGTCAGCTCAGTAATATATCAGTAATATAATATGTACTCTATGAGATTACAAAGATTCTTCTTCATCTTTATTTACCCAGTGCAGATTTGCTGAGCAAATGTTCTCTTTTTCAGCAACACCCTGCTTTACAGTCTGACACTGTTGACCACTAGGAGCTGCCCAGTACAACCACAGTCTGACACTGTTGACCACAAGGAGCTGCCCAGTACAACCACAGTCTGACACTGTTGACCACTGGAGCTGCCCAGTCAAACAACAGTCTGACACTGCTGACCACTAGGAGCTGCCCAGTACAACCACAGTCTGACACTGCTGACCACTAGGAGCTGCCCAGTACAACCACAGTCTGACTCTGTTGACCACTAGGAGCTGCCCAGTACAACCACAGTCTGACTCTGTTGACCACTAGGAGCTGCCCAGTGCAACCACAGTCTGACACTGTTGACCACTAGGAGCTGCCCAGTACAACCACAGTCTGACTCTGTTGACCACTAGGAGCTGCCCAGTACAACCACAGTCTGACACTGTTGGCCACTAGGAGCTGCCCAGTACAACCACAGTCTGACTCTGTTGACCACTAGGAGCTGCCCAGTACAACCACAGTCTGACTCTGTTGACCACTAGGAGCTGCCCAGTACAACCACAGTCTGACTCTGTTGACCACTAGGAGCTGCCCAGTACAACCACAGTCTGACACTGTTGGCCACTGAGCAACTCCACGGGAGCAGTCGGGGGTTGGGTGCCTTGCGCAAAGGCAGTTCGGCCATAGTAGTTGTTCTGTGGCCAACAGCAGGGTGCGAATGTGTGGAACTGTGACTGAATGATTGTTGCATTTCTAGATAACTCACTCAAAGTGCTTTACAATCTAGGGTGGAAACAGCCACCACCACCACAGCGCTCAGCAAATACATCCTGGATAAATAAAGATTGAAAAGCTGCCTAGGTGGCACCTAGACACACCACGTAATCACCATGACCTGGGTTCAAATCCCCCTGAAACCCTGTCAATAAAGCATAAAACACCCTAAACATATCTTTAAATAATAGACAGAAATACATACATTTCTTTAGATTTAGACATACTGGGAGCACTGGGCCAGGGTGCACTCTATACTGGGAGCACTGGGCCAGGGTGCACTCTATACTGGGAGCACTGGGCCAGGGTGCACTCTATACTGGGAGCACTGGGCCGGGGTGCACTCTATACTGGGAGCACTGGGCCAGGGTGCACTCTATACTGGGAGCACTGGGCCGGGGTGCACTCTATACTGGGAGGACTGGGCCAGGGTGCACTCTATACTGGGAGCACTGGGCCGGGGGAGGGCAGACTGGAGAGCCACACTGACGGTGTCTGAATGAGTATTCAAATATACATTATTTACCATGAGATCTACACATTCTAGTCCGTCTGTAAATATGTGTTTACATTTACTATGACATATACATATTGCACTATATCCAATTACAACAGAAGTGAAAGAGCAGACTATGACCAAAACATTAAAAAAAGAAAATTGTAAAAAAAAGATGATGAATGACTGACAGGTGGGTTGGGTACAGGTATTGGCTGATAATGACTGACTGACAGGTGGGTTGGGTACATGTATTGGCTGATAATGACTGACTGACAGGTGGGTTGGGTACAGGTATTGGCTGATAATGACTGACTGACAGGTGGGTTGGGTACAGGTATTGGCTGATAATGACTGACTGACAGGTGGGTTGGGTACAGGTATTGGTTGATAATGACTGACTGACAGGTGGGTTGGGTACAGGTATTGGCTGATAATGACTGACTGACAGGTGGGTTGGGTACAGGTATTGGTTGATAATGAATGACTGACAGGTGGGTTGGGGTACAGGACAGGTATTGGTTGATAGTGAACGACATCACACAGATGTCTACAGGTGTGATGCGTCCATGAGGAGATCTGAGACCAGATTTGCTCACAAGTCACAGAGAGGTGTATATACAGTATGAGGTCATGTATCCTGAGCACTGATCCTAGATCAGTACTATTGCTGATCATAAATATATGGGCCCAGAAATCCAGATTTAAAGGTGCTATAGATAAAAGTGCACAATAAAAGTATTGCTTTTCCCCCAAAACAATGCTTGATTAATTAATTCATAATAATAAAAAAAAATAAAAATGTGCGGGTCCAAAATGGTTGTTTACATGTTGGGTGTATGTATCCCCTCCCTACTTCCTCACGTGGAATGCACCCGATTGGACAAAATGACATGCTGGTGCTCTAGTGCGCCATCTAGTGGCTGAACGTTATCTATAGCGCCTTTAAATCTAGCCTTAGGAAAGAGGAATTATCAACGCAGTTGCCAGTTCCAATCCGTATTACCGACACGTACAGGAGTGCTCAACAGAGGCTCTGCTGAATTAGAAACGTTTTGTAGCATCGTCTTCCATTAACTCACATTGCAAAGTATTGGTAAAGGCTGTGACACAGCCGGTGATATCATTACTATCGTCGACCCATATAACTCTGTGATAACATGTACAATAGTGCTGGATATACAGTATATATACATTTATATATTTACTGCATATATATATATATATCTATATATATCCATATCTGTCTGAATATACCTGCATTTATGGTAATCCTTCTATATACGTACTTATACACCTACATATAGCCTTTGAAAAACCACTGATAAGACATGGTCTTTCTTCAGCGTGCAAAGTGAATTCAACTCTAGCGCAGTAAAACGGGGTTTAATTCAGCATGCCGATTCCCACAGATTCAGTACATTTAAATATGATGGTAGAAGGAATCCTTTAACCCAGCATGCAAATGAAGTTGGTTTGTAAACCCTTTCACAACCGTCTGTAGTGTGGTAGTGAAAGGGTTAACCTTCTGTAGTGTGGTTGTGAAAGGGTTAACCCGTTGTCGCGTGGCAGTGAAATGGTTAACCCGTTGATAGTGTGGTAGTGACAGGGTTAACTCGGCTAATTCCATGCATTACAGTCCAGGTCTGGTTGCAGTCGAGGAGGCTCAGACTGGGACTCCAGAGGGTTTAGTCCTGCATGCACATGGGACCTTTTCACAGCGGCCATCTTAACGTGTCATAGCAGGGTAAACACAGGTGTATCCAATAACAATAAACCTCACAAAGAACCACAGAACTCTGTTTTTAAGTTTTCAGAGGAAGAATGTTTTCAAACCTAATTATCAAAAGATGCTAAGTTAGAGTGTTGTGTTCATTCATAGATAAAGCCAGTAGAGGTTGAGTACTTTATTATCTAGATTCTAGAGTGTTGTGTTAATTCATAGTTAAAGACAATAGAGGTAAAGTACTTTATTATCTAGAGTGTTGTGTTCATTCATAGATAAAGACAGTAGAGGTTGAGTACTTTATTATCTAAAGATGCTAAGTTAGAGTGTTGTGTTCATTCATAGATAAAGACAGTAGAGGTTGAGTACTTTATTATCTAGAGTGTTGTGTTCATTCATAGTTAAAGACAGTAGAGGTTGAGTACTTTATTATCTAGAGTGTTGTGTTCATTCATAGATAAAGACAGTAGAGGTTGAGTACTTTATTATCTAAAGATGCTAAGTTAGAGTGTTGTGTTCATTCATAGATAAAGACAGTAGAGGTTGAGTACTTTATTATCTAGAGTGTTGTGTTCATTCATAGTTAAAGACAGTAGAGGTTGAGTAGTTTATTATCTAAAGATGGTAAGTTAGAGTGTTGTGTACATTCATAGTAGAGGTTGAATAGTTTCTGGTGATATATCACATTCACACTCTCAAGGGATTTGGATTAATTTACCAATTGAAATTACAAAGAAATTCAAAATGGAGTTATATGGTTCTTCGTCTCAAGGGTTAATTTATGGCTGTTCATTTAGGTGTACCAGGATCCTGCTGACATCACTGACAGTTTTTTTTTTACAGGGAAAATCTGTTGACATCAGACATATTAAAATCTCTGGTGAAAATAATTCCCTATTATTTTTATTTGGTTACCACTAGGGGTGTAACGATGCGACCTCAATGATTAATTTCGATTATGATTATTCAGGCAACGATTCAATGCATCATGAAATCTCTTCATTTGACCACGATTTGATTCGATTCGATACATTTTCGATTCATTTTCTATCAGTTAATTCCCCCAAAAATGTTGAATACACAAATGTGGCTGGGGGAACTGATTCACTCAGCATGAATGGACTATAGGTCAATAAAAACAATAAAAAAAAAACAAAAAAAAAACATTAATTTAATAATTAATTATTTCGATTAATTTCGATTATAATCGATTCTAACATTTTCAAATCGATGCAGTTGAATCGTCACATTAGAATCGATGCATTTCGATTAATCAATGCATCGTTACACCCCTAGTTACCACGTAACGTGCGTCCACTAAAAGTGCTTGTTTTTTAAACTGAAACTGAAATCTCACTCGCTGAGATCCTGTGAGGAGCCTGAGAGAGAGTTGGAGGAGGATCCTATGGAGTAACTTTACCTCGGAAGGTTTGTTGTGCTGGAATACAGCTAGCTTAGCGTTAGCTAGAAGCTAAAAACAATGGCTTGTGTTTGTGCATTTCCAAATTGTGCCAACAACATGTCGCCAACAACATGTCGCCCACTTCACGTAGCATTCACAGACTACTGACGGGAACGGACTGAAGTCGTGGCTGGCTGTTGTGCTACATGGACCCAGACACTGCAGACATCCCGGCCGCACCAAAACACTTCCATCTCTCAATAAATCTGCCGTTCCACGAGTGGAGAGAGCTGCTGCAGTGCAGACAGAGTGGAGGTGATGTAACATAACGGTGACTGTTTCGATTGACAATAACAAGCGTTAAGCATCAGGTATAATGTTATTACAATACGATTAATGAACACGGATAAATTATTTGACCGGAATTTCTCCCATTTGTACGAGACGCGGAAATCTTCCCGGACGCGTGGACCGGAGTCTAGCAGAAACCCTGGTGACGGGCACACCCTGGATGTCACGTGCACACCTGAATGTCACTGGCACACCTGAATGTCACGGGCACACCCTGGATGTCACGGGCACACACCTGAATGTCACGGGCACACACCTGAATGTCACGGGCACACACCTGAATGTCACGTGCACACACCTGAATGTCACTGGCACACCTGGATGTCATGTCACATGCACACACCTGAATGTCACTGGCACACCTGGATGGAACTCAGCCGTTATCATTAATGTTATTGGTTACAGCTGTGTTTCCCCCGCTGTGAGAAGGTCTGTTGTTTAATTCTCAGAACGAGCTTCTTACCATGAAGAGAGCAGAGTCATCTGTGTGGGTGGAGCGCCTGGTGGGGTAGACATTCTACACACGATACACAGACACACACACAGACACACACAAACATACGTACACACACACAGACACACACAAACGTACATACACAGACATACACCAATACATACATGGATACACACATACAACAGAGACATAAACACACACAGGCGCACACAGACACAAACAGATACATACATACACACAAACACACACCAGACACCCAATATAGACAGACCAACACATACAAACAGACACACAGAACACAAACAAGGGGAATGAATGGATGGATGGAGTTGTGGGGAGGAAGAGGCGGAACTAAATCATACATGTCTTCACTTCAAAGAGTAGGTAGGTAGGTGGGTAGATAGTTAGGTGGGTGGGTGGGTGGGTGGGTAGGTAGGTGGGTGGGTGGGTAGGTAGGTAGGTAGGTAGGTAGGTAGGTAGGTAGGTAGGTAGGTAGGTAGGTAGGTAGGTAGGTAGGTAGGTAGGTAGGTAGGTAGGTAGGTAGGTAGGTAGGTAGGTAGGTAGGTAGGTAGGTAGGTAGGTAGGTAGGTAGGTAGGTAGGTAGGTAGGTGGATACAGAAGCGGGTGGATGGAACAACATCAGCCTCCAACACTTCAACAGCTCATTCATGTTCTGTAGAACGGTAACAAGAACCAGGGAGAAACGTCCTGATAGAACCCAGTGCCCATGACTGTTAAAACAGTTCCTTTTACTGGGATACATGTAGTCAAGATCCTACACCTAGCAGTTCAACTTGACACAGAGAGAATCTTCAGACACTCACCTCGTTCTCTGTAGGGCTGGACTTAGTGGGACTGTGGGTCGTTTTGTGCTGCAGAGAGAAACACAACGCTGGTTTCCAACTGGTTCTTATGTTATTGGTGGCAGGACTGAGTCTGATTGGGACCAGGCTATAGTAGACTACTAGCAGGGCAGAAGACCTCTAACCTCTGACTGAATTCGGTCGTTAAAGAACCCAGGACGCCTATCGTAAAGAGTAGGTGGTTCCCTGACGTTCCTGGCCAAATTCCCAATCAGGTCTCTGACATCAAGGCCACCTAATCATCCCTTGCCCTTAATTGGCTGATATCTAAACCCTGTCTCCTGAGCCGTTCAGCCAGTGTGCAGTGTGATGTGTGCCAGTGTATGGCAGCCATTGAGCCTGCGTAGCCCAAGGTTGGGTGCTACACAGTGGTGGTGAAGGAGGCAAAACCCTACGTTGTGAAGCGCTTTGAGTCTGAGAAAAGCGCTATATAAATGTAATGAATTATTACGTATCATTATTATGACTAACCTTGACGAAGCTGATGACGGCGTCTCTCTGCAGCGAGCGGGACTTCTGTCTCTCCTCCTCGTACCGCAGCGCCGCCAGCTGGGCCTCCCTCCTCATGCGCTCAACTCCTCCTCCTGCTGCTGCTGCTGCGAGCCCAGGACCAGCTCTCTGGGGGGGGGGGGGGGGGGGAGAGGGGGAGAGAGAGAGAAAGAGAGAGACACAGAGAAAGAGAGAGAGGGAGAGGAGAGAGACAAGACACAGAGAGAGGGAGAGACACAGAGAGAGAGAGACAGAGAGAGACAGAGACACACACACAGAAATATATGAGTGAGGAACCCAAAACAGATGATAGCCATCAGCACATGTCCACTATGTCAATAGTACAGACATATTAGCATAGTAGGTAGTAGTATAGGTACAGTAGCATAGTAGGTAGTAGTATAGGTACAGTAGCATAGTACATAGTAGTATAGGTACAGTAGCATAGTACATTAGTACATAGTAGTATAGACATAGTAGCATAGTACACAGTAGTAAACGGTTATAAAAGAAGGTTATAATTAAAAGGTAATACTGATGAGTATAGATCCTCTCTGGTTCCACAAGTATCTCTCCTACAGTCTCTGATGAAAATGAGCCACAATCATTTTACTGAACATGGAAACAGCTATGTTACGGTTACCTGTGTGGTAGTGAAAGGGTTAACCGTCTGTAGTGTGGTAGTGAAAGGGTTAACCCTTTGTCATGTGGCAGTGAAAGGGTTATCCTTCTGTAGTGTCGCAGTGAAAGGGTTAACCCTTTGGTAGTGTGGTATTGAAAGGGTTAACAACACGGCTCAGTCCCTACCAACCTGTGGTCGTCGCTATGGTGATTCTATTACACACATTATTTACAATATTCTAGGAGAACCAGTCACATAGTTCAATTATTGTTTTATTCCAATTATTAATATGAATGAATCTTACCGCTAAATGATTTTTGATCGTTTTGGAATATAAAACCATGTAGACTCAACCGCATACAAATTGTGATCAATAAGAAACGTAATTTAATTTCGCCGGCCAGACCTTAATGAGAACCCTCGAGACTCAACCAATAAATTATGTAAATGATCCCTGTTGAGTTTCTCTGATTGGTTAGAAGGAGGAGCCCCACAGTAAGTCAGCATGTCCACGTTAAGACGTGTTTTGGAGCATTTAACCAGTGGTGGAAGAAGTACACAGTCCCTTAACACTTTGATCGCCAGGGTTAAATTCATAATTTACCATCCCTCGCCAGCCCTATTTAACATGGAGAAGTTCCCCTTCTTTGCAGGGCTATAACTTTTTAAATTGTATTGCTAAATTGACATTACTATGGCCCATTCAACGTCCTATATCTATTGTTCAGGGTGTAGCAACGTTATACTTTTTCATTCACATATTCATACTAAAATACGGTCTAAAGTATAAGTATGTTTTTATCGTTTTCTGCAGCTTTCTCCAGAACTTGATTTATAGCCCTAAATGCATTATATTGATGATCAAATACAGTTTGGTAGGAATCTGTGAGAGATAAAAAATGTCAACTGGACGTGCTTCTAGGAGTTACTACGTATGATCTGATGTTGACCGGATGGGGGGGGGGGGGGGGTCGTTTAAAATTCTGTGGGCAACGTTATATCATTAATCTAGTGTGGGTGATATGATCATTAGAGCAGTTAGTATTGAAGCCATTAAAAAATAACGCTGAAACTCACCGTAGCTTCCTCGTAGCGTTGGGCGATGAGCGTGGAACAGAGATTTTTCTATTATGGGATGTCGAAATATCCGATCCATTTCCAGGTTGTATAATAGTATATACGTCCAAATCATGTTGTTTATCGAGTTATTGGTAACCGATCGACATCCATTGTGTCAAGATGGAGTCCTGCTAATGATAGCGAGTGCCCGGACGAAATATGGGTGAGCACCACTTCATCCGCATCACTTCCTGTTTGGGCGAACGGCCGATCGGCCACCAGATGGCGCTCTTGAACCGTTGGAGAATTGAGAGGGGCTCACCAGTACATATAATGTCTCCGGGGGAGAAATATGATTTCGATCACAGATTTTTGAAATATTGATATCAAAGACGCTATCCAGCGTCTTCGGCAGAATAAGCATGGCGGGGAAAGACGCTGAACAGCGTCTTCGGTGATTAAAGTGTTAACTTAAGTAAAAGTAGAAATATAAATTAGTACTCTGGTAAAAGAAAAAGCCCTCCATTCAAATTCGACTTAAGTAAAAGTAGAGAAGTATTTGCTATTGAATGTACTTAAGTATCTAAAGTAAAAGTACACATTCTACATGATGTTTGTGTATCCATTGACCTCTATAGGTTGTGTTAAAGTGGTATGTGGTCCAGTTATGCTGCTCTAATTAAAGGTTGTGTTAAAGTGGTATGTGGTCCAGTTGTGCTGCTCTAATTAAAGGTTGTGTTAAAGTGGTATGTGGTCCAGTTATGCTGCTCTAATTAAAGGTTATGTTAAAGTGGTATGTGGTCCAGTTATGCTGCTCGGATTACGTCCTCTTGAAGTTGACAGGCTTCAAATGTGAAAGTATATAATCTTCATACATTTTCTATTTTGTATATGTTTTCTATGCTAAATCATTTTCTTCAAAGTAACTAGTAACCGATGGGTTCAGATAAATGTAGTGGAGTAAAAAATACAATATTTCCCTTGAAATGTAGTGGAGTAAAAGTATAAAGTTCCCTAAAAATGAAAATACTCACATAAAGTACAAGTAGCTCGAAATTGTACTTAAAGGAACACGCCAACATTTTGGGAAATTAGCTCATCATCTTCTCCAGAGAGAGACAAGAAGATAGATACCAGTTTCCTCTCTGTGTGTTCAGTAGAAAGCAATCTGGCTGCACGTTAGCCTAACTTAGCACAATGAATGGAAGCGGACATGACCAGTTAGCCTTCGGGAGAGGTGTTAGTTGGACAATGCCTAGGCTAACCGGTCATGTCCGCTTCCATTCATTGTGCTAAGCTAGGCTAACGTGAGCCAGATAGCTTTCTACTGAACACACAGAGAGGAAACTGGTATCTATCTTCTTGTCTCTCTCTGGAGAAGACGGTAAGTCTAAAATGTTGGCGTGTTCCTTTAAGTACAGTACTTGAGTAAAATACTTTTTACTTTCCACCACTGCATTTTAATATAGCAACTTTAATCGTGTCCAGAGAGGATCCCTGTGGAGCCAGAGAGGATCCCTGTGTGGAGCCAGAGAGGATCCCTGTGGAGCCAGAGAGGATCCCTGTGGAGCCAGAGAGGTCCTGCACAGTACAGCACTCCTCAGCAGGGCAGTGTGAGGCAGACAGACAGTTACCTGGCTGTGAGAGGTAGGGGGCGCCGTTACACCACCATCAACCACACTCCTGGGAGGGGGGGGGGGGGGGGGGGGGGCACAGAGAGAGACAGACAAGACGGGGAGACAAGAAGGCAGAGAGTCAGATGACCAGACAGAGTCAAAGTTACAGACAGACAGAAAGGTGAACAGAGACAGACAGAGAACACATGAGACAAACAAGATATGGACAAAAAGAGGAGGACAGACAGACGGGGGACGGCATTGGTTAAATAGAGATGAATTGGGGTCAAAGGTGGTTCCATTAAGGGGCAGGTGAGACAGTAGTTCCCGTCTGTTAGAAGCCAGTGGAGGGGGCTGAGCTCACGGGTCGATGCTCTTCACAGAGGCCTGGTATGTTGACAATAGACTGATGATGTGGTGCTCGTCTGGTGCACCTCAAATTCCTTTAGGGGTAGAGAAGTAGGCGTGCGTGTGTGTGTGTGTGTGAGTGCCTGCCTGTGTGTGTGTGCCTGTTAGGGCTGAACGATTAATCAATTTTAAATCGAAATCGCGATTATTATCAAATTGCAACCCAAAAAAAAAATCGCAATTATTATTATTATTTTTTTTTACCAGGAAGTCCCATTGAGATACAAGATCTCCTTTGCAAGTTGTTGTTATTGTTGTAGGAACGGTTTGGGAGAGGGAGGTAAGGGATTTTAGATTGTGTGTTGTGAAATTTAGACTTCAGAGAGGGAGAGTAAAGTACAGAAAAAAAGGTACCGTTGGGTAGCGGTATCGATTCCCAGGTAAAAAGAAACATTTTCAGGCTCGGTGTCCAGAACAGACCCACTGCGTAGGCCAGATGCAAGCCGCATTTTACAATAAACCTCTGGCTGCTTAAAAATTATAATAATTATAATCGCAAATTTAATCGCAATCGCAATATCCGTCAGAAAAATCGCAATTAGATTATTTCCCAAAATCATGCAGCCCTAGTGCCTGTGTGCCTGTGTGTCTGTGTGTGCCTGTGTGTGTCTGTGTGTGTGTGTGCCTGTGTGTGCGTGCCTGTATCTGTCTGTGTGTGTGCGTGTGTGTGTGTGTGTGTGTGTGTGCCTGTGTATGTATCTGTGTGTGTGAGTGTGCCCGTGTGTGTGTGTGCCTGTACGTGCCTGTGTGTGTGTATGTGTGCCTGTGTATGTATCTGTGTGTGTGTGAGTGTGTGTATGTGTGCCTGTGTATGTATCTGTGTGTGAGTGTGTGTGTGAGTGTGCCTGTGTGTGTGAGTGTGCCTGTGTGTGAGTGTGCCTGTGTGTGAGAGTGTGTGTGTGAGTGTGCCTGTGTGTGAGAGTGTGTGTGTGAGTGTGCCTGTGTGTGAGAGTGTGTGTGTGAGTGTGCCTGTGTGTGAGTGTGCCTGTGTGTGAGAGTGTGTGTGTGAGTGTGCCTGTGTGTGAGAGTGTGTGTGTGTGAGTGTGCCTGTGTGTGAGAGTGTGTGTGTGAGTGTGCCTGTGTGTGAGAGTGTGTGTGTGAGTGTGCCTGTGTGTGTGTGTGAGAGTGTGCCTGTACGTGCCTGTGTGTGTATCTGTATGTGTGCCTGTGTGTGTATCTGTATGTGTGCCTGTGTGTGTGCCTGTCTGCGTGTCTGTGTGTGTGTGCCTGTGTGTGTGTGTGCGTGCATGCCTGTGTGCGTGCGTGTGTGCGTGTGTGTGTGTACCTGTTGTGCAGGGCGCCGTGCCTCTTGGCCTCCTCTGTTCTCGAGTCTCTGTGCGAGTTGCTTTTAACAGGAGAACCCTGTAGAGACGGTTCCGTTAACAGTTCAGTTCAGGTTCCCTTCTGTTTGACTTAACAGTTCAGTTCAGTTCAGTTCAGTCACCATCATCAGGTTCTATTCTATTTCACTTCACCAAAAAAAAGAACAGTTTTACACACATGTGTTTAGTTTGACAGTTATTGAGAGTAAACAAGTTTGAATATGGCCACCAGACATTGAATCGTTGTGTTAATTACAGCTCAATGAAATTATGTAGATGGAGGGGGGGGGGGGACTGCTACCTTATCATTTCATGGTGCTATAATTAACACCAGTCTGCTCTCCTCAGTCTGCTCTCCTCAGTCTGCTCTCCTCAGTCTGCTCTCCTCAGTCTGCTCTCCTCAGTCTGCTCTCCTACAGTCTGCTCTCCTCAGTCTGCTCTCCTCAGTCTGCTCTCCTCAGTCTGCTCTCCTACAGTCTGCTCTCCTCAGTCTGCTCTCCTACAGTCTGCTCTCCTCAGTCTGCTCTCCTCAGTCTGCTCTCCTACAGTCTGCTCTCCTCAGTCTGCTCTCCTCAGTCTGCTCTCCTACAGTCTGCTCTCCTCAGTCTGCTCTCCTACAGTCTGCTCTCCTCAGTCTCCTCTCCTCAGTCTGCTCTCCTACAGTCTGCTCTCCTCAGTCTGCTCTCCTCAGTCTGCTCTCCTCAGTCTGCTCTCCTCAGTCTGCTCTCCTCAGTCTGCTCTCCTCAGTCTCCTCTCCTCAGTCTGCTCTCCTCAGTCTCCTCTCCTCAGTCTGCTCTCCTACAGTCTGCTCTCCTACAGTCTGCTCTCCTACAGTCTGCTCTCCTCAGTCTGCTCTCCTCAGTCTGCTCTCCTACAGTCTGCTCTCCTACAGTCTGCTCTCCTCAGTCTGCTCTCCTCAGTCTGCTCTCCTACAGTCTGCTCTCCTCAGTCTGCTCTCCTACAGTCTGCTCTCCTACAGTCTGCTCTCCTACAGTCTGCTCTCCTCAGTCTGCTCTCCTCAGTCTGCTCTCCTCAGTCTGCTCTCCTCAGTCTGCTCTCCTCAGTCTGCTCTCCTACAGTCTGCTCTCCTCAGTCTCTCCTACAGTCTGCTCTCCTACAGTCTGCTCTCAGTCTGCTCTCCTACAGTCTGCTCTCCTCAGTCTGCTCTCCTCAGTCTGCTCTCCTCAGTCTGCTCTCCTCAGTCTGCTCTCCTCAGTCTGCTCTCCTACAGTCTGCTCTCCTCAGTCTGCTCTCCTCAGTCTGCTCTCCTACAGTCTGCTCTCCTCAGTCTGCTCTCCTCAGTCTGCTCTCCTCAGTCTGCTCTCCTACAGTCTGCTCTCCTACAGTCTGCTCTCCTCAGTCTGCTCTCCTCAGTCTGCTCTCCTCAGTCTGCTCTCCTCAGTCTGCTCTCCTACAGTCTGCTCTCCTCAGTCTGCTCTCCTCAGTCTGCTCTCCTACAGTCTGCTCTCCTCAGTCTGCTCTCCTCAGTCTGCTCTCCTACAGTCTGCTCTCCTACAGTCTGCTCTCCTCAGTCTGCTCTCCTCAGTCTGCTCTCCTCAGTCTGCTCTCCTCAGTCTGCTCTCCTCAGTCTGCTCTCCTCAGTCTCTCCTACAGTCTGCTCTCCTCAGTCTGCTCTCCTCAGTCTGCTCTCCTCAGTCTGCTCTCCTCAGTCTGCTCTCCTCAGTCTCCTCTCCTACAGTCTGCTCTCCTCAGTCTGCTCTCCTACAGTCTGCTCTCCTCAGTCTGCTCTCCTACAGTCTGCTCTCCTCAGTCTGCTCTCCTACAGTCTGCTCTCCTCAGTCTGCTCTCCTACAGTCTGCTCTCCTACAGTCTGCTCTCCTCAGTCTGCTCTCCTCAGTCTGCTCTCCTACAGTTTGCTCTCCTCAGTCTGCTCTCCTACAGTCTGCTCTCCTCAGTCTGCTCTCCTCAGTCTGCTCTCCTACAGTCTGCTCTCCTCAGTCTGCTCTCCTCAGTCTGCTCTCCTACAGTCTGCTCTCCTCAGTCTGCTCTCCTACAGTCTGCTCTCCTCAGTCTGCTCTCCTCAGTCTGCTCTCCTCAGTCTGCTCTCCTACAGTCTGCTCTCCTACAGTCTCCTCAGTCTGCTCTCCTACAGTCTGCTCTCCTCAGTCTGCTCTCCTACAGTCTGCTCTCCTCAGTCTCCTCTCCTCAGTCTCCTCTCCTCAGTCTGCTCTCCTACAGTCTGCTCTCCTCAGTCTGCTCTCCTACAGTCTGCTCTCCTCAGTCTCCTCTCCTCAGTCTGCTCTCCTACAGTCTGCTCTCCTACAGTCTGCTCTCCTCAGTCTGCTCTCCTCAGTCTGCTCTCCTACAGTCTGCTCTCCTCAGTCTGCTCTCCTCAGTCTGCTCTCCTACAGTCTGCTCTCCTCAGTCTGCTCTCCTCAGTCTCCTCTCCTCAGTCTGCTCTCCTACAGTCTGCTCTCCTACAGTCTGCTCTCCTCAGTCTGCTCTCCTACAGTCTGCTCTCCTCAGTCTGCTCTCCTACAGTCTGCTCTCCTACAGTCTGCTCTCCTCAGTCTGCTCTCCTCAGTCTGCTCTCCTACAGTCTGCTCTCCTACAGTCTGCTCTCCTACAGTCTGCTCTCCTCAGTCTGCTCTCCTCAGTCTGCTCTCCTACAGTCTCCTCAGTCTGCTCTCCTCAGTCTGCTCTCCTACAGTCTCCTCAGTCTGCTCTCCTCAGTCTGCTCTCCTCAGTCTGCTCTCCTCAGTCTGCTCTCCTCAGTCTACTCTCCTCAGTCTGCTCTCCTACAGTCTCCTCAGTCTGCTCTCCTCAGTCTGCTCTCCTCAGTCTGCTCTCCTCAGTCTGCTCTCCTACAGTCTCCTCAGTCTGCTCTCCTCAGTCTGCTCTCCTACAGTCTGCTCTCCTCAGTCTGCTCTCCTACAGTCTGCTCTCCTCAGTCTGCTCTCCTCAGTCTGCTCTCCTCAGTCTCCTCTCCTCAGTCTGCTCTCCTACAGTCTCCTCAGTCTGCTCCTCAGTCTGCTCTCCTCAGTCTGCTCTCCTCAGTCTGCTCTCCTACAGTCTCGTCAGTCTGCTCTCCTCAGTCTGCTCTCCTACAGTCTGCTCTCCTCAGTCTGCTCTCCTACAGTCTGCTCTCCTCAGTCTGCTCTCCTACAGTCTGCTCTCCTCAGTCTGCTCTCCTACAGTCTCCTCAGTCTGCTCTCCTCAGTCTGCTCTCCTCAGTCTGCTCTCCTCAGTCTGCTCTCCTACAGTCTGCTCTCCTCAGTCTGCTCTCCTACAGTCTCCTCAGTCTGCTCTCCTCAGTCTGCTCTCCTACAGTCTGCTCTCCTCAGTCTGCTCTCCTCAGTCTGCTCTCCTACAGTCTGCTCTCCTACAGTCTGCTCTCCTACAGTCTGCTCTCCTCAGTCTGCTCTCCTACAGTCTGCTCTCCTACCTCTCTCGTGATGCGTCTCTCGATGTAGGCCATGAACTGAGAGCTGAGGCTGATGCTCTCTCTGTCCCCCGCTGCTGCCGCTGCTACTCGACTCCTCCTCTCCTCCTCCTCTTCCTCTCCGGTACAGCTGTCGATGAAGTCTATCTGCTCCAAGTCGGACTCCACTGTAGAGAGGAAGCAGAGTGTCACAGGGGACCAGGCGCTGGTGTTTTTAAACGGTGAGACCTGTGGAGCCTACTAGGTACTAGAAAGGGCTTCAAAAACACCTAACATGTGTATCCTGAGCACTAGAAAGGGCTTGAAAAACAAAAAAAACATATTACTGAAGTGACATGCCACCCATTGGAGGGCTTTCCCCAAATAATAGTATATGGGGTATGTCGCCACCATGGGTTAAAAAAACAAAACATAATTAAACATAATTATTGATTGATAGTAGATCCTAGATCACACAGGGTCAAGTTTAGTTTGGTTTACTCAGTTTATTTGATCAGGGACAGTCACAAAAAATCACAAAAAAGTCACACAAAAAAAAGAAATGTAAATACCGGTATGCCATTAGCACAGGGCTGTACGCTGCGATGATCTCATCGCAAATTGCCCCTTTAATTGGCCGTTGCGATTGGTAAATAATATTTGGGGGCGGGCTTGCGAGTAGGGATTTCAAGCCTTGCATTCGCATTTCACTCCTAAATGATCCAAGGCGTGTGATGACGCTGAGCACTCAGGTATGATCAGTGGGGAAAATCAACTGAGCACTCACTCTGATAGACTGGCTGACTGTCTGATTTAGCTATGAAGAAAAGTAAAGTTAGTAGTAGGGATGGGAATCGATGGTTCCTAACTGGGTTTTGGCCATATGCTCCCGAAATTCTCCCGCTGTTTGGCTGCTTCTATGTGCAGTGAAAACTACTCTAAATGATGTCATTGATTTAGTTCAGGGTTAGCCGCGGAGCTAACGCTAGCTAACGTGAGCTAATCAAGCTCACAGAGAGAGATAAACAGCTGACAGCAGGTAGTACAGGTACAAATACAATAAAACAAGGGGTGGGGGCTGTTGTGTAAACCTTGTGTTGCGTCAATCTGGTCCACACGTTACTCGTTCATATCTCAGCCTGTGCTGAGATATGCCCATTCCGCGGTCTGTTAATAAAGTTTTCAATCAGACAGATGTATGGAAAGGCTTTTATTATAACATTCGTTGAGGTAAAATCATTATGCCTCATTTAGTCATCCTGCAGAGCACTGGTCTCCTACTCGTGGGCCGCGGGGAGCTAATGTAAGTAGCTTTGTTGATGTCAGCACACGGGGCATTCAGGAAGTCAAAAACTAATGCGCTTGCCGATTGGTGCTAAGAACAGCAGGGCGGGTGCAAGCGTTGTGACGTAATTGGCAGACTCTACTGTCAATCAAAATTATTCTGTTTTCCGTCAGAATGAATGAATGAGAACTTTATTAACAGATTGCATAATGGGTACAATACAGTACAGGAGGATGAAGACCAGAGAAAGACTTTCGGCTTTTTTACATAAGGGTCCTCCATTTTCAATTCATCAAAACATTTAGAGACATACAAATATACAGTAGTTTCATAAAAATGCTATTTATTGATTGATTGGTTTAAAACTTTATTAACATATTGCAGAATGGGTACAGTACAGCTCAATACATACAATTGTTAAGGGGATGCAGACCAGAGAAAGACTTTTGTCTTGTTTACATCAGGGTCCCCCATTTTCAATTCATCATATTTCATATCTAAATCATATAATATCTCATTGCTAAATATATGCAATATATAATCTAATAATCCAATAATCTAAATCTAATATATAATATAAAAATGCTAAATGCATGGGTATTTTATTTTGTCTTTAATGTTAGCTTGCAAACTCATACTGTCTTGGTAAGCCTCATAATTAATTGTTTGGGGTAAAAAAGAAAAACATTGTGATGTGTATTGTGTATCGCCGAAAGGTCAGAAAATATCGTGATATCATATTTAGGCCATATCGCCCAGCCCTAGTTGGTTCATTATAAAAGATACAAACCTGACAACAAAAGCACTTAAATGTTAAATAAAAGGACCACAGTAATGAGGCAGGAGGAACATATTTTTTTGCACTATAATGGTAAAATTGTTATTTAAAAATTTGCCCCTAAAACATATTTTTTGCCCCTAAATTTCTAATTTAGGGGCAAGTGTGCCCCTAGTGAAAAAGCTTAGCGTACAGCCCTGCATTAGCAGGGTTGCTAGTTTTCAAGATTGCTCGATTTTTAAACCAGAAAAGAAACAGAAAAATAGGACATTAACCCTTTCACTGCCACACGACAGAAGGTTAGCCCTTATCCGCGGAGCTAATGATGCTAATGATGGAGCATCGCCGTCGGTTGTGTGATAGTAAAGGGCTAACCTTCTGTATTGTCACAGTGAAAGGGTTAACCGGCTGTCGTGTGGCAGTGAAAGGGTTAAAGCCAATAGTTCGATGCTAGATCACACAAGGTCATCAGCACTTTATTGGTGTGTGTGTGTGCGTGTGTTAGTGTGTGTGTGTGTGTGTGTGTGTGTGTGTGTGTGTGCCTCTAATAACAAGCAGAGATTCCTTCGCCACAAACAAACCACTTATTTCTGAAGTGGTGAATTGCCCTCATAATAAATCAGAGTGACGACGACAGTTCTCCATAATACATCTGATCTCAGTGTCGAGAGTGAGGAGAACAGTTCCTCACGTGTGCCGTTGGTCACATGGGCTCCTCCTCCTCCTCCCCCTCTCTCCTCCCGCTCCCTCTCTCTCCGCTGCCTCTGCTCCTTGGTGATCTCCGCCACGCGGAGCGGCAACTCCGACAGCTCCTCCGTGGGCTGCAGGAAAGGAAGGGGCAGGAAATTAGGTCACGGACATATACAGGAAGTGGGGGATGAATGGAGCCGATTCTGCATTCGTGTCGGTGTCGGGATTATGGGATGTAGTCGTTTCCCCACCAGGAAGTACAGCTGGAGCCCCGAGTTGTGATGTAATCGCCTTAACCGACTGCCGATTGGTTCAAATGATTGGGAACTAGTAAATAAAGGAACTAGTTAAATACTGCTGGTCTGTCAGTTGACAGTGAGGAACTAGTTAAATACTGCCGGTCTGTCAGTTGACAGTGAGGAACTAGTTAAATACTGCTGGTCTGTCAGTTGACAGTGAGGAACTAGTTAAATACTGCCGGTCTGTCAGTTGACAGTGAGGAACTAGTTAAATACTGCTGGTCTGTCAGTTGACAGTGAGGAACTAGTTCAATACTGCCGGTCTGTCAGTTGACGGTGAGGAACTAGTTAAATACTGCTGGTCAATCAGTTGACAGTGAGGAACTAGTTAAATACTGCCGGTCTGTCAGTTGACAGTGAGGAACTAGTTAAATACTGCTGGTCTGTCAGTTGACAGTGAGGAACTAGTTAAATACTGCTGGTCTGTCAGTTGACAGTGAGGAACTAGTTAAATACTGCTGGTCTGTCAGTTGACAGTGAGGAACTAGTTAAATACTGCCGTTTATTTTGTTTTGGGTTTGTTTTGTTGTTGCTTTTTTGTTTGATTAGTTGTGTTTGTTTGATTAGTTGATTAGTCTTGTTTATTTGTTTTATCAGTAGCGATCTGTCTAGTCATGTTTTTATTTATCCATTTGTGTTTTGTCTTGTTTATATATATACAAAGGGGAATTCTATCTCATTTGTTTTCATATCGAGGAGAATTCTCTCTCATTTGTTTTCATATCCAGGGGAATTCTCTCTCATTTGTTTCATATCCAGGGGAATTCTCTCTCATTTGTTTCATATCCAGGGGAATTCTCTCTCATTTGTTTCATATCCAGGAGAATTCTCTCTCATTTGTTTTCATATCCAGGGGAATTCTCTCTCATTTGTTTCATATCCAGGGGAATTCTCTCTCATTTGTTTTCATATACAGGATAATTCTCTCTCATTTGTTTTATATCCAGGGGAATTCTCTCTCATTTGTTTTCATATCCAGGATAATTCTCTCTCATTTGTTTTATATCCAGGGGAATTCTCTCTCATTTGTTTTATATCCAGGATAATTCTCTCTCATTTGTTTCATATCCAGGGGAATTCTCTCTCATTTGTTTTATATCCAGGATAATTCTCTCTCATTTGTTTCATATCCAGGATAATTCTCTCTCATTTGTTTTATATCCAGGATAATTCTCTCTCATTTGTTTTCATATCCAGGGGAATTCTATCTCATTTGTTTTATATCCAGGATAATTCTCTCTCATTTGTTTCAAGTCCAGGAGAATTCTATCTCATTTGAGTGGAAACATTTAATGGGTGGACACAGCACCCCCACTGGCTGTTACCGGAGCAGCACGAGATTTTAGATGCAGGTGACATCACAGATTGGAGGGTTCTCTCTGATTTTAGATCCAGGTGACATCACAGATTGGAGGGTTCTCTCTGATTTTAGATCCAGGTGACATCACAGATGGAGGTTTTTCCCTCCGACTTTATGTGGGTGCGTGCGTGGGAGTGCATGTGTGTGGGTGTATGTGTGTGTGTGCGTGTGTGTGTGTGGGCATGTCTCACCTCGTTGCCAGACCATCTCTTGTCTCCACTGTCTACACTGTTGAAACCAGAATCTAATGCTCCATACGGCCGACCAGGATACAACTCTTCAACACTGAGACACAGAGGGAGAGACAGAGGGGGGGGAAGAGAGAGAGGGGGGGGGGGAGAGAGAGATACAAAGAGAGTGAGGAGGGGGGGGGGGGGAGAGAGAGAGAGAGAGAGAGAGAGAGAGAGAGAGAGAGAGAGAGAGAGAGAGAGAGAGAGAGAGAGAGAGAGAGAGAGAGAGGAGAGAGAGAGACAGACAGACAGACAAAAAGTGAGAGGAAGGGAGATAGAAAGAGAGAGGTAGGGAGAGAGGTTTAGGTCTTAAAACATAGAAACACTTGCAGGATACAATTAAGAAGAGCTCCTCCTGTCATTCAGTTTATTTTATTTAAAAAAATATATATATATTATTATTATAATTTTTTTTAAATATCGGCCCCATCTTGATATTGGACCGACACCGATGTGCAAAAAAACGGCCACATCGGCCGACACCACATCGGCGGCCGATATATCGTGCATCACCAAATAAAACTCTTGAATCTTGAATTCACGCGGCTTACATATGATACAATCCAGTTTATACCTTCACCCCAGTGTACTTTTCTGGAACCTGTTCCTCAAGACAGAAGCAGAGCCAAGAGTGGATCTCATGACTCAAGTCAATTGTCCAAAGGAGGGTCACTCTGTCCCTCCATTATGGCCATTTATGACATGGGCAAAGCTAAGAGGGAGTCATTAAGTTTTCAACTACTATTTAACCCTGGTCTCCTCTCTTCCTTTTCTCTCTCGTTCCTTTACCCCCTCTCCTCTCCTCTCTCACCTGGAGCTGAAGGCTAGTTGTCTCCTGTCATAGTTAGCGCTCTCTCCTTTCCTCTTTCTTCCTCTCTCTCCATCTCCCCTCCTCTCCTTTCTTCACCTCCTCTCCTCAGGAGCTGAAGGCTAGCGATCTCCTGTTGTAATCAGTACTCTCACCTCTCCTCCATCTCCCCTCTTCACCTCCCTTCCTCCTCTCCTCTCCTCAGGAGCTGAAGGCTAGCGATCTCATGTTGTAATCAGTACTCTCTCCTGTATCTAGTGATGCACCGATGTGAAAATTGTGGCCGATACCGATAACCAATATTAATATTGCTGTTCTGGCCGATACCGATATTTACCGATGTCGATATCTCTGTATAGAAAACACTTTGATAATCAAATAAAGAGCTATTTTCCAAAACGCATTTTTTTTTGTACTTTTGTAACTTATTTTCAGAAATGACTGATATTTTTGAAACGATTTAAGGCCAAAACATGTATAATAAAAATGTATTATAAATATCTGCCCATAATTGGCCCTCAAGTTCAAGTTTCTTTATTAGTTGTCATACAGAAGTACAGAATACTTTTATACAAAATGCTTCTTTCTGTTTCGCTCCAGAGACTGTGCTAGGCAATATCAGACCGATACCGATGTGTAAAAAAACGGCCATATCGGCCGATATATCGTGCATCACTACCTGTATCACCCTTCCTCTCAGATTCAGATTCAGCTTTATTGTTGCATCTGTCATATTTCTCTTACAAAAAAGAGCAAGATTCTTGGGTCTCGCCCCCTCGACCAACAGCATGGCAATACAATACACCATAGAACAATACAGTACACAATAGAGCAATACAATACAATACACCATAGAACAATACAACACACAAAAACACAATAAAAACCAGCATAATAATGATGTATGAAAAAGGTGACAGTGCTGAGAGTGGTTAATATAAAAAAGTGCAACAGTAGAATAAATTCAACATAAAAGTACTTAAAATACTAAATACATAAATATATACAATCCTCCGCTCACCAGGAGCTGAAGGCTAGCGGTCTCCTGTCGTAGTCGGGGAGTTCAGGTGTCGTCTTGTTCGCCTCATTGTTCAGATATTTGAATATATGGATCTTCCCCTTTATACAAATCTGACAGGGAACAGGAGAGAGAGAGATTATGATGATTATATACAAATCTGACAGGGAACAGGAGAGAGAGAGATTATGATGATTATATACAAATCTGACAGGGAACAGGAGAGAGAGATAGATTATGATGATTATATACAAATCTGACAGGGAACAAGAGAGATAGATTATGATTATATACAAATCTGACAGGGAACAGGAGAGAGAGATAGATTATGATTATATACAAATCTGACAGGGAACAGGAGAGTAGGGCTGCACGATTAATCGTTTTTTAATCGAAATCGCGATTTGGAATGATGCAATTATCAAATCGCCAAGCCTGCAATTAAATTTTTTATTTATTTTTTTAACCAGGAAGTCCCATTGAGATACAAGATCTCCTTTGCAAGGTAGACCTGGCCAAGATGACAGCAATAACATTTGCAATACATCACACAGCAATAAAATGTGCGATACATCACACAAGAACATAATAAATGTGCATGTATACAATACATCACATGTAAACACAAAGCAGAATAGTCTACATGATAGTAAAAGTGTATAATACAGGGTAATACAGTAATTTTGCAGTTGGCACCCGACTACAGAAAGCAGCAACATGCTTCTTGTAAAAAAAATTTAAAATATGTTATAATCGCATCGCAAATCGCAATCGCAATATCTGTCAGAATAATCGCAATTAGATTATTTCCCAAAATCGTGCAGCCCTACAGGAGAGAGAGATTATGATGATTATATACAAATCTGACAGGGAACAGGAGAGAGAGATAGATTATGATGATTATATACAAATCTGACAGGGAACAAGAGAGAGAGAGATTAGGATGATATACAGATCTACTAGGGAACAGTGTGTGTGTGTGTGTGTGTGTGTGTGTGTGTGTGTGTGTGTGTGTATGTGTGTGTGTATGTGTGTGTGTGTGTGTGTGTGTGTGTGTGTGTGTGTGTGTACCTGTGCGGGGGGGTTCTGTAGAGGGTTGTTGTCCAGCACGATGCTCTGTAGGTGTGAGAGTCCTCGGTAGCAGACGGGGATGGAGGTGACTTTATTACAGGAGAAGTCTAACCGCACCAGGGGCAGCTCTGCCAGCTCTGAAAACACAACCACATCACAACGACATCGTCAGGAACAGGGAGGACTGTGGGTCCTTTAACCCTTTCACTGCCACGGTTACCGTCGGTAGTGTGATAGTAAAGGGTTAACCTGCTGTAGTGTGGCAGTGAAAGGGTTAACCTTCTGTGTATTGTCGCAGTGAAAGGGTTAACCGTTTGGTAGTGAAAGGGTTAACAACAACCACATCATCAGGAACAGGTAGGACTGTGGGTCATTTCCTAAAACAATTCTTCAATTCCATGGTGTGTGTGGCATGTGTGTGTCTGTGTGTAGTGTATGTGTGTGTGTGTGTGTGTGTGTGTGTGTAGTGTGCGTGCTGTGTGTGTGTGTGTGTGTGTGTGTGTGTGTGTGTGTGTGTGTGCGCGTGCTGTGTGTGTACCTGTAGGCAGTCTTGCCAGGTGGTTTCTCCTGATGTTCAGGTCTCGTAGTGCCTCCAGTTGGCCGACCTGTGGTGGTAACGTCTGGATTTCATTACAGCTCACGTCCTACAGGGGGCAGTGTAAAGAGAGACAGTTACTATGTGTACCATACAAGTACATACACATTAGAGCTGTGGATCTTCACTGGCCTCACGATTCAATTACGATTCAGCTGTCCACGATTCGATTCGATTCTACGATGCAGCTCAATAATATATTACATCCTCAATTTTATAATCTATATTACTGCACATGGCTACTTTTTCATCAATAAATAAAAGCAGTCACTTTTATTTAGAAAGTTCTTAAATCAGAATGTCAAAATAAATGTCTTTACTAGTGTTGCATGATAGATACTAGAAAGGTATCTCGATACCCAGCTGTTAAAAACGGTTCAATACTCCATTTTATTAGTATCAATACTTTTAGATTAGCCTGATGCTGCGTGAATGGATGCGTGACCGGAGCACTGGCTTTGCCTAGTGGGCGTGTGAACAGTGTCAGCTGAACACAGACCAAGGCATAGGAATATTCACAGATATTGCCGAATGTCTTATTTCATAATACAAAGTTTCTGAATGGACGTTTGGATTAAACCAAGTTGTATGCCGTGATGAACAGTCTTTCCCAGCGGAACACAAGTTAATTAACATTACACAGGTCGCGCTATGCATGCTTAGCTTGCTAACGTTAAGATAGCAGGAGCCGTCTGCCAACAAAGATGTTGTTACAACAAATGGATTAGCATCCAAACGTTATTGAAGACTCCTGTGACCAGTAAGTAGGTACTACGTACGTCTAACTTTTACTAACCATTTTTCACCGCAGCAATTTTGCGCAAATTGTTCTACGTTATATGCGTAAAGTCACACATCAACATTAGTAAGCTATAATAATCGATTATGTTCCGTCACTGCATCGATGCAGAATCGTCCACATCGAAATTTCCACACCCCTAATACACATACTGGTACATACAGAATAAGAAGATTTTTATTGTCACATGATCTACTAGCATCATCCAGAAACATTAGCGATCCAGTTTTCTCAGGGTGAATCTCCTTTGGTAACAATAGGATGGCTGCCATAGAGTTTTGATCATAATGTCATGGAATTGACCATTGTTTCATGTGTGGACAGGAAGGACATGAGACCAAAGATAGTAGATAATAAAAGATAGCGCATTCAGCGCAGCGGCAGTGGGGTGAAAATGGAACAGTTCCGGTCTCTTAAGTGGGCGGGACCTTTACACTGGCGGTATCCCTATTTGTTCACTGTGAAATCGCAGGTTTCCTAAGGTGTGTGTGTGTGTGGGGGGGGGGGTTAGTAAGTCAACCAATGTTAACCTTGTGTAGCTGACGTGATGAATTACAGGAAACAACCCGGAGTCGTGCCTTCTCCTTTCTGAACCGTCTCTGATGAGACTGTTCAACACAGCTGCCACTGAACTGTTCTGTATTGATTGTGTATTGAGCTGGGGACTGACCTGTTCTGTATTGATTGTGTATTGAGCTGGGGACTGACCTGTTCTGTACTGGTTGTGTACTGAGCTGGGTACTGAACTGTTCTGTACTGGTTGTGTACTGAGCTGGGGACTGACCTGTTCTGTATTGATTGTGTATTGAGCTGGGTACTGACCTGTTCTGTATTGGTTGTGTATTGAGCTGGGTACTGACCTGTTCTGTATTGATTGTGTATTGAGCTGGGTACTGACCTGTTCTGTATTGGTTGTGTATTGAGCTGGGTACTGACCTGTTCTGTACTGGTTGTGTATTGAGCTGGGTACTGACCTGTTCTGTACTGGTTGTGTACTGAGCTGGGTACTGAACTGTTCTGTACTGGTTGTGTATTGAGCTGGGTACTGAACTGTTCTGTACTGGTTGTGTATTGAGCTGGGTACTGACCTGTTCTGTACTGGTTGTGTATTGAGCTGGGTACTGAACTGTTCTGTACTGGTTGTGTATTGAGCTGGGTACTGAACTGTTCTGTACTGGTTGTGTATTGAGCTGGGGACTGACCTGTTCTGTACTGGTTGTGTATTGAGCTGGGGACTGACCTGTTCTGTACTGGTTGTGTACTGAGCTGGGGACTGGTTCTACACGAGGCTGACCACTGACCAGTTCTGTCTTGGGCTGTGTACTGAGCTGGGTGGTACTGGCTCCCCATCACCACCCGGACTGAATACAAAATATCCCTTCTGACCCATCAATGCATCCACGGAAACGCTCCCCCCTACCTCAAAGATCTCCTCACCCCAGAACCCTCCACCTGTAACCTTCGCTCCGCCAACACAAACCGCCTCCTTCCCCCCAGGACCAAGCTCCGCACCATGGGGCCTTCTGCTGGGCTGCTCCTCGCCTGTGGAACGCCCTCCCTGACCACCTCAGAGCACCACAGACCACTGCTTCCTTTAAAAGAGGACTTAAAACATACCTCTTCACGAAAGCCTTCCCTTAGTTTTAACCTTTTTATACATGCCTTGTGTGTTTTATCCATTTTTATGCTTTATGTCTTGTTTCTTTAATTGCCTAATGTTTTTAAAGTCTGTTTTTAGTCAGTTTTTACTCTGTAGCACTCTGAGACTTGGTTTCCAGATATAGAGTGCATTATAAATCAAATGTATTATTATTATTATTATTACACAAGGCTGATCACTGACCAGTTCTGTCTTGGGCTGTGTATTGAACTGGGTACTGGTTCTACACAAGGCTGACCACTGACCAGTTGTGTCTTGGGCTGTGTACTGAGCTGGGTGGTACTGGTTCTACACGAGGCTGACCACTAACCAGTTCTGTCTTGGACTGTGTACTGAGCTGGGTGGTACTGGTTCTACACGAGGCTGACCACTGACCAGTTGTGTCTTGGGCTGTGTACTGAGCTGGGTGGTACTGGTTCTACACGAGGCTGACCACTGACCAGTTCTGTCTTGGACTGTGTACTGAGCTGGGTGGTACTGGTTCTACACGAGGCTGACCACTGACCAGTTCCGTTAGTAGTCGTAGTTGTCCCAGCTCCTCCGGCAGGGACACCAGCTTGTTGTTGCAGGCGATCAGCACCTTCAGAGGCAGACTGCAGACCACGGCCGGCAGGGTGGACAGCTGGTTCCGGCTAGCAGCACACAACACAGAGGGGAACAACGTTACAGTCCCAGCGCCTCCCATTAAGGTCATATAAAACTAGCTCTGAAACAAAGTCTTTGTAACCAGCGTGGCTTTGAAAAACAAGACGAGTCTGAACTCCACAGCAGGGCGACAGAGGCAGAACAGAAAGGTGTTTACACACAGGGGACAGGCCTGATCAAGCCTCTCCTCGTCCGACCGTTGTGTTGCTCAGTGCTGCCCCTAGTGGGCCTGTGTACAAAACACAGCGCTTTGTAAAGCAGACAAGGACATTCTTGATCAGGCTCGTCCATCTAAGCTCTGTGGGAAAAGTATTTTTATTCTCCTGCGGTTACATTTTTAAAAGCCACGCTGCACTCTGTACATTCATGACAACTGTTTATGACCCAAGCTCTGTGGAAATGCCTTTTTATTCTCCCCGTTTCATCGCTGTTGTGCTCCAGAACTAGGGCTGCACGATTTTGGGAAATAATGTAATTGCGATTTTTCTGACAGATATTGCGATTGCAATTACATTTGTGATTATAATAAAAAAAAAATATAAGCAGCCCCACAGAGGTTTATTGTAAAATGCGGCTTGCATCTGGCCTACGCGGTGGGTCTTTTCGGGACACGAGCCTGAAAATGTTTCTTTTTACCTGGGAATCGATACCGGTACCCAACAGTACCTTTTTTTCTGTACTTTACTCTCCCTCTCTGAAGTCTAAACTTCACAACACACAATCTAAAACCCCTTACCTCCCTCTCCCAAACCGATCTTGTATCTCAATGGGACTTCCTGGTAAAAAAAAGAAAAAAAAGAAAAAGTAAAAAAAAAAAAAATGCGATTTTATTTTTCATTGTTTGCGATTTGATAATTGCATCATTCCAAATCACGATTTCGATAAAAAATCGATTAATCGTGCAGCCCTATCCAGAACTCTAAATTCAAGTGTTAAGAGTTTGTTTCAGGGCGTGCGGCTAAGTGGCGCAGTGGGCAAGGCGCTCGCCACTAATGCAGGAGATGCTGGGTTCGAGCCCAGCTCTCGGCATTGCTACCAGCTTGGCTGGTCGTTCAACGTTCATACTAACACAATTGGCAGTGTTAGGGGTGTGAAGCTGGTGGGTGGGGATTGGACGTTGTGGACAGCGACTCCTACAGGTCGGTTGGTGCGCCTGCGCAGCAGAATCAGGAAGCAACGGGGGCGGCGTGACCCTCCCACGCAGACCCTCGCCGCTGAGAGATCGCGCTGTGCAGGTGAAAAGATGCGACGGCTGCCTCCTCGTGTACCGGAGGGGACACGTGATGCAAGGCTTCGTCCACATTGCAGCCGGCTTGTGGGAGGCATGGCCTAACAACGTTCGAGACAGGGGAGGGAAGAATTGGACAATACGAAATTGGGGATGGGAGAAAAACTGAAAAATGGGGGAGAAAAAGTAGATAAAAAAAAAAATAGTTTGTTTCAGCGCTAAGACTCTAATTGAAGTGTGTGTGTGTGTGTGTGTGTGTGTGTGTGTGTGTGTGTGTGTGTGTGTGTGTGTGTGTGTGTGTGTGTGTGTGTGTGTGTGTGTGTGTGTGTGTGTGTGTGTGACTGTGTGTGTGTGTAGTACCTGATGTTCAGGTAGGTGAGGGCCTGCAGGTTGATGAGACTGTCAGGCAGAGAGCGGAGACAGTTCTGATAGAGGTTGAGACTCTCCAGAGACACAAACACACACACCTCCGCCGGCAGCTCAGAGAGACGGTTCCGAGACAGGTCTGTCAGGAGACACAGAGACAGAGAGAGAGAGACAGAGAGACAGAGACAGAGACAGAGACAGAGACAGAGAGAGAGAGAGATTAGTAGGGCAGTCCCCTGAAAGGCAATGATTCTACTCATCAGCGCAGATTGATTGATTGAATGAAAATTGTATTTAACAGATTTCAGAATGGGTACAATACAGTTAGAGATGTTCCGATACCATTTTTTCCTTTCCGATCCGATTCCGATACCTAAGCTTTGGGTATCGGCCGATACCGATACTTATCCGATACCAGTGCATACATTAAAAAAATAAAAAAAAAATTATATAAATTATAAAACGTTTTTTTTTTTTAATACAGCTACTGTTTTATATATACTGTTTTTTAGTAATAACTATAAAGTAATGGTATTTATTCAACAACAGGTGATTGTATAGATTAGTATTAGTATCAGTAATTGAAAACTATCTCAATGAGTTCACCCACGGAAAGGTTGTTGGCACATTAGTTCCACACGGACATTATTCGTTGCTGCACTTGCTTCCACAAGAAGGCTCCGTTTAGTACCAGAGGCTCTGTTGTTGTGATTTTTGCACAATAAATATTCAACATTCTCTTTTGAGACTCCGCCTCAGACTCTTATCATTTGGCACTAAAAGCTAAACATTGTCGCCGATATGGCTGTCCGCAACATGTCATTAATTGTGTACGCGATGTGCAATTGTGCAATGACAACGTTACCGTGAGCTATGTTAGCTAGCATGAGCTACCGCTATATGGAAAGACTGTAACGTTACTGCCGGTGACATTGTGATTTAACTTGGAATACTCCTTTGCCAACTTGCTGTACTTTGCTTGCAGATCTGCAGCCATTATTGCTGGATTATGTGAATAGCCCCAACTTTAGCCAAGGTAACGTCAAAGCTAGCTTTCGGTTAGCTGTTCAATGCTAATAACACCAGCCACCAAGCGAACTCATCAGAGCTCCCCGTCAACAGCGCTGTCGGGACAATGGCATTTTAAGAAAGTATCTGCTCTGCTGTTAATGGCAATTGACACTTTAATTCACGGTCGATTAAGCACACGTTTGTTTTATAATGCTCACCCAGCGAAGTATGAGTATATAAAGTATCTACAGAGCCCAACGTCCGCAGTGTTGTTGATAAATTACGTCATGTATCGGAGCGCAACATTAGAGGGTACTCGCCGATACCGATACCAGCATTTTAGGCAGTATCGGCGGCATTTCCGATACTGGTATCGGTATCGGAACAACTCTAAATACAGTACGGCTCAATACACACAATTGTTAAGGGTATGCAGACCAGAGAAAGACTTTCGTCTCGTTTACATCAGGGTTCCCCATTTTTAGGGCTGACCTTCGAATCTTTTTTTGGAATTCGAAGCTTCGGGGCCGAGATTCGATTTTAATTCGAAGCTTCGAGATAAAAAGTGTGCTGTAAAGTTTAAATCTTTTTAAATCTTAGACAAACGAAACACTTTGCTTTCATGAAATATTGTAAGCAGTCATTTGAGGCTTTATAAAAGCAGCACAATGAACACAAATCTGTCAGTGCCGAGTCCGACCTCATCTTAAATAACAAACAGCATTGCTTGTTAACAAAGAGAGGCAGAGTTGAATTTGAAATAAAAAGTATTTAGTATATTAAAATTTTATTTTCATATTCGAATCCCATGCCCATCGATCGAAGCTTCGAAGCTTTGAAGTATTTAAGACAGCCCTACAAATTTCAATTCATAATGAATTGTAAGTAAGGGTGCAATTAGCACCGTGCAATCCATTCTTTGTGGATCTAGCCCCAGGTAGATGATGCTTCAGCTAGGGGGTGGTCTGGAGGGGGTGCCTCATTACTTTTACCAAACGGTTCGTGCGTTTTGCGAATCTGATTGGCCACTGACGTTTCTGGTCCGTTTCTGGTCATGTGACATGTGCGCCCAATCATGTGACGGCAAGTTCTTTGGACGGTTAAGCTTAGGCGTTTTTTTTTTTTTTTTATCCACTTTTTCCTCTCGTTTTCTATTTTTTCTCCCATCCCAATTTCGTATCATCCAATTCAACCCTCCCCTGTCTCGAACGCTGTTTCTTGCCTCCCACAAGCCGGCTGCAATGTGGACTAAGTCATACATAGCACGAGTCCCCTCCGATACTCGAGGTAACAGCAGTCGCATCTTTTCACCTGCACGGCGCGATCTTTCAGCGTCAGGGGTCTGGGCTTTGGAGGGGCCCAACCCCCGTCGCTTCCTGATTCTACTGCGCAGGGGCACCAACCGACCTGTAGGAGTCGCTGTCCACAACGCCCGATCCCCACCCATCAGTTTCCCACCCCCTAATACTGCCAATGTGTATTAGTTAGGGATGCCCCGATCACGTTTTTTGCCACCGATACCGATCACCGATCGTCGTGAGCCATATCGGCCGATACCGATCCGATACCGATTGTTTTTGATTAACCCTTTAATCGCCGTTGACGCTGGAACACGTCATTCTCCGCCATGCTTATTCTGCCGATGACGCTGGACAGCGTCTTTGATATCAATATTTCAAAAATCAGACATTATATGTACTGGTGAGCCCCTGTCAACTCTCTAACGGTTCAAGAACGGAAGCTACGGTGAGTTTCAGCGTTATTTTGTAATGTCTTCTATACTAACTGCTCTAATGATCATATCACCCACACTAGATGAATGATATAATGTTGCCCACGGAATTATAAACGACCCCCCGCCCATCCGGTCAACATCAGATCATACGTAGTAACTTCTAGAAGTACGTGCAGTTGAAATTTTTTATCTCGCGCCGATTGCTATCAAACTGTATACAATCATCAATATAATGCATTTAGGGCTATAAATCACGTTCTGGAGAAAGCTGCAGAAAACGATAAAAACATACTTATACTTTAGACCGTATTTTAGTATGAATATGTGAATGAAAAAGTATAACGTTGCTACACCCTGAACAATAGATATAGGACTTTGAATGGGCCATGGTAATGTCAATTTAGCAATACAATTTAAAAAGTTATAGCCCTGTAAAGAAGGGGAACTTCTCCATGTTAAATAGGGCTGGCGAGGGATGGTAAATTATGAATTTAACCCCGGCGATCAAAGTGTTAAAAAGAAATTAAAAATTATTTTATATAATTTTTATTTTTTTTTATAAAATATATATATTATATAATTAGACTTGTACTTGTATTATCTGCGAGACATCGCCACCACGTTTAAGTCAAAAATATCTGCAAACAGCTCCACTGTCTGTGTGTACTCTAGTAGCCTCCAGCTCCAAAAAGGATTCTCCGGCGCTGCAGCGGGACCCTATTGGTAACGTTATGGTTCTTTGGTCATTTCACATTCAGCAAGCCCTCAGCTCGAATACGCATTAAATCAATGTTATAAGACATTGATATCAAGAGCTATCTGTAGCTACTGCTAGCCGGCTAGATGACGTTAAGACAGAACTTTAGTTCAATGGGACATTTCGTTTTGAACAGTAAACTAACGTCAGCTAACGCAAGCTAACGCAAGCTAACGGAGGTATGAACATGGACTACTAGACTTTCTGGATCATTTGTTGATATCAGGAGCTATCGGTAGCTAGCCGGCTAAATACCGTTAGACAATGCCTACTAAACGTGAATAGTTTACTGGGTAATTTTGTTTAAACAGTAACGATAGCTAGGTAGCTAACGTTAGCTCAGGTCGAATGCACTACAGACTCGAGCAGGGGAGCCTCCTCTCAGTCCTCAGTGTTTACAAACTCTACACGGGGGCGGGCGGGGCTAGGGAGGAGGAGCAGCGACAGTTTGCAGGTCCTGTGTGTCTGAGACAGACAGCGAGTGAGAGCTTCGCTTGATCGGTTTCCGCTATCGGCGAATATGACTCATTATCGGAATTCACAGATTGCATATTTATACTGAGTATCGGCCGATAACGATCGGTGGCCGATCGATCGGGGCATCCCTAGTATTAGTACTACGGACGACCAGCTAAACTGAAAGCAATGTGGAGCGCTGGGCTCGAAAGGGCGAACCCAGCGTCTCCAGTATTCGTGGTGAGCGCCTTGCCCACTGCACCACGTAGCTGCCCAGCTTAGGTGCTCTTTCGAAGTTGGTTAAGGTTAGAGTTTGTCTTAGAGCAGGGCGATAGAACGCCAGCCCTGATTCCAAACTCTAACCTTAACCAACTGCGAAAGAGTCGCCCAAGTTTAACCAGTGATAAACTAGGCATTAGGTCGTTTGCAGGCTGTTCAACGCGGAAATGGGCTAAGACACTGCTCGTCATGAAATTGGGCGCACATGTCACATGATCAGAAACGTGCGTGGCCAATCAGAGCGCAAAACGGGAACACGGAAACACGAACCGTTTGGTAAAAGCATAGACGCGGAGGGGGTCTGTGCTGAGCCTCAGCTAGGGGGTGGTCTGGAGGGGGTCTGTGCTGAGCCTCAGCTAGGGGGTGGTCTGGAGGGGGTCTGTGCTGAGCCTCAGCTAGGGGGTGGTCTGGAGGGGGTCTGTGCTGAGCCTCAGCTAGGGGGTGGTCTGGAGGGGGTCTGTGAGAAGCCATTTGCTGTAATTCCCTCCAACTTAAGAACACAATTTCAATAAAATAGCAAACACACAGGTAAGTTCTAAACACGAAAACACACACTGGCATAGGGCTGGGCGATAAAACGATAACGATAACTATTGCGATAAATTATTTCCTCGAAATAAACATGAACGTGGTCGCAAAGTTTCGATATATCGATTTTCCAAGCTTGGATATGAGCACACGCACTAACAACCAATCAGTGAAGGAGATGGCCGACAGCGAAGGAGACCCGTGCTGCACCTCTGGGTAGAGAGGTAGGACTCCAGTAGTAAACAAGGCTGGCTAGGATAATTAGCTTGTACACCGCTATTTTTTTGTTTACGTGCCGAGTGGGTGTGTGGCGTGAATTCTGAGGCCATGGTTAGAGTAGTGTGGGGTATGCGGTGGACGTCGTTGCAATGTATTGGGGCGGAACAGAGTATTTTAGGGTGATAGTTAGTACATTGTCATGGGATACACCGCTTGCTCTGGCTAACTGCTAACGTGCGCGGACTGATGACGACATCAACTCGAGACATTCGCAGCAGCAAAACGAAGAAGTTAATTAAACTTGACAGAAATTATATCGACGATAATTATCGATATCGAGTTATATGAAAATAATTTTATAATTTTATCGCGATAACGTTTTTGGCCATATCGCCCAGCCCTACACTGGCACACACAGTTGAACAGGTTTTTCAACACATGGTGGCGCAGAATGGCAGAATTCAGTACTGTATCTACAAAACATTCTGTTTAATCATCTTCCCTTTATTCATTTGCTTAGATTTATTGTACACATGATCTCAAGAAGGTGCTGAATGAGCTCAGTGGCAGTTTTTCATGTCTGGTCATTTATAGCATGGTGTTATTCCCTGTCAAAGATGCAAAGAAAAATCATAATTTATATTCTCCTTTGTTTCATCACAATTTACTCAAGCCTAGTTGTTACAAAGGGTCAGATTAAACCGAATATATATATTTATTGCTTGATATCCCTTGTATAATATTTGGATATCGTCTGATATCCCTTGTATATTCTTTGTATATATACACGGAATATCCCTTTACCTAGGTACAAACCAGACCATAATATTCGTTCTCCTATTGGACAGCGACCCCTAGGCGCCAACGGCCATACCCCCAAGTTCGAGTTCAAAGCCACCGCCAAGACATGTCTCAACATGTCCAGGTTTGCGCAGTAATACGAGACAGAACTGAGGTTGGCACTAGATTATTCACCTTACGTATAAATACGGCGCAGGTGGAAAGCAGCAGCAGTTCAGTTCATTCAGTTCATCATTCGTTCAAAGTATCGTTCGTTCATTACTAGTAAAGCCTTCACCACGAGTCAACGACCAAGTGAAGTGAGCAACTTTGCGTCTAAATAGAGCACTTATAACATGTGCGAATAGGATAGTAAAAGTGTCAGAGTTTAGTGAAATAACGTCAAGTTCGACCTAGTTAATGTGAAGTATAGTGCACAGGAGAATCTACACCGGCGAATGCAGAGCCTTTTCCGGCTGGATTATATTGCTTTCGGTACTGTGGCTGCTGGAGCAGAGAACAGTCTACCCCACTGCTGTGTGGGATCTACCCGTGAGGAGCATCACTCGAGCCCGTCTCTAGGAAGAGGCTGGCTGGCTTTCATCCATGCTGTCGAGCATACTTGGATTATAGCTGCTGCTTTGTTTGCCGATCAAGGGGAGTACATGTACCGCCTCCCGTAGCTGGAGCTTCTTTATTCCTCGTTGATCCAGACTTTGCTCCCGACCATTCCTCTCCCCGGCTGGCTTACAACCGGAGGGAACCCCCTTAGTATCTCCAGCTGACTACGAGTGTGCCTTATGTAATTCTTATGCTACAGGTGGTGTCAATTATACCCATCTTAATATGCTCATGGACTTACGCTCTTGACCTACTTAAGTGTTCTTCGCCATATAAGCGCAATTCATAATTCTCAATATTGTAACCTATTGTTGCTGCTCTGATAATAAATACTTCTAAATATAACTTTCTTTGTTAAGCCGTATTCTTGTGTGGGTGTTCACCAGATATACCGTGTACTGTATGGCCAGTAATTAAAGTACATAACTAAGTAGTGGTTTAATAATACCATACTCTCAATACAGTCAGGGAATTGTACCCCTCAGTTACACTAGTAACAGACAATATTTCTGACACTGGGAATTAGGGGTGGGACGATATATCGATCTAGTATCAATGATCCAATAGGATCGATGCGACGTAAAAAGATCTGTTCATATTGCGAAACTCTTATTTTGAAAATCCCAGTCGTATCCGCCCAACAGCACAGCAGTGAAACGCTGTGTAGACATTAGGGCTGTCCCCGACTAAGGATTTGGATAGTCGACTATGATTGGCCGAAATTAGCCGATAATCGACTATGAAGAAAAAAATATTTGAAAAAAAAAAAGTATAATCTTTTTTTTGTATCATTCCATTTGGGCTGTGGGGTGCTTAATGTCTGACTGAAGGCTTCTTGTCCTCTGCAAAAGCATGCAATTGGTCCACTGATGGATACATCTTGATATTTGTCTAGTCTACGTGTGTTCATTAGATGGGTTGAAATCCTCTTTCAGTGCCTCTGTGCCTGTTTTCGTAGGCAGTTAGCCTCTGGTATGCGTGCCATTAGCGTTAGCCACGCTTCTAGGCCTCTTTTCTTTTGGAAAGAATGATAAAAAAAATTTATAATATATATATATATATTTTTTTGTATTCGACTAAGAGGTTGGCAGTCGACTACGGCTGCTTTCGATCGACTATTCGACTAATAGGGGTCAGCCCTAGTAGACATTACAGCAGAGCAGAGCTACAGAGTGTGCCTATTTTGCGACCCGAAAATAAGTGCCTGCTGTTTTTTTCCGCAACGGGTCAAATGCATCTAACATGCTTTGCATCCTCGCCATTCCTTTATGCCCATGTCGCGTTAAAGACTAAAATTAACGTTACGTTAGCGTAAGATAACTAAGCTAAGCTAACCCTGATCATAGCCATAGAGATAACAGCAGAGGTCCATTATGAACACTACACAACAACAACCACCAAACACACATAGCACACACATCCACACGCACACACTCACTTTAAACAAACACACTGTAGCACCCACTCCACACACTTTATAGCACACACCCACTTTAAACAAACACACTGTAGCACCCACTCCCCACACTTTATATTTATGGATGAAGGATTGCACTACAACTCGTACACCTTACTGTAAATTGTACCTAAAATTGTACCTCATCCCATTTCTGCTTTGCACTAGATAGTACTGTACATTAGTACACTGCATAGTATTGTGTATTGTATATTATATGGTAACTCAGAACATTGTACATATGTCTATACCGAACACTGTGACCTCATTTTCTTCTTCTAAATTCATGCTATATTATGTTATTATGTTATTTGATACTATCTTGTCTAGCACAGTCTCTGGAGCGTAACAGTAAGAAGCATTTTGTATGAAAGTATTCTGTACTTCTGTATGACAACTATTAAAGAACTTGAGAACTTGAACTTAGTGGGGACTGGGGAAGGGGCATTCTCCCTTTCTGTGTGTGTGCGTTTGGAAAGACCAGATGAAGTCAGGAGTATATTATTATTATTATATTATATATTATTATTATATTTATAGTATATTTACTGAGGCTTAACAGGTTAAGTGTCACTTTCACTTAGATTTAACTTCACGTGAAGGAGAGAAAGGCTCTGGAAGAGACATGACAATGTGACACAACGGTGGCGGAGCCGGAGCGTTAGGGGTGGACGGTATGGTCTAAAATGTATATCACGGTATAATTTGAAGCATAGACGGTAACGGTATATATCACGGTATCAGTGTTTCCGTTAGAATAATTTTTTTTGCCTAATAGGCAGGCTATATAAAGAATGACATCCTCAAGGCATGTAGATTTATAATATTTTAACTTAAAACTAGGCTACTTTTGCGTATAAAGTCATTATATTCCAAATAAAATAAGTCCCGAGTCGAGACTCCGTGCTGCTCCCATTGCAAACAGCGGGGCTGGATTTTGCTAGAAGCATATGTAGCTGCAGAGCCGCAGAGCCAGTGGCTCTTTCAGGTCGTTCAGCCGTTTGGTGGGGGGGCGCTGTTGAGCGGGCCTGTGACCAGACCTGAAAGAGCCACTGGCTCTGCGGCTCTGCAGCTGCATGCTATTTCGCAAATCCACTGCTGCAGCAGCCGTCCTCCCGTCGTTATCATAACACTACACACATATCATAATGTTTACAGCAAACTGTAGTTGATCACCAGGTATGTTTTATTAACGTAGAATAATTCATATAAGAAAAACGATAGGTAAGATCTCTTACCTTTCTCCACTGGTTAAAAATGCCAGGAACTGAAATTGAAACTTGCTGTGCGCCGCGGTGATATGTGTTTATTATGAAATGACAATTGCGTGTTGACACGCCCAGTGCGCCCACTGCGCGAAGCCTCCTAAATAACTTTTTCCAGTTTGCACATATCTATTATCTATGACTAATTAGATCTATTTTTAGGGGCAAATGCGATTGAAATAGTCGCGCTGTGGTTACATGACATCATTGCTATTTTAGAGCTGCCCTACCGGTTACTCGGTATAGTCAAAATCCATACCGTAGAGCAAATTCATACCGTTTATACCATCCACCCCTACGGAGCGTTCTGCAATCTTTCGAATTTAAACCTGCAGCAGCAAACGCTTGACTGGAGAGGAGCTCAGAGGATCAGTCCAGACCAGCAACAGTATATTTGAGCGATGCGCTAAATGGTAAATGGTGCATTAATATAGGGCTTTTATCCAAAGCACTTTACAATTTGTTCCTCACATTTTACCCATTCACTCACACATTCACTCACACATTCACACACCGACAGCGGAGGCGACCATGCAAGGTGCCAACCTGCTCATCGGGACTTCGACGCGCTGCCCGGGAGGAGCAGGAATCGGACCAGGAACCTCTGGATTACCAGATGACTACTCTACCTCCTGCGGCGCCACCTACATAACTGAATTGAGGGAAGGTATTACTGTCCGTTGGTTTATTTTTAAACGTCAACTCTCTGAGCCGCATAACGTTAAAGATCAAAGAATCAATATGACAATTTCGAGTAGTAAAGGGCGGCTGGGTGGCGCAGCGGACATTGCGCTCGTCACCAACGCAAGCGACACCGGGTTCGAATCCGGCTGTCGGCGTTTCCTCTGGCTTGGGCCGGCCGTCATACTAACTCAATTGGCAGAGTTAGCGGGTGGGAAGTCGAAGGGTGGTAGTCTGGTCATTGTGAACAGCGACTCCTACAGGTCGGTTGGGGCGCCTTCACAGCAAAGTCAGGAAAATGGCGGGGGCAGTGTGAGCCTCCCACACGTTACTCCTCGCCAAATGAGAGTCCGCACTGGCAGGTGAAAAGATGTGACAGGCTGCCTCCACATGTATCGGAGGGGACATGTGATGCAAGGCATCTATCCTCCCTACAACCGGCCAGTGGGGGGCATATGCGAGCAACGATCAGGACAGGGGAGGGAGAATTGGCACGAGAGGTAAATTGGGATGGGGAGAAAAATCACAGAAAAAGGAGGAGAAAAAAGTAGACAAAAAAAATAAGAATTTCGAGTAGTATTCCATAGGGGTGGGAATCACCAGAGGCCCCAAGATATGATATTATCACTATACTAGAGTCACAATGTAATATCAACAACATCAACTGCATATTGGGACAGGTCGGTACCCAATATACATTTTTCAACTGCAAATGATATAAATATATATAGACATGTGTTTTATCTAATAAGATCATGTTTTCACTCAGTCTGTTCACCTCATTCAATCATTTGTATTGCAGTGAAATGAGATTGTCGAGCAAAAACAATCGACACTTTGAATCGCTATAACATCGCAGAATATTGCGATATATTGCTGTATGGATTTGGATGTTTCCCCCGACGCCTCGAATTCCAGAAGTGGAGGAGGTGGTTAATGTTGCATAACCTGCCTGCCCTAGATTCCAACATGAAGCCTCTGTCTGTTTTCTCTTTATTTCAGGCTCTTCCTGGTGTCTGGACAGCAGAGAGCAGAGGGAGCGTCTCAAACACACAGTATGTGTACCTTGCACACACACACAGTCTCTGACGTCCTCGTAACACCGCCTGGCTAGCGTGCTGCTAGCTGTTTGACCAGCCATCCTCAAGCCACTAACAGGCAAACAAAAAACACACAAACAAACAGGCACATAAATACAGCAGCATTTGTTACTAAACACATTAACTAAACAGAGTGAGAGACCCGTGACCGACTGGAAACAGTCTCCACAGAGGACTCAGATAAAAGCGGTTTCTATCAAAGACGTCAGTGTCTGTAGCAGCTGAATCAGGCTGCAGGATATTAATAGCACGACGCTGCACAGCGAGGCCACATTATCAGCCATCAGCCCCCTGACAGTAACATCTAAATATAACCTGACAAAGTCACAGACAAAGCTTTACGTAAGTCATCAGTCAAACACATACCTAAGACAGTGACAGAAGATCCACAAACAGCCAGGACAGTGACAGAAGATCCACAAACAGCCAGGACAGTGACAGAAGATCCACAAACAGCCAGGACAGTGACAGAAGATCCACAAACACTCAAGACAGTGACAGAAGATCCACAAACAGCCAGGACAGTGACAGAAGATCCACAAACACTCAAGACAGTGACAGAAGATCCACAAACAGCCAGGACAGTGACAGAAGATCCACAAACACCCAGGACAGTGACAGAAGATCCACAAACACCCAGGACAGTGACAGAAGATCCACAAACAGCCAGGACAGTGACAGAAGATCCACAAACACCCAGGACAGTGACAGAAGATCCACAAACACCCAGGACAGTGACAGAAGATCCACAAACAGTCAGGACAGTGACAGAAGATCCACAAATACACAGGACAGTGACAGAAGCGCCACAAATGTAGAGACAAAAAGTCATGCAAGCTACTAATGATTGTTACATTATGGATTCAAAATATATCACTGGGCTGTTTCTACTGAGTCCAACATGACAAGAGCACAAGTGTGTTTTCTATTGAGTAGAGTACCAGTATGACAAGAGCACTAGTGTGTTTACTATTGAGTAGAGTACCAACATGACAAGAGCATTAGTGTGTTTACTATTGAGTAGAGTACCAACATGACAAGAGCACAAGTGTGTTTTCTATTGAGTAGAGTACCAACATGACAAGAGCACTAGTGTGTTTACTATTGAGTAGAGTACCAACATGACAAGAGCACTAGTGTGTTTACTATTGAGTAGAGTACCAACATGACAAGAGCATTAGTGTGTTTACTATTGAGTAGAGTACCAACATGACAAGAGCATTAGTGTGTTTACTATTGAGTAGAGTACCAACATGACAAGAGCATTAGTGTGTTTTCATGACTTCATAGCATATGGCTAAATATAGCCTCTAGCCAAAAATAAAGAAATGAACACATTAACTCTACTGGTGGCTACTGGTTTTGCTGTTAGCTCCGCTCCACATTAGCTCCGCCCCACAGCAAGAGAATGTCTTTCGATGAGAGGAGAGGCACATTTTTGTTGAAAGGTTTTGCTTTTCCTTCAGAGCCATATCCCGGGACGGACACACTATGATACACAGTATCAATAGACTGCATCACACACAGTATCAATAGACTACAGTTTCCCATGGGATTTTTTTCAGGGGGGGGGGTGGTAGGCCCCCCAAAACTACTACTGTTGTCGCGGGACGCGAGTGTCGCGGATACGTGGTGTCAACAGTGTCGCCATAGACGCGCGCAGTAAGGCGGTTGTTAGTATCGGTGCATTTCTCTACACTGAGCTGAAATGAAACAAAACTAATACGCCCTAGCCATTAGGGGTGGGAATCACCAGAGGCCTCACGATACGATACTATCACGATACTTGAGTCACGATACGATAGTATTGCGATACTAAATATATTGCGATATGCTGAGTATTGTGATATTAATATTGCGATATATTGCGATTTACCTTTTTTCAACTGCAATTGCAAAGTAAAACTTTGTCAACATGTTTTATCTAATAAAATAAAGTTGAGTCTGTTCATCTCACTTCAATCATTTTTATTGCAGAACATGGTATTTTCTCAAGCAGACAGATGTAAACACTGTAATCTGTGTTGTATGTACCTGACAAACTGAACTGTTTGTATTACAGTCATATTCCGACTTAACTGAATGCACATGTGTGCGTGTGTGTGGACTACTGTACTATTACAGGTATTGAAATTAACAATGCAACTTCCTTATACAATTTTTTTAATTTTTTATGAATAATTAAATATAGATACTTGGTGTCCCTGTATTGATACAGTATCGCCACGCAAAGTATCGCGATACTACTACGTATCGATTTTTTCCCCCACCCCTACTAGCCATATCTTCTGAAAACCCGCCTAAAAATACATACCCAAGTAAATGGAAGATTGCTCTACCTAGAGCTGCCACGGTATTGATGTTTTCCTTACCGCACAAATTTGCGAAATATTTCCTACCGCCGCGGTTACCGCAAAAATATAAACAAAAATAAAAGTTTGAATGCATTTATTATTATTTTTTTTAGTAGTCTACTCTTTATAGCATATAGCCTGCCTCTAGTCTAAATGTCTATCTTTAGAGGATGACTTTGCAGCATGAATATTGTTTGGGATTCGGCAAGCACGCATTTGTTATTGAAAGTGAAACACGGATTCGAAGTCTCCCCTCTGGTCGTGCACCATTCACTCTGTGTTGCGGGCAGGGGTGGTAGGCTGGTAGCGCCCGGCGGTTACCCCCCCCCCCCCCCCCCCCCCCCCCCCCCCGACCCTTTCTTCTTATTATTATTATTATAACGTTACTACTTATGATTAACAAAGGCATTCGTTTTGTGGCATTAACGTTATATAGTTACACGTTCAATAACATCAGCGTATTTACCGGACCATAGCAAGGCAAGCATTACTCAATTCATATCTCAGTTCCTTTCTTTGCTCAGAGCGTGCCGAGTTGTACCCATTCTGCGGTCTGTTAATAAAGTTTTCAATCAGACAAGTGTATAGAATGAAGGGCTTTTATTATAACATTCGTTGCAGTAAAATCATTATGCCTCGTTTAGTACTCCTGTGGACTGGAGCTCTGGTAGTCCACTCCGGCGGGGAGCTAATGTTATTAGCCGTGTTGTGAGCTCTGATCAATGGCTGACTATCAGGAAGTAAAAACCTAATACGCACTTGCCGATTGGTGGTAACAGCAGAGGCGGGTGCAAGCGGTGTGACGTAATTGGCAGAATCGACTGTCAATCAAAATTGCTCCGTTGCTTTGGTTGAGAGTATTATTATAAAAAACAGCTGTGATGCGGTATTCAGCTAAACTCTGCGGTGGGCGTGATGTAACAGCGATACCGTGGTAATGCAATAACTGCGGCAGCTCTAGTTGTAGCTATGTTATACATCCTGAATGGCATTAACGTTAGTTGGTTAGCTATTTAGCTAATGTTGATAGCATTGAATAGCATCAATGCTAACTGGCTACAACGAATTCTCACAAGCTGGTTCGAGTTCTCATAGCCGCGAGTATTCGCATAGCTGCGAGTAATCGATTACTCACGTCAATCCCTACTAGGGACATCTATGGATCTCAGGGAATGTATTCCCAGTGTCAGACATATTGTGTCTGTTACTAGGCTTGAGTAAATTGTAATGAACCAAAGGAGAATATCATTTTATTTTAAATTTTGATGGTGAATAACACCGTGCTAAAATTGACCAAATTTTTTTTTTTTTTATAAAATATATATATTATATAATTAGACTTGTACTTGTATTATCTGCGAGACATCGCCACCACGCAACAAGTCAAAATGCTCGCTATCTGCAAACAGCTCCACTGTCTGTGTGTACTCTAGTAGCCCTAGCTCCAAAAAGGATTCTCCGGCGCTGCAGCGGGACCCTATTGGTAACGTTATGCTTTGGTCATTTCACATTCAGCAAGCCCTCAGCTCGAATACGCATTCAATCAATGTTATAAGACATTGATATCAGGAGCTATCTGTAGCTACTGCTAGCCGGCTAGATGACGTTAAGACAACTATTTAGTTCAATCGGACATTTCGTTTTGAACCGTGAACTAACGTCAGCTAACGCAAGCTAACGCAAGCTAACGGAGATATCAACATGGGCTACTAGACTTCCTGGGGCATTTGTTGATATTCCGGAGCTATCAGTAGCTAGCCGGCTAAATACCGTTAGACAATGCCTACTAAAAGTGAATAGTTGACTGGGTAATTTTGTTTAAACAGTAACAATAGCTAGGTAGCTAACGTTAGCTCAGGTCGAATGCACTATCTAGACTCAGCAGAGGAGGTCCGCCTCCTCTGTGTTTACAAACTCTACACGGGTACGGGCGGGGCTAGGGAGGAGGAGCAGTTTGCAGGTCCTGTGCGTCTGAGACAAGCGAGTGAGATATCCACTTGATCAGTTTCCGCGATCGGCGAATATGACTAATTATCAGAATTCCCCGATCGCATATTTATACTGATTATCGGCCGATAACGATCGGTTGCCGATCGATCGGGGCATCCCTAGTTTTTTATTTATTTATTTTTGCCCATCGAAAACCCTTCTCTCAAAGGACTACACTCAAGTTAGGTTGCGCCAAATCCTTGCGTCAATAAGCGCTTTTTTCCAACTCGATGTCCGAGATTTTTTATAAACTCCTATTTCACTAATGACACTTAAAATCATTGGTAAACAAACGTAGTGCTGAAAATATACACATTGACTGCTGTTTTGACAGGGTTAGGGTCTTTACTCTTGGCTAATTTTTTTTCTTATTATCTTTTCCCCCCCTCCTTTTTCCCATTTTTCTCCCATCCCACTGTTTAGTCGTTATGCCAATTCCCAACCCCCTTCCTGGTTGTTGCGCACTCCCCCCTACTGTTGGTCCGGGAGGCCGGAGACTGTCGCATGCTTTCCTCCGACGCATGTGCAGCCAGCCGGCAGCCAGCCTGGCAGCGCAGATTCTCACTGGGAGAGTGTAACGTGTGGAAGGTCAGACTACCTCTCTCCAGATCCTACCCTCGCTGTGCAGGCGCCCCGACCGAACTGTAGGGGTCGCTGTCCACAACGCCCAGGACCCACCCATCAGCTTTCCCACCCCTAACACTGCCAGTAGTATGAACGACCAGCCAAGCTGATAGCAACGCCGAGAGCTGGATTCGAACCCAGCGTCTCCAGCGTTGATGGTGAGCGCCTTGCCCACTACACCACCTAGCCGCCTACTCTTGGCTACATTTGAAAAAAAAACGCAACCTTAATTCAATATTACTGGGATTAAAGCAAGCTTTCACGAGGGGCGGGGGGTCCCATTGGCAGGGCGGGCCGCACCTTCAAGGCAATGGTAGGGGAAACACTGGACTATATCACACACAGTATCAATAGACTTACTATATAACACAGTAACTATCAATAGACTATATCACTAGGGTTGGGTACCTTTCACATTTGAACCGGTACCTGTGAATCGATACCGGTACCCAACGGTACCTTTTTTCTGTACTTTAGTCTCTAAAATTTGTATCTACCTACCTCAGTTGTGAAAAAGAAAATCCAAACTTCAAATAACCACACTTTTGACCGTTTTCGGCTTGCCATTGCCCCGACTGCTTTGTTGTTGAATCAAGTCAAATCCTACAAGAGTATATTGTGCGTGTGAACGTTGACGTGAACGTGCGGCACACTTGTGACTTCATAGGTTTAGTTTCGAGAGAGAAAAAATTAAATACAAAAAAGAAGTACCAGTACCGAAATGTGGCGCCACCGACGGATCTCACGTGAATCGGTAGGTACCTTTAAAAGTACCTAATTCGGTACCCATCCCTATATATCACACACACAGTATCAATAGACTATATCACATACAGTATCAATAGACTATATCACATACAGTATCAATAGACTATATCACAGTATCAATAGACTATATCACACAGTATCAATAGACTGAATCACACACAGTATCAATAGACTATATCACACAGTATCAATAGACTATATCACACAGTATCAATAGACTGAATCACACACAGTATCAATAGGAAATAGAAGGTATTGATGGACGCTGTCTTTCAGTTTCTTATGGATCAACGTGTTTCTGCAGTAATCCTGCCAAGGTAAGGACATCAAGTCAAGTCAAGTCAAGAGTTTTAATTGTCACGGCATACAAGTATACAATGAAATGCGGGTGGTCTTGCCCGCAACGATGTGCAATACAGTGGTACAACATATAATAGAATCCAAAAAAAAAAAAACATTGTGCAATAAACAGGTAACAGGTAACATGGTGTGACATCTCGGTATCTGTACATAGTTATTTACAGAGCATATAGGACATGCTAGGTAGCTTTGAATTTATTGAATTTATTGAATTTATGATGATATATTGATGTCATAATCGTCCTAGTAGATGCTTTAAACTATGAGGCAGGACCCATAAAGGGTCATGGTTCGGTTGGTGGGTCACACAGCAGCTGTTTCTTTGTTTTTTTTTGTTTCTCTGCCTACTGTCAGCGACTTCGGGTTCTTGAGAAGCACTATACAAATAAAATGAATTATTATTATTATTATTATTATCCAGCATGCAGACATTATTCCCAATTTGGTTCATGTGTTTAACCAGCCTAATAACCACTTAATATAGTTATAGCAGCCTAAGTGGCTTCATAACCTCTTAATAGCTACGATACGATATTGATTCTTTGGACAACGATACGATATTTTTCGATATCACAAAGTCTGCCACGATACGATACGATTCGATTCAGGTGCCTGCGATCAATATGAGACGATATTATATGCCCATTTAACACAATCAGTAACATTTAAATTTAAAAAAAAAGGCAATGGAAATATCATTTGACATTTTTATTTTTGAGCTCTTCCAGACATTTAAATGAAAAACAATCTATTGTTTTTAATACATCTAGGCCTCCTGTTCACTGTTTTTGGTTCGTTTTTCTTTTTTTCCCTTGATATTAATATCCTATTCACTGTCACAGTGCTGTATTTTGGCTGGAAAAGGCATATTGGGAGTCCGAAGGTGCAGTACCGGCCAGATCCTGTTAGTGGGGCTATCCCGAGAATACACCCTCCTTCCCAGTCCCCACTTCTCTCTGCCTATGGCTCTGGGTTAGCTTGCGCTAATGTAGCGTTATTTTCGATCTTTAACGCAACGTGGGCATAATGGAATGGCGAGGATTGCAAAGCAGGTTAGATGCATTGGACCCGTTGCGGAATAAAACAGCAGGGACATGTTTTGGGTCGCAGAATAGGCACACTAGCCTTGCTCTAGTGACGCCCTAGACGCTACTGCTGTGTGCTGTTGATCCGAGCCGAGCGGATACGAGGGATTTTCAAAATAAGAGTATCGCAATATGAATCGATCTTTTTACGTTGCATCGATCCTATTTGATTATTGATAATAGATTATTATCAATTAATACCCCTATTAATAGCCAGTTATAGCAGCCTAAGACGTAATGTTTCCTATGAGAGGAACTGAGGAAGTACAACATATTTGATTAAATCAACTAACGCAGCTCCTCAAAGAACAGCCAACTGAGTAAAACTCAAGAGCCAAGGCTGTTTTCTCCAAAAAGGAGGCCGTTCCAAGCAGCTTCCTGTCCAGAAATAGATGCAGTTTTCCCGTGATTAGAAGAAAGAGGATTGTTGAAGCGGTTTTGTTGATTTTGGACTCTGGTAATGTGATTTATCGGCATGCTGCCCTCAGATGTATTACTGGTGACAGATATGATACCGACCACTGTGTCCTTTATGAAAAGGTTGGATGGTCTTCTCTGGTTGAAAAGCTTAAACTATCATTGGTATTAGATAATTTTTTAAAGCCCTTATTGGTAAACTTCCCTCTTACATCACAACACTGTTGGAATGGAATCTTGGAACCTATTCTACACGTTCAAATGACTGGTTGGTTCTGAGAGTTCGTCCAGTTTGCTCTGAACTAGAAAAAACAGCTTTTTCCTTTGATGCTTCCAACTCCTGGAATGCCCTCCGACTGACTCTGAAGGTTCTTCCTTCTTTTGCTGCATTTAAAAGTATGATCTCCGACCACCGTGTGTCGACTTGTAACGGTCTTAGTTGATTATTAGTGTGGGTGACCTGGCGAAGCCAGGTTGCCACCCACACTATACATATCCATACTCTTTTTATTATTATTCTTTATTCCACCGATTTTGCCAACACACTCGTGCCAGAGCGTTCGCGCCCCATACACGTGAAAGGTATCAAAACGACCGGCTTGCTCCAACTCGAGTTGCTATTCGAACTCGTAAAGTTTCACCGCACCGTCTGGCTACGAATCGACTTTAAACGGTAAAATTTCGGTCCCATTGGGAATGCATTGCATTTTAGAGTGTAGCAGCTGAAATAATCTTTTTCCCCCTACCTTGGGTGAATTGCGAGTGTGATCTCAATTTTGGACGTAGAAATAAAACAAACACATCAAAACGATGACACGGCTGTCATCCCGCTCACAAAAGAAAAATAAATGGAATTGGACATTTCTATCTCAACTGACGACCATTTGTTTGAAGGTTCTCCTCCCCATTGACCGCCATGCAATCGCACTCTAGAAATCACATTTTTCACACTATTTTTTAGCCTTCTGTTCCGATCGCCGAAGGAGTGCCACAATATCGCACGAATGTCACAATATCGCGCACAACCCTTCGCCTACTCGTTGTAGTGCTCATGTGCGCGTCACAACGCTTCATCTCTTATAGTTTTCTTTTAATCAATGTGACAATGCAGTCATGCATCTGCCTCCATAGAAATGCATTGAATAGAAAATATGCAAGTCATAGTGATTGCTTCACCTGTGTGGCTCATGGCTCACTCATGATTGGTTCAGCTGTGTGGCTCGTGGCTGAGCTGCCAATGACATCATCCACTTAACCCATCATTGGCCATCACTGTGTTGCAGTACTGAATTGCTGACAGCGCCCTCTGTCTTGTGGGTTGTGTCATTGTACTCAGTAGGGATATCCTCTTTCATTTTTCATTGGTCCATGTTGACCCCCTTTCATTGGTCGATGTTGACCACTCCCCCGATCCTTAGACCACGCCCCCTTAGGCCACACCCCCTCAGTGTATCTCTTGAACCGTTTGTCGTAGAGACTTGCGGATTGTGCCATTGGTCGATGTTGACCACCTTTCATTGGTCGATGTTGACCACTCCCCCTGTTGACCACCTTTCATTGGTCGATGTTGACCACTCCCCCGATCCTTAGACCACGCCCCCTTAGGCCACACAGTGTATCTCTTGAACCGTTTGTCGTAGAGACTTGCGGATTGTGCCATTGTACTCGGTGTAATAGTGTAATAGTGTGTAATAGTGTAATAGTGTGTAATAGTGTAATAGTGTAATAGTGTGTAATAGTGTAATAGTGTAATAGTGTAATAGTGTGTAATAGTGTAATAGTGTAATAGTGTGTAATAGTGTAATAGTGTGTAATAGTGTAATAGTGTAATAGTGTAATAGTGTGTAATAGTGTAATAGTGTGTAATAGTGTGTAATAGTGTGTAATAGTGTAATAGTGTGTAATAGTGTGTAATAGTGTAATAGTGTGTAATAGTGTAATAGTGTAATAGTGTAATAGTGTGTAATAGTGTGTAATAGTGTAATAGTGTGTAATAGTGTAATAGTGTGTAATAGTGTAATAGTGTAATAGTGTGTAATAGTGTAATAGTGTAATAGTGTGTAATAGTGTGTAATAGTGTAATAGTGTGTAATAGTGTAATAGTGTAATAGTGTAATAGTGTGTAATAGTGTAATAGTGTAATAGTGTGTAATAGTGTAATAGTGTGTAATAGTGTAATAGTGCAATAGTGTGTAATAGTGTAATAGTGTGTAATAGTGTTATAGTGTGTAATAGTGTAATAGTGTAATAGTGTGTAATAGTGTAATAGTGTAATAGTGTGTAATAGTGTGTAATAGTGAAATAGTGTGTAATAGTGTGTAATAGTGTGTAATAGTGTAATAGTGTGTAATAGTGTAATAGTGTGTAATAGTGTAATAGTGTGTAATAGTGTAATAGTGTAATAGTGTGTAATAGTGTAATAGTGTGTAATAGTGTAATAGTGTGTAATAGTGTAATAGTGTAATAGTGTGTAATAGTGTAATAGTGTAATAGTGTGTAATAGTGTAATAGTGTAATAGTGTGTAATAGTGTAATAGTGTAATAGTGTGTAATAGTGTAATAGTGTAATAGTGTGTAATAGTGTGTAATAGTGTAATAGTGTAATAGTGTGTAATAGTGTAATAGTGTAATAGTGTGTAATAGTGTGTAATAGTGTAATAGTGTGTAATAGTGTGTAATAGTGTAATAGTGTGTAATAGTGTAATAGTGCAATAGTGTGTAATAGTGTAATAGTGTAATAGTGTTATAGTGTGTAATAGTGTAATAGTGTAATAGTGTAATAGTGTGTAATAGTGTAATAGTGTGTAATAGTGTAATAGTGTAATAGTGTGTAATAGTGTAATAGTGTGTAATAGTGTAATAGTGTGTAATAGTGTAATAGTGTAATAGTGTGTAATAGTGTAATAGTGTAATAGTGCAATAGTGTGTAATAGTGTAATAGTGTAATAGTGTTATAGTGTAATAGTGTAATAGTGTGTAATAGTGTAATAGTGTAATAGTGTGTAATAGTGTAATAGTGTGTAATAGTGTAATAGTGTAATAGTGTGTAATAGTGTAATAGTGTAATAGTGTGTAATAGTGTAATAGTGTAATAGTGTGTAATAGTGTAATAGTGTGTAATAGTGTAATAGTGTGTAATAGTGTAATAGTGTGTAATAGTGTAATAGTGTGTAATAGTGTAATAGTGTGTAATAGTGTAATAGTGTGTAATAGTGTAATAGTGTAATAGTGCAATAGTGTGTAATAGTGTAATAGTGTAATAGTGTTATAGTGTGTAATAGTGTAATAGTGTAATAGTGTAATAGTGTGTAATAGTGTAATAGTGTGTAATAGTGTAATAGTGTGTAATAGTGTAAAAGTGTGTAATAGTGTAATAGTGTAATAGTGTGTAATAGTGTAATAGTGTAATAGTGTGTAATAGTGTAATAGTGTAATAGTGTGTAATAGTGTAATAGTGTGTAATAGTGTAATAGTGTAATAGTGTGTAATAGTGTAATAGTGTAATAGTGTAATAGTGTGTAATAGTGTAATAGTGTAATAGTGTGTAATAGTGTAATAGTGTAATAGTGTGTAATAGTGTTATAGTGTGTAATAGTGTAATAGTGTGTAATAGTGTAATAGTGTGTAATAGTGTAATATTGTGTAATAGTGTGTAATAGTGTAATAGTGTAATAGTGTGTAATAGTGTTATAGTGTGTAATAGTGTAATAGTGTAATAGTGTAATAGTGTGTAATAGTGTGTAATAGTGTAATAGTGTGTAATAGTGTAATCGTGTGTAATAGTGTGTAATAGTGTGTAATAGTGTGTAATAGTGTAATATTGTGTAATAGTGTTGCGGGTTGTGTCATTGCACTCAGTAGGGATATCCTCTTTGATTGGTCTATGTTGACCACTCCCCCGATCCTTAGGCCGCGCCCCCTTTTTGTATCCTTTGAACCGTTTGTCATAGAGACTCGCGAGAGACCCTCTCCCCCGTTGGCCGGCGGTGCACAGGCGTCACCCACACTTTCACAATTTCCCCCGCGCGGAATTGTCTAGTTATTGTTTATTCTTATTTGTTGTGTCTATATGTATGAATTTGCTGATAAACTGTGTCTTGTTTTGTGAGCTTGTCGTCATTGTAAATGAGAGTAACCTCAGTCTCATGTGTTGAAATGAAGATTTGAAATGAAATGAAAGAAGATATGCAACAGGTGTTTAGAGTAAAACAGAGAATAAAACTAAACTCCAACATATGTGAGAGTCTGGCCTCCATCAGGCTGGCAGGTAGGCTACAGGTTACCATACCTTAAAGGAACAGGCTAGCCTAGCTGCCGACCAAAAACACCTCTCCTGGAAGTTTTAAGCTAGTGGTCCGTATCTGCTTCCATTAATTTGTGCTAAGCTAGGCTAGCTTGCAGCCGGATAGTTTTCTACTGAACGCACAGAGAGGAAATCTGTATCCATCTTCTTGTCTGACCCTGGAGAAGACGGTAAGAACATATCCCATAATGTTGGCGTGTTTCTTTAAGACATACCATCATGAAGCCATGAAAAGGGTGCTTTTATTCCAATACCAATATAAAATATATTTATGAAATTAGGGGTGCACCGATATATCGGTCGGGTATCGGTATCGGCCGATAAGTGCCTTGTTGACTGCTATCGGCCTATCGGCCGATAAGCTCAAATGTGCCGATAGCAGTCGCCGATAAATACCCATCAATTTGTGTAGCGTCAAAAGGCAAAAAAAAAAAGTTCACTCGCGCGATCTACCTGCACAACGCCCGCCGTCCCCCACACACACACACAATCTACTGCATCAAAGTAACTACTTATGATTAACAAGGCATTCGTTTTGTGGCATTAGCGTTATATAGTTAGTGTTACACGGACAATAACATCAGCATATTATTATTACCCATAGCAGCAAGGCATTACTCCGAGTCCGTTCATTAGCTCGGTTCCATTCCGTTGCTCATTCCGTACCCAACTACACATTCTGCAATCTGTTAATAAAGTTTTCAACCAGACAAATGTATAGAAAGGCTTTGTTTTATTATAACATTTGTTGCAGTAAAATCATTATGTCTCATTTGGTCATGCGTGGAGCGCCGGTCGGCGGGCCGGGCAGCTAACGTAGCTACGTTATTAGCTATTAGATGCAAGACTAACGTTACTGGTGAAAATGTGATTTGCGTTGGAATACTCCTTTGTCAACTTGCTGTACTTTGCTTGCAGGTCTGCAGTCATTATTGCTGCATTATGAATAGCCGCAACTTTAGCCAAGGTAACGTTATGGCTAAACCTTTAACAATAGTTAACGCTAGCTTTCGGTTAGCTGTTCAATGCTATTAATAACACAACTCCCCGTCAACACCCTCTCTCGGGAAGATGGCATTTAAGAAAGTATCTGCTGTTAAAATGAAGTGTTACACGTTCAATAACAAGCATATTATTTACCCGAAGATAGCAGTAAACAAGGCATTACTCCGTTAGTACGTTCATAGCTCGGTTCCATTCCATTGCTCATTCCGTACCCAACTACACATTCTGCAATCTGTTAATAAAGTTTTCAACCAGACAAATGTATAGAAAGGCTTTGTTTTATTATAACATTTGTTGCAGTAAAATCATTATGTCTCATTTGGTCATGCGTGGAGCGCCGGTCGGCGGGCCGGGCAGCTAACGTAGCTAAGTGTGTTCTGCTCTCGCAAACAGAATGCCCGGAAGTAGAAAAATTTATAAACGCTTGCCGATTGGTGGTAAGGACAGCAGGAGGTGGGTGCTAGCGGTCACCGGTGTGGCGTAATTGGCCGAATCGACTGTCAATCAAAATGGTTCCATTGCATTGGTTGAAAGCTCTGGTTGAGAGAATAGTATCCTGCTGCAGGCCGCAAGAATGGTTCCATTGCATTGGTTGAAAGCTCTGGTTGAGAAAATAGTATCCCTCTGCAGGCCGCAAGACGATACTGGGAGAGAGATAGTGATACCATAAACATATTTCTTGATGTTTCCTTTTTTTAAGTAAGTAAAGAGGCCTACAAATACAAACATACACATACAAATATACAGTAGTTTCATTAAAAAAAAAAAAAAAAAAAAAATTTACAAATACTTATATACAAATATACAAATATCGGTATCGGTATCGGTATCGGCCGATAGTGTTAGTTGAACAATCGGTATCGGTATCGGCGGCCAATTTTCATATCGGTGCATCCCTATATGAAATGGAGGGGAGAATGATACTGTACTTTCACAGCAGTGGCTCAGGAGGTAGAGCGGTTCCTCCCGACTTAACCCCTCACTCCTCCTGACTTAACCCTTCACTAACCCCTCACTCCTCCTGACTTAACCCCTCACTCCTGCTAACTTAACCCCTCACTCCTCCTAACTTAACCGCTCACTAACCCCTCACTCCTCCTGACTTAACCCTTCACTACCCCCTCACTCCTCCTGACTTAAACAACACTAGTACATCACAATCTAGTACATCACAATCTAGTACATCACAATCCAGTACATCACAATCTAGTACATCACAATCTAGTACATCACAGTAGTACATGGAATGGTTCAGTTGAGGCACCACACACAGTATATTTTTCCGTCACTCTTCCTAAAAGCAACCAGTGATTTGATAATACAAATTAGGGATGCATCCATCTAGTATTATACTAAAAGGATGGGACGCAGGCCCAAGTGAACCTAACCGTCACAGAGGATGTTAAGCATTGGGAGACAAGGGTACTTCTTACAACGCAAGTTGTCCAAAGAGTTCTAGTATTTGTCTCCCAGTGGAAAGTGAGAAGCCATTCTCAAAAGCTTTTTTTGTTTTATTCACTTTTTCTCCTCCTTTTTAAATTTTTTCTCCCATCCCAATTTAGCCGTGCCAATTCTCCCCTCCCCTGTCATGGCCGTTGCTCGCATGTGCCCCCCACTGGCCGGTCGTAGGGAGGATAGAAGCCCATCACATGTCCCCTCCAATACATGTGATGGGACACAACAAACCAGACACAACAAACCTGTCCTCTTTGAAGGGAGAGAATATGTTGTTTATTCACCACGACTTAGCATTGCCAACAGGGTTGATTGGTAAGCAATACAAAATAGAAACTCTTGACATTTCCCTTTAAAAATCGCTTGGCATTCCTTTGTAATTGTACTGGGAACCAGAGCAGTGTTAAAGCAAAGCCAACGGCCCCATGTGCTGCTATTAGGCTGTTTAATGTTCTCATTATGTGCTGCTATTAGGCTGTTTAATGTTCTCATCATGTCATGATCTAATCTGCTGCTTCACTGGTCGTCTCATCCAGGGCCACTGATATCAACCCTTTCACTACCACACTACAGACGGTTTTCTGTAGTGTGGTAGTGAAAGGTTAATCTTCTGTAGTGTGGTAGTGAAAGGTTAACCATCTGTAGTGTGGTAGTGAAAGGTTAACCTTCTGTAGTGTGGTAGTGAAAGGTTAACCTTCTGTAGTGTGGTAGTGAAAGAGTTAACCTTCTGTAGTGTGGTAGTGAAAAGTTAACCATCTGTAGTGTGGTAGTGAAAGGTTAACCTTCTGTAGTGTGGTAGTGAAAGGTTAACCTTCTGTAGTGTGGTAGTGAAAGGTTAACCATCTGTAGTGTGGTAGTGAAAGTGTTAAGCTTCTGTAGTGTGGTAGTGAAAGTGTTAACCTTCTGTAGTGTGGTAGTGAAAGGTTAACCTTCTGTAGTGTGGTAGTGAAAGGTTAACCTTCTGTAGTGTGGTAGTGAAAGGTTAACCTTCTGTAGTGTGGTAGTGAAAGGGTTAACCTTCTGTAGTGTGGTAGTGAAAGGTTAACCTTCTGTAGTGTGGTAGTGAAAGTGTTAACCTTCTGTAGTGTGGTAGTGAAAGGTTAACCTTCTGTAGTGTGGTAGTGAAAGGTTAACCTTCTGTAGTGTGGTAGTGAAAGGGTTAAAAGGAACATGCCGACATTACGCTTCTTACCGTCTTCAAGACAAATACCAACGTCCTCTCCGAGTCCATTCCCACCAAAAGTACCCAGAACCTTTAGTCCCGGGAGCTGCTCGTCAAGGAACTAAAAGGTTTGTTCAGCCCTGAATCTCTCACTTGCATTGGTCAACATGTTCTAGAAGATTTTGGGGTCCCAGATTATAGAATGATTTTTCCCACCTGGCAGAAAACTGTTCCTCTATAAAGAGATGTTTAAGTAACCATTTAACTGATGTTTGGTAACTTGTTCCTATGTATTGTCTACAATAATCTATGCACACACGCATACATATATTTTGTTATTATTATTACTTTTATAGTCAAACTTTCAGTTTTTTTTACAACACTATCAAAATAAGCCCTTTGGGTTTTCTGTCTCTCCCTGCACTGCATATTATTTGTTTATTTATTTTTGTCATTTTTGTGTATTTTTAAACTGTGCATAATCGGGACTCGTATTGAAGAGGAAATGAGCAACAGACCACACAAGGAACTGGCAGCTCACAGAGTCCAGATGACTCGTAGGATTCCAAAAGGGGGCTTTGTAGATGGTTAGGGGTGTAAATCACCCTCTCCGCCCCAGAGTTGGGTTCCAATCGCTGTCATCGTCACCACCATGCGGTTGTTCAATCCGCTATGAAAGGAACGTGACATTGTGTTTGTCGGGTAACAGCGCAAAGATTCCCATCTGATCCCTATCCTCAGTTTAAAGGGCAGGTGTTTTGTTTTCTTTCTCCTGGTCTACTGGGCAAGTGTCAACATCAATTATATAACAATTGTATACAGGGGCGGCTGGGTGGCACAGCGGACATTGCGCTCGTCACCAATGCAAGAGACACCGGGTTCGACTCCGGCTGTCTGCGTTGCCTCCGGCTTGGGCCAATCGTCATACTAACTCAATTGGCAGAGTTAGCGGGTGGAAGTCGATGGGTGGTAATCTGGACGTTGTGGACAGTGACTCCTACAGGTCGGTTGGGGACGCCTGCACAGCAGAGACAGGAAATGGCGGTGGTAGTGTGAGCCTCCCACACGTTACACCTCGCCAATGAGAGTCTGCACTGGCAGGTGAAAAGATGTGACAGGCTGCCTCCTCGTGTATCGGAGGGGACACGTGATGCAAGGCTTCTGTCCTCCCTACAACCGGCCAGTGGGGGGCATATGCGAGCAACGTTCAAGACAGGGGAGGGGAGAATTGGCACAGCGGGTAATTGGGATGGGAGAAAAATAGAAGAGGAGAAAAAGTGGATCAAAAACATATATATAACTATTGTATACAAAATGATTGGCCCTTTTCAACTCCAGAAATAGGATTGCCTCTCATTTGATTTCAATCTGCTATGAAATGAAAGCAGGTGTTAGTCTTTTCTTATTTCATCCCCATCAACACTTGGAAATACTGCACCTATAATCACAACCCTGCTTAGCTACACAATGTTGTTGTAACTAAGAGATTCACATATAATCACAACCCTGCTTAGCTACACAATGTTGTTGTAACTAAGAGATTAATTTATAATCGCAACCCTGTTTAGCAATAGCTACACAGTGTTGTTGTAACTAAGAGATTCACCTATAATCACAACCAGGGGAGGAAATTAGGCCATTTTACTCGCCAAATGCGAGTATTTTCTATGTTTGGCGAGTGATTCATGAAGACCACTCGCCACACACTGGCGAGTAAAGAAAACAAAACAAAAAAGGATCGGTTCATATTGCGATACTCTTATTTTGAAAATCGGGCGAGTCGTATCCGCCCAGTAGTAAAACGCAGTGTAGCTCTGTACAGCAGAGCAGGGCTACAGAGCGTCTATTTTGCGACCCGATATTAGGGCTGACCTTCGAAGCTTTTTTTGGCAATCGAAGCTTCGGGGCCGAGCTTCGGTTTTAATTCGAAGCTTAAAAAAAAGTATCTTATGTTGTGGGACTTGTACAGCACTTTGGTAAACTTTGTTGTTTTTAAATGTGCTCTATAAATAAAGTGGATTGGATTAATGAATTAAGTAGCCCCTTTCGTGACTGTGACGCAGCCAACAAGGTTTCACTCGGCTGTGTGATTTAATTCAAGGTGGATCGCTGTTGTCGTTTGAACAACTTCAGATTTCATGGGAACTACCAATCCCCCAAATCAAGAATGTTTAAGATGAATGAAGTAAGATTTTGATTATTTGAAATATGGCCTGTGTAGACTAAACTATGCACAGAATTATGTCAGTCTACAAGGTCCGGATTCTACATGGTCCGGCAATGTAGACCTTGTAGACTCCACTACAGTACAGACCAATTATCAGTGAATGTTCATGCATTTTTAAGAAGGACTCTTGCACAAAAAAACAAAGAACTCACCAAAACATCTCAGTAGCACCTTATCTAAATGTTCTATTTCATATATGGAGATTCATATTTATTTATGTATTGCATGCATTTCTACATTTCTACATTTTATTTCCTATTTTGTTTATTCATCCCAGTATCTTTCTTTCTTATGTGTGGAATTCTACAAGGCATGTAGGTGTATATGTGTTTGAAGATGATATCCTTCAAACAGGCAATAGTGATGATATAATTTGGGCAGTGCTGAGCTGGGTTACTTTCCTCCAGTGTATTTGTCCCCTGGCCCCACCCACCCCCACCCACACACCGAAGTAAATTTTTTTTTTTTTTTTTTGAATTTTATTTTATTATAATTTTTTTCTTTTTTTAACTTCGATTTTTTTTTATGTTCGAAGCTTGTGCCATCGAACGAAGCTTCGAAGTATTTAAGACAGCCCTAGTAGAGTCTATACCAGGGTTTCCGTTAGAAAAAATTGTTGCCGGTCTCCGTGTCCTGCAAGATTTCAATCTACCGGAAAAATGGGATAAATTCCGGTCAGAGTTTATTGAGTTTAAAAACAATTGATAGGCAGGCTATATAAAGAATGACATCCTCAAGGCATGTAGATTTATAATATTTTAACTTAAAACTAGGCTACTTTTGCGTTACAGTCATTATATTCCAAATCAAAAAGTCCTGAGACTCCGTGCTGCTGCTGACTTTAAATCAAATAGGTGTCTCTGGGCAGTCGGCCCGACATTAAATACAGCAGTGTGTTATAATCACATTTTTATGAGCTAACGAATTCCGTTATATTGGACATTTCGTATTAATTATATCAAGCGAATAACTGAGAAATTTGGCAGAGAGAGACGGCAACATTATCGTGAAATATAAACGTTGCATGATGACTATTATATCTCCGCCTCCCAGTCCCAACGAAGAACATACCAATAATATGCAACCAGGGACCGAAACTAAAGCCCGCCGCCCGCCAAGTGGCGCATGACACTTAGAGGGCTGCCCGCCGTGTGGCGTGTAGACGTGTAGTTCATAACTTCATAACGATACTCTTGTGCGAGTACAGATTATAGCCGCTCGTCTTTTTTTTCTCCGCCGCGAGATCGTTAAAAAACTACAAGTCCCACATCGCACTAGGTCCAATCACAGTAGAGTGACGTGACTGGTTTCATGAGAAAAAAAGCAAATGACCAATCGGAAGCTATCATTTGGCTTGTTTACTTCCATCTGCTCTAGTCTATATCGGACCTCCAAGAGTCTAACGTTACTGTTTAAACAATGACCCAGTCAACTATTCACTTTTAGTTTAATACATGACGAGGCATTGTCTAACGGTATCTAGCTGGCTAGCTACTGATAGCTGCTGATATCAACAAATGCTCCAGCAATAGTCTACTCGAGTGCATAATACCTCCGGTCCCTCGTTAGCTAGCTTAGCTAGCTCACGTTGATCCATATGTCCCAGTAAACTAAATGGTCTTAACGTTATCTACCGGGCTAGCAGTAGCTACAGATAGCTCCTGATATCAATGTCTTATAACATTGATTGAATGCGTATTCTAGCTGAGGGCATGTTGAATGTGATTTGACAAAAGAACGGTAACGTTATAAATAGGTCCAGCTGCATCGCCGGAGAATCCTTGCATGCTGAATGTAGGGTCTAGCTGAATATAGGGTCTAGCTGCAGGGCCGGAGAATCCTTGCTGGAGCTGGAGGCTACTCAAGTATACACACAGACAGTGGAGCTGTTTGCAGATAGCAAGCATTTTGACTTATTGCGTGGTGGCGATGTCTCGCAGATAATACAACTACAAGTATGATTATATAATATATATTTTATTTAAAAAAAAAATGTATATAAAATATATATATATTTTTTTTTAATCAAAAAAAATTTGGCAGGTAAGAAATATGCTTGGCGGGTAGACTCTTCCCATCTACCCGCCACTGGCCGGTGAGTCAAAAAGTTAATTTCGCTCCCTGTATGCAACTGCAGAGCCGCAGAGCCAGCGGCGGTCTCAGGTCCGGTCTGGGGACCGCTCAGCAGCGCCACCCACCCAACAGCTGAATTGCCAATGGCTGAATTGGAGTATTGCACTGTGCGCGCACAACTGTCAGCTCTGCGGCTCTGCAGTTGCATGCTTCTCGCAAATCTAGCTCCCGCTGCCAAACCAAATGAATCTCGACATCGCTTCACCAATAGTCGTTATCAGAACACTACACACATATCATAATAGAACACACATCGTTGTCATTATTAGACCTGCTTGGTGAAGCAACAATGAAACAAATGTAACTATTTTAATACAATTCAAATTGTGCTTAGAGGGAATTATTTTCACTGGACATTATGACCGGAGAGATTTAAATATGTCGGACTTCAACAGATTTTGCCGGTCAAAAACCGGTAATTACCGGACAACGGAAACCCTGGTCTATACATCCAACACCAAATCCCATAATTCCTAGCAAACAATCAAATCAAAACTGAATGTGGCAGCTTCCTTTCAATAAGTTTAAGGCGCTAATTTTGCTCTGCAAGAAGAACGGAGTGGATATCAGTCCATCTTATGACAACCACGTCCGATGTGGAGAGATGATAAGATGATGATGATTGATGTGATGATGTGATGATTGATTGACGGGGACACGGACACTTCTAACGTTCAGGTTCAGCTATGCATTAGGTGAGTAGTAGTAGCCCACCATTAGGACGTGAAATACTGTCTACTTAAATTTCCCTCCGGGGATCAATAAAGTATCAACCTATCTATCTATCTAATAATGAGACAATATGCAAATAAGATAATACTAATAATTGTCATGGTTCCCCGTATATGAAATGAAAGTGGCTTGCAACTATACTGCTGGTAAAATCACTGTTTATTGCTCGTTTTGCATAGTATTACATTCCACTTCTATAAACAATCAAAGTCCTACCGTATAAGAGCCTCATACGGGTCAATTAAACCTTTTTATTTAGAGTCTTTCCTTCGAGCTAAGTTGGACTGAACATTTCACTGTCAAAAGCGCAAATGTAAATAAGGTTGCGTCGCAACACGGTTTTCAAAATAAAGGTCACATATACAAATACCTCTCAATTCTTATCAAAAAAAGTCCCGGATATACATAAACATTAATTGGCATAGATCTCTATAAACGGCCCAACACATTGATCACTTTAGGCACACACTGAAACCAGTAACATCACAAATATGAAGCAGGTAATTACCCATAAAAATAATAAACCTTTCATGGGGTTATTTACAATAATAATAATAATTCATTTGATTTCTAAAGCACTTTTCATTGTGAAACAAATGTATGCATTGCAGAGTTTCTTGTCCTCCTGATTAATGCAATGGTGATCTCATTCAAGGAGCACTACACAAGCGCGCGCAGCCGCGCACACACACACACACACACAGTTTGTTGTTTTTGTTCTATTAGTGATTTACACACTCTCAGTTGGTTCATTATAAAAGATACAAACCTAAAAACAAAAGCACTTAAATGTTAAATAAAAGGACCACAGTAATGAGGCAGGAGGAATATATTTTTTTAATAATGGTAAAATTGTTGTTTAAAAATGTGCCCCTAAAAAATATTCTTTGCCCCTAAATCTCATTTAGGGGCAAGTGTGCCCCTAGTGAAAAAGCTTAGCGTACAGCCCTGCCTCTGTCTGAATCATATATGATACTAGAAGGCTTTAGTCCTCTGTCTGAATCAGATATGATACTAGAAGGCTTTAGTCCTCTGTCTGAATCAGATATGATACTAGAAGGCTTTAGTCCTCTGTCTGAATCAGATATGATACTAGAAGGCTTTAGTCCGCTGTCTGAATCAGATATGATACTAGAAGGCTTTAGTCTTCTGTCTGAATCAGATATGATACTAGAAGGCTTTAGTCCTCTGTCTGAATCAGATATGATACTAGAAGGCTTTAGTCCTCTGTCTGAATCAGATATGATACTAGAAGGCTTTAGTCCTCTGTCTGAATCAGATATGATACTAGAAGGCTTTAGTCCTCTGTCTGAATCAGATATGATACTAGAAGGCTTTAGTCCTCTGTCTGAATCAGATATGATACTAGAAGGCTTTAGTCTTCTGTCTGAATCAGATATGATACTAGAAGGCTTTAGTCCTCTGTCTGAATCAGATATGATACTAGAAGGCTTTAGTCTTCTGTCTGAATCAGATATGATACTAGAAGGCTTTAGTCCTCTGTCTGAATCAGATATGATACTAGAAGGCTTTAGTCCTCTGTCTGAATCAGATATGATACTAGAAGGCTTTAGTCTTCTGTCTGAATCAGATATGATACTAGAAGGCTTTAGTCCTCTGTCTGAATCAGATATGATACTAGAAGGCTTTAGTCTTCTGTCTGAATCAGATATGATACTAGAAGGCTTTAGTCCTCTGTCTGAATCAGATATGATACTAGAAGGCTTTAGTCCTCTGTCTGAATCAGATATGATACTAGAAGGCTTTAGTCCTCTGTCTGAATCAGATATGATACTAGAAGGCTTTAGTTCTCATCAGCACCCATCCCTGGTTGGGTTTTGTCTTGGCATCTTTCCAAGCCAAACATCTTAGTCTATACATCTCCTTACATAACTGTGTGTGTAGCTATGACATTGTGGGGTATCGTATCATAGATAACTATCATTGTGTTGGAATGTGTGTGCGTGTGTCTCTCCCAGCCAAGCCTTAGTCTCTATATTTATCACTGCAGCTGTGTGTGGATCCGGCATCTGGCCTACAGGAAGTACATATCACCATGGTGATGTCTGCTTCCTGCTGGGATATACCCTACAACCATCAGGCAGACAGGCAGACAGGCAGACAGGCAGACAGACAGACAGACAGACAGACAGACAGACAGACAGACAGGCAGACAGGCAGACAGACAGACAGACAGACAGACAGACAGACAGACAGACAGACAGACAGACAGACAGACAGACAGACAGACAGACAGACAGACAGACAGACAGGCAGACAGGCAGACAGACAGACAGACAGACAGAAAGATAAAGATATAGACAGATAGCCCACACGCTAGCCAGGCAGAAAGACGGGCAGACAGGCAGACACAGACATGGAGACAGAAAGATAGACAAGACAGACACAGACAGACAGAGAGGGAGACAGACAGATACACAGACAGACACAGAGAGAGTATTCAGTACAGAGAGGTGATGGTTAACAGAACTCATGATGTCATGAGGACAGGGCACACACTCCTGCCCACTGGGCCACAGTACACCCAAGACGACCCCATTCAGGTCGTGTTCACCTCAGGTCGTCTATCTGCCTAGTGCCTACTTGTCTGTCTGCTTCTGTCTGTGTACATGTCTGCTTGCTTGCATGTCTTTCTGTCAGTATGTATGTCAGCCCATTTGCCTTTTTGTTTGTCAATATTTTAATGTATCCGTCTCCCTGTCTGTCTATCGTCTCCCTGTCTGTTTCTGTCTCTCTGTCCGTGTCTCCCTGTCTGTTTCTGTCTCTCTGTCCGTGTCTCCCTGTCTGTCGGTCTGTCTCCCTGTCTGTTTCTGTCTCTCTGTCCGTGTCTCCCTGTCTGTTTCTGTCTCTCTGTCCGTGTCTCCCTGTCTGTCGGTCTGTCTCCCTGTCTGTTTCTGTCTCTCTGTCCGTGTCTCCCTGTCTGTCGGTCTGTCTCCCTGTCTGTTTCTGTCTCTCTGTCCGTGTCTCCCTGTCTCTCTGTCTCCCTGTCGGTTTCTGTCTCCATGTCTCTGTCTGTCTCCCCCTCTGTCTGTCTGTCTCCATGTCTGTGTCTGTCTGTCTCCCTGTCTCTGTCTATCTGTCTCCCTGTCTGTGTCTGTCTGTCTGTCTGTCTGTCTGTCTGTGTCTGTCTGTCTCCATGTCTGTGTCTGTCTGTCAGTACATTCAATCTAACTATGAGTGTCAGAAACTGATTACAGGACACTCGGTCTGTTTGAAGTGACAGTGGTTCCGACGCCTCACAGGGTCCGACAGGTGGAGAGGTGTCCAGGTGGATTCAGACCGTCTCACACTAGGGCTGCACGATTTTGGGAAATAATCTAATTGCGATTTTTCGGACAGATATTGCGATTGCGATTACATTTGCGATTAAAAAAATTTTTTTAAGCATCCCCACAGAGGTTTATTGTAAAATGCGGCTTGCATCTGGCCTACGCGGTGGGTCTTTTCAGGACACCAAGTCTGAAAATGTTTCTTTTTACCTGGGAATCGATACCGGTACCCAACAGTACCTTTTTTTCTGTACTTTACTCTCCCTCTCTGAAGTCTAAACTTCACAACACACAATCTAAAACCCCTTACCTCCCTATCACAAACCGATCTTGTATCTCAATGGGACTTCCTGGTTAAATAAATGTAATTTTTTTTTTAAATACCGGTAGTTTTATTTTTTTTGCGATTTGATAATTGCATCATTCCAAATCACGATTTCGATTTCAAATAGATTAATCGTGCAGCCCTATCTCACACCATCACAGGCTGTGTACGTGGTAGGAATGAGACTGCCAGGGGACCACTGTGAAGCAGTAATGACTAATAGAAGTCATCCAGAAGAGACAACGCATGTTCCATGACATCCTGAGTGTGATATGATGACCGTGTTGTCCTGGCCAGGGTTCGAAATTAACGGGGGCTTGGGGCATAATGCCCTTGAAAATGGACAAAATGCCCTCGAAAATCAGTTAAGGGGGGCACTTAATGCCCCCGACAGTTTACTAATTATATATATATATATTTATCCGGTAATGGAGCGTCTGTGTATCGTACGGTTCAGATGATGCGCAAATAAAAAAATTCATTTGGCGGAGCCGGTGTTCTGCAGGCAGCAGCAGCAGCAGCACTGCAGCCCAATAGGGTCCAGCTGCAGCCAGGTGCTAGTCAGTTTGTGTAAAAATGGCACGCACAATATAAATCAATCTTCATTACGACTTTAAAAACATAGCCATTAACATTACATAGGCATACACACATCTTGCCATAGCGTTAGCAGTTTGTACAAAACAACGCACGTTTTAACTATGGTAGCCCGACGCAGCCCGCAAGCTAATACTGTACAGTCAATGAAATGTCACCGTAGCTACTAGCTACTGTAGCAGAGGAGGAAATGGGAGTCTGAGAGGCGGGGTGTTTAAAGACAATGATAGGCGTTTATTCAACATCCAAGAAGGCTAACATACAACTGTGTTTTACTAACTCCAACCGGGACTATTACCACTGTCCCACTGCATGTTGATGTTATGAACTCCTCCTAACGTTACCGGAGCTGAAGGTGCCACACGCTAAAATGTCCGTGGGGACCCGCGCCAACCCATAGATAGTTCCAACTCACCGAATTACGTAATCCACCACAGTTGCACTCAATATTTAAATAATGTTAGTCTAAATAAATGTAGACAGAAACATAATAATTTCAAGCAGAAAACGAATCTTTCCATTAAGAACTGACAATCAGGGAATTTAAACATGGTTGACATTGTTTTTGTGTGTTTATATTAAAGAAAGGAAAGTCTAGTGCTGGCTGAGCATATTGTTTGTTTGCACTAAGTTAATACTTTGACAATATATTTTTCAGTCAGTTCGGTCTTTGTGTGCCAAACATTATTTAAGGCTGTAAACACTGTAAACCTTTTATTTTATTTTTAATAAATGAGAAGCATGTTTAGATTTTAGTGTTACATTTTTTTTTAATAAAAATTAACGTATATCGAACTGAAAACCGTGACCCCAAAATCGTGATACGAACCAAACCGTCCATTTTGTGAACCGTCCCACACCTACCATTTATCATAAAAATTCAGTGCCCCCGAAATACAAAAAAAAGCCCCCGAAAATCAATTAAGGGGGGCAAAAAAAGCCCTTGAATTTTTTTTTTTATTTCTAACCCTGGTCCTGGCTGTGACTGTAGTCTGTGTCCTGGGCCCTCATTTATCAATGGTGCGTACGCACAGATATGTGCATAAACTGTGCGTACGATCATTTCTAAGCAAAGTGTGGGATTTATCAAAATGAACGTGTGCTTGAGATTGTGCGTATATATCTACATTCTACGCACAGCTCAGACCATGCGTACATGTCACATGACATAATAATATTAAGTAGAAACCGCTACCGAGACACATTCTCCTTGATTTGTACCACAATTTGGGACACAAATTGGAGCGTGGAACCAAACGCAGTGTTGGATGTCGTAATTTCCCCCAACCCCCAACTACATACAATATCCATATATCAATAATAACAGCAGGCCGAGGCCAAGAGAGGATTTTACGCCAGGTTACCCAACATCATCGGAGCAATAGACTGTACCCATGTAGCTTTCAAAGCTCCATCAATAAACAAATCCAGTTATGTGAACGGGATTCCACTCGGTCAATGTACAGATAATCTGCGATGCGCATTTGGCTGATAATGTCGTTGCCGGTGGCCGGGAGGAACACACGACTCATTCAGGCCTAATTGTATTTAATTCAATTGTAATGTTATTACTGGGGTTAGGGTATCTGTAATTAAAACATCACTTAAATGCAGATCGGGTTTATCCGCTGAAGCCATAATGACTGACCAAAACCACAGGCTCACGAGCGCACAATAGGCATTGTAGAGCGCAGAGTTGGCCTGCTGAACGCAGCAATTCAGTCCAGAGGATCAGACAGCAGTTTTAACTAAGTCTACCCTTGCAAGGTCTTAATCTAACTTGAAAAAACCTCAACGAAAAAAGGCATTTCTTTTGCAGTGTATATGGTATATGGCAAACACAAGCGCAAAATTGTGGTTATGAGTTTGTATTCTCCATTGGGTTGCACTATACAGTGTGCTTCAGCGACTCGTTCATTTCAGTCATTACAGTGCTTAATGTCGGGTCAGCTTGTCATTCATTTCTGTCAATGTGCTGGTTCTGTAGCAGGACTGGGTCAGTCAACATCCTTGGCACCGAAGAAAGATAGTCTACACGCTCCCTCCTCCTCGGAGTTGTCTGTGAAATTGACAACTTCATTGGATTTATTTATTCTCTAAAAATATCTATAAATCATACGATTAAATATTGTTTAAAATAAAACGTACAGCACTTTGTTCAACTTTGTTGTTTTTAAATCTGCTCTATAAATAAATTGGATTGGATTGGATTAATTAATTAAATTAATAATGAGTCGGGAGCTGCGCTGCCTGGGCGGCTGCTCTCCGTTACACAGCCAACAACATTACATTACATAATTATGTTGCAACCTTCGTCTATAAAGCAAACAATTATATAAATATGTAGTTAATAGAGACAAAGGCAGAATTCGACTTAATTTTTTATTAAGACATGTTTTTATATGGGTCGGGAGTCGGTACACTAAAAAATACTGACCTTCAAAGCTTTTTTTGGCAATCGAAGCTTCGGGCCGAGCTTCGATTTTAATTCGAAGCTTCGAGAGAGAGAAAAAAAAAATATATATATATATATATATATATATATATATATTTTTTTTTTTGTTAATCTTATGTTGTGGGACTTGTACAGCACTTTGGTAAACTTTGTTGTTTTTAAATGAGCTCTATAAATAAAGTGGATTGGATTAATAATTAAGTAGCCCCTTTCGTGACTGTGACGCAGCCAACAAGGTTTCACTCGACTGCGCTGCCTGGGTGCAGTGGGGCTGCTCTCACAGCCAACGACATGACATTACATAATTTTTTTTTTTATCCACTTTTTCTCCCATTTTCTATATTTTCTCCCATTCCAATTTCGTATCATCCAATTCAACCCTCCCCTGTCACGAACGCTGTTTCTTGCCTCCCACAAGCCGGCTGCAATGTGGACTAAGTCATACATAGCACGAGTCCCCTCCGGTACTTGAGGTAACAGCAGTCGCATCTTTTCACCTGCGCAGCTCGATCTCTCAGTGGCGAGGAGTAACGCGTGGGAGGCTCACGCTGCCCCCGACACTTCCTGATTCTACTGCGCAGGCGCACCAACCGACCTGTAGGAGTCGCTGTCCACAACGCCCGATCCCCACCCATCAGTTTCCCACCCCCTAATACGGCCAATGTGTATTAGTACGGACGACCAGCTAAACTGAAAGCAATGTGGAGCGCTGGGATCGAACAGGCGATCCCAGCGTCTCCGCATTCGTGGCGAGCGCATTGCCCACTACGCCACGTAGCCGCCCATGACATTACATAATTATGTTGCAACCTTCGTCTATCAAGCAAACAATTATATTATATTTAATTTTTTTTTTTTTGATCAAATTTTTTTATTGACATTCTCACAAAACAAGACAACACATTAACCACAATCACAATACATAGAACTTCACAAGAAAATAACAAAAACAATAATAATAATGACTAACAATTATACAGACAAAAGAAAAGAAACCAGAGTTCAACCTACTAAATTAATTCCAAGGGGTACTATCTAATAAATGGTCTTTCCCAGTGTTCAGTCCCGATTCCCGGCCGTGTGACCCTATATTAATAAAACGTACATCTCCAATCCACCACAAGGACCATTTTTTGGGGGGGGGAACACGACCTGAAACCAGAGCAATGAACCTTCATGAAAAAACAAAAACCTGTAGGTGTTCCATAGACTCACAGAGACCGTGTAAAAGTGGCCAAACAGTGAAGAACTAGTTAAATAGCTGCCCCCCCATAATATCCCCGGCTAAACTCAAGATGACAAGACAAGGGACAAGACAGACAAAAACATTTCCTCCTCCCCCTCCCAAGAGACCGCCGGACTCACCCGAACACGCACCCCAACCCCGCTCAGCCGCACACTGCGGTCTTTACCTTCTCAGCTGCTGCGAACCACAGGTCAATTCCAGCCTGCCCCACCCCAATCACCCGGGCTGTGGATATCTCAAGATAAATCACATCCAATAGAGTTAGGGACCAGTTAATCATTGTAAGCTTCTCAGGCTCCTTCCATCTCATTGCTATCAGCTTCTTCGCTGCTGTGACGCCCGCTAGGACAACCCTTTTCAGTTGTACGGAAGCGGGTAGTGTCGTTATATCGTTCAGGAGTAGCGTAACAGCTGTGAATGGGATAGTTAAGCCACACAGATCTGAAAGTTTGTCCGTTATTGACCTCCAGAAGCGGGCCACTGGTGGGCAATCCCAATACATATGCATATAAGTGCCTGTGGCCTTTTGAGAGCACAAAGTGCACCGAGAGTCGGTTATCAGTCCCATAGCAAATAGCTTCCTAGGTGTAAGATAGGTCCTATGAATATAATTAAAATTAATTTGCTGGTGATTGGGGTTGCGGGAAGATAATGCCACATTTGCCCAAACATCATCCCAGTCAAACTCGGGGTCCAACTCCGGGATATCCACACGCCAGATTGTATCCAATGATAAATTTTTGTACGTGGATTGAATTAAGAGCGTATAAAAGTCGGAGACAAACCCTCTGGATGTCGTCCTGTCCACTATGAGCCTGAGGAAGGGGTGTGGGTGCAAGGCTTGAGCCCACGGTACGCCATGCGCCCTCAGTGCTGACCTTAGTTGAAGGTAAAGAAAGAAGGACTCGCCGGGAAGATCATAAAATTCTCTTAAGTCCTGAAACGCACGGAGGCCGTTCTTATCATAAATATCCTCCAGAGTATGCACTCCCCTCCTTTGCCATTGAGGAATATTAACCGGCTTGTGTCCAACAAGTAATTGCTGGTTATTAAAAATTGGAGAGTCCAGGTGCCAAGGGCATTTAACCCCACACGACCTCTGTACATTACGCCACGTTTGGATCACGTGAGTTATGATCGGTCCATACCTCAGCCGGCATTTCGCAATAGAGACAGTGGAGTACACTACATCCTGCAATCTTAGCGGAGACACCGCCGCCGCTTCTAAGGAGCGCCACGATACAGCCTCTACAGGGTCTAGCCAGCACATCAGAGGTCTCAGTGAAAAGGACCAGAAATAAAGTTTAAAATCAGGGATTGCGAGGCCCCCATCTTGTTTCCTACGTTGAGTAGTAGCCCTTTTGATTCTCGGGCGTTTGTTATTCCAGACAAACTTAGATACCATCGATTGTACCTTGCGCCAGTGGTCTATTGGAGGGGGCAGGGGGAGCATTGAGCTAATAAAATTTATCCTAGGCAGGATGTTCATTTTGATTATGGAAGCCCGGGCTTGTAAGGAGTTAGGAAGGGACGACCACCTGTCTAGATCCTGGCGTATTTTATCATAAGTACCCGTGAAGTTGTACTTAGTAGTTTGGTTCAGCGTGGGGAATATCTCTATGCCCAGGTATTTAAAATGTTCTACTATGGGGATATCAGCTGGTAGTCGTACCGCCTTGGCCAGTTCATTAAGAGGTAGGCAGGCTGATTTGTTCCAGTTAATCTTAAAACCTGACAATTTACCAAAGTCGTCGATTATCCTCAATAATTTTGTGGCCGACCGGGAGGGGTCGTCCATGAAAATCAGCAGGTCATCCGCATAGAGAGCAATTTTGTGTGGAGTATTGTTGACCATTATGGGGACGATGTCCTCCGATTGCCTAATAAATTGGGCCAAAGGTTCGAGGGAAAGCGCGAACAGTCCCGGGCTCAGAGGGCAACCCTGTCTAGAAGATCTGGAGACTGGAAAGAGTGTGGAACAGTTTTTGCCTGTCAGTATCATCGCAGACGGCGAGGCATACAGGACTTTAATCATATGAATAAAACTCTTTCCAAGACCCATGACCTCAAGTACCTTCCACAGGTATGACCACTCAAGTCTGTCAAACGCCTTCATGGCATCCAAAGACATAACTGTGGATGGAGTTGTATTGTCTTTACTGTTATCGATTACATGCAACAGCCTCCTAAGATTATCTGCAGCCAGACGCCCCGGGATAAAACCAGTTTGATCGCAGTGTACCAATACAGACATAAATCTCTGCAGGCGACGGGCCAGCACCTTGGCAAACACCTTTAAATCGGCCCCGAGAAGACTCAAGGGTCTATAGCTACCACAATCATTGGGATCTTTGTCCTTTTTGAGAAGTAAAGAAATCAACGCCATATTGACATCTCTTGAGAACTCCCCTTGTTCGATAGCGTAATTGATCATATCGAGCATCAATGGACCCAGTTGGTCCCAGAAAGCTAAATACACTTCGGGTGGAATACCATCCCAGCCTGGCGCCTTACCCCTCTGCATTTCAACAATAGTCTCCCTCAATTCTACGAGAGTAATCGGTCTCCCCAGTTCCTTGGCCTCTTCCTCAGAAATGTGGGGTATCTCAAGCCCGCCAATGAACGATTCAAATCTAGAGTCATCCAGATTACCCTCTGAGCTATATAACTGTGAGTAAAACTCTTTAAAAGTGTCATTGATCTTTTTCGAATCAGTAGTGACTGCACCCTGGCTCGTCCTAATCGAGGGGATATCTGAGAAATGATCATTTGAGCGTATTTTCATTGCCAATAGATGGCTAGGTCTGGAGCCGTGAAAATAGTAATTTTGTCTTGTCCTATGTATCAAAAACTCAGACTGTTGTTTAAGTATGGAGTTTATTTCTTTTTTGACTATCTTACGTTGTGTGTTTAGTCGTTCATTATAGTCAGTTTGCAAGGATGCGTATAGGTCCGCATATAATGATTCCAGTCCTTCTAGCTTTTTTGACCGGGATTTTCGCAAATTGGAGGCAAATAGTGTGACATGACCCCTGATGAATCCTTTCAATGCGTTCCACAGGACCCTAGGGTCTTCTACTGTGCCAACGTTGATCTGCAAAAATTCAGCTAGTTTACTCCTGAACTCAGAACAGAAGTCATCGTTCTTTAGCAAGGTCGAATTAAAACGCCATCTGGGGGCTCTTGCGGAGAGCCTGCCAAAGGTTGCCGTAAGGAAAATCCCCTTGTGGTCTGAGAGAGCCAAGGGAACCAATGAGACATCGAAACTATCAAACATATTAGGGGACGCGAATGCATAGTCAATTCGAGAGAAGCTTTTGTGTCTGGCTGACAGGTGAGAGTAATCTCTGAGGGTGGGGTTGCATAAGCGCCAGAGGTCTGTGAGCCCCGTGTCTTTGGCCCACATCCTGAGGGCCTCAGAGGCCCGTTTCTGGTCGCTCGTTTCAGAGGTCCCGGACCTATCCATCTCCGCATCCCAGCACGCATTAAAATCGCCACCCACAATGAGAGCGTATCCATTAAGTTCCAACATATTCTTCGTGATTGTATTATAGAACGCTGAATCAAATGTGTTAGGAGCATACAATGCTATTATAGCCATCTTCCTATGCAAGAATTCAACTTTTGCTATAGTAATCCTTCCCTCCGTGTCCGACCATACATCCAAGATTTTGATATCAAGGTTACGTCTTGTAACTATGACTACTCCTTTCGTCTTATCATCGGCTGAGGATGAGGAGATAACGTGATATTGCCGATTTGCCAGTCTTGACACGTCACCTACCATTAAATGCGTCTCACTAAGGAGAGCAAGGTCAATATTTCTCCTCTTCAATAGCCAAAGGACACTGGCACGCTTGTGTGGGGCGTTAAGCCCTCCTGCGTTCCAAATTAAAATATTCAATTTAGCCATGGTCGAGCTTGTATAAGTGCGTAGAGAACATACCCGTGCAGCCAGGCTGAGTACAGAGGTGCCGATCCCGGCGGGCCCGGACGGTCAATCCCAGGAGTTCAGAGGAGGAACACTTACACATATATAAGACAACAGTACATAGAACACATAAAAATACCACCCCAGCTACAGCCCCCCCTCCTTCTACTCTAAACCCTAACCCACCCGTCCTACTATAAGTTCCTCTATATATTATATTTAATTTATCATTTATAATTATATCAGATAATGCACCTACAAAAGCAGATGATTACAATTCAATTAGCCAACTTGGTAACACATTAGTCATAGCAGCATAGGCATAGCCTTATTAATGTTTTGTGTGGCGTCGCCGTCGTGTACAACGAAACTTACGTTTTTTAGGTGATTTGACAAAGTTGTTGTAGAGTTGTGATATGCCATTTTCTTCTGGCATATCTGGCACTCTGCTTTTTGGGCATTGTCTTTGCATATTTTAAAGTGTAACCACACGTCTGGAATGGAGGCGCAAGATTTTGGAGGCAAAAAAATAATAATCTCTTTTTTTTTTTACTTCGATTTTTTTTTGTTCGAAGCTTGTGCCATCGAACGAAGCTTCGAAGCTTCGAAGTATTTAAGACAGCCCTAATTGTCAGTGCTGTAAAGTTTAAACCTTTTTAAATCTAGATTTGATAATAAAAAAAAAAAACGTTTTAAATCTTAGACAAACTAAACACTTTGCTTTCATGAAATATTGTAAGCCGTCATTTGAGGCTTTATAAAAGCAGCGCAATGAACACAAATCTGTCAGTGCCGAGTCCGACCTCATCTTCCCCCAGGGCTGTGTTCTGAGCCCCCTGCTGTACTCACTATACACACATGACTGTGTGGCCAAGTTCAGCTCCAACTCCATAGTGAAGTTTGCGGACGACACAATTTTCATAACGCGATAATTTGCTGTGTAATTAATTAATCTAATTAACGCAATAAACTGACGGCCCTAAAACGGAGTTTTGACAGTGGTTGGTTGTAGTGCACACACGCGCCAGCAGAGGGCGAGACCAGTCCTCACTAGTGGAGCGAGCACACGCAGAGCTGGTTGTCTACACACAGGAGGAGGGGAAAACCCGCTTCAGTGGTGGAAATTAAATGAGACACGCTTACCGTTGCTGGTGCTGCGGGCTAACTGGCTATTCTGAGAGCTAACTGTTGTGTATGTGGATCACAACGGTGTTCACGTTTTACGGTAATGTTGCGACAGTGCTGTGAAAATACCGTAAAGCAAACCTTCTGAGAGCTAACGATAGTAGCACTAGGATGCTGCAGGCTTCTGGCTACCATTCTGAGAGCTAACGATAGTAGCACTAGGATGCTGCAGGCTTCTGGCTACCATTCTGAGAGCTAACGATAGTAGTACAAGGATGCTGCAGGCTTCTGGCTACCATTCTGAGAGCTAACGATAGTAGTACTAGGATGCTGCAGGCTTCTGGCTACCATTCTGAGAGCTAACGATGGTATTACTAGGATGCTGCAGGCTTCTGGCTACCTTCTGAGAGCTAACGATAGTTAGGGATGGGAATCGAAAACCGGTTCCCGTTGGGAACCGGTTCCTAATTGGCCGATGCCTGGAACCGTGTGGCTCCTGTGACTTTCGATTCCCTTAACGCTGCCAGGTTTTTCCTACAGTTGCGCGCGTTAGCATGTAGCCATGGCAGACTCTATTTGATTCCTTAAGGGCTCGAAATTGCCTGGCTTTTGGTCATATGCTCCCGAAATGCTCCCGCTGTTTGGCTACTTCTATGTGCAGTGAAAACTACTTGAATGCTTTCATTGATTTAGTTTAGGGTGAGCTAAAATTAGCCGCGGAGCTATCGCTAGCTAACGTGAGCTAACGCTATTTAATCAAGCTCACAAAGAGAGATAAACAGCTGACAGCGGATAGTACAGGTACAAATACAATAAAACAGCGGGTGGGGACTGTTCTGTAAACATTGTACTCTTTAGTTCACATATAATAAGAGCCGGATTGTTTATTTACTAAGTCCGTCAGACAGGAAGTACCATGGTGCAACATACAAATGTGTCCGTGTAGCAACACAAGCCAATACCTACAGGACAGGGGCCCGGGGAGGGAGCTCTGTGTGTCTGTGTGTGTGTGTGTGTGTGTGTGTGTGAGACAGAAGTCAGAGGAATAACGACTGTTATTCAATAGATTAAATTAGTTTAAGAATAAAAAAATAAATACATTTTAAGAGAATCTCAAATACATTATTTTATTTAAGTGTAGGCTATAGTTAATGTTTTATTTTTTACAGTTTTTGTATTTTTCTGACATGGTAAATGGCTGCTTTTTTATATAGCGCTTTTATCCAAAGCGCTTTACAATTTGTTCCTTACATTTTACCCAATCACTCACACATTCACACAACGACGGCGCAGGCAACCATGCAAGGTGCCAACCTGCTCATCAGGAGCAGTTAGGGGTTAAGTGTCTTGCTCAAGGACACATCGACACGCTGCCCGGGAGGAGCGGGAATCGAACCGGGAACCTCCGGATTGCCAGACGACTGCTCTACCTCCCGAGCCACTGTCGCCCCTGACATGGGGGCTCAACAATAAATGACAATCAGAAATGTCAAGTTGCATGTTGTTATTCTAACCAGCTTAGTTCTGTTGCATTTCCAATTTATTTATTTAAATTATAAATTGATCAGGTATCGATAAGAGAATCGATAAAGAATCGAATCGATAAGCAGAATCGATAATGGAATCGTATCGATAAAATCCTATCAATTCCCATCCCTAACGATAGTAGTATTATAGGATGCTGCAGGCTTCTGGCTACCTTCTGAGAGCTAACGATAGTAGTACTAGGATGCTGCAGGCTTCTGGCTACCTTCTGAGAGCTAACGATAGTAGCTTTTTTTTTGAGTCGTTGTGACACTAATTAAACAAGGCTTTGTATAAGGGTTTGTGTTGCCAGATTAGATAAGAGAGATTGTCTAATCGCCGCCATACCAGGGTTTCCGTTAGAATTTTTTTTTGCAGGTCTGAGTGTCCGGTAGATTTCAATCTACCGGACAAATGGGATAAATTCCGGTCAGAGTTTATTGAGCTTAAAAACAATTAATAGACCTATATAAAGAATGACATCATCAAGGCATTTATAATATTTTAACTTAAAACTAGGCTACTTTTGCGTATCAGTCATTAATATATTCCAAATAAAATAAGTCCCTCGAGACTTCGTGCTGCTGCTGCCGACATGAGGTGTCGGTGGGCAGTCTGCCCGACCTTAATAAACAGCAGTCTGTTATAATCACATTTTTATGAGCTAACTAATTCCGTTATATTGGACATTTGTATTAATTATATCAAGCGAAGAACTGAGAAATTTGGCACCGCTGTGTCAGCGCGAGCTGGCTGCTGATATATTTACGTGAAGCATGGAGCACTTGGAGCAGGCAGAGCAGAGCAGTGGTGTCAGCAGCGCCCCCACCCAACAGCTGAATTGCCAATGGCTGAATTGGAGTACTGCACCCTGCCAAGCCATGCTTCACGTAAATATATCAGCAGCCAGCTCGCGCTGACAGCAGGATGTCATTATTAGACCGGCTGCTTGGTGAGATTGTTTCGTTCATCGCATAGGCTATATAATTTTAGCCTATTTTAATACAATTCAAATAATCTAATTGTGTTTAGAGGGAATTATTTTCACCGGACATTATGACCGGAGAGATTAAATATGTCGGACTTCAACAGATTTTGCCAGTCAAATACCGGTAATTACCGGCTAACGGAAACGCTGCGCCATACACTACACTTAATTATTCTCACATAGCCTGGCAACCCGGAGTGAACGTACAACTCCTCGACCGCAGCCAAGCCTCCGATACAGACGACAAGGACAAAACTCCCAAAAGGAAAGAAATATTCCTGCAAGTATGTTATACAACCAGGCTTTGAAGACGGATACAGACCCAAGAGACGGTACATTGTCAGGATATTGGAACATTCTAATTTGATAACAAGCTCTGACATATATGTCAGAGTTATGAAAAATATGTCCTTGGCCTTCTCCTCGTTTAATATTGCTCAAGTGGAAGCATGTCTACACACAGCAGTTGGATTAAGGAGGATCTTGGATGGAGAGGGTGGTTGAACTGGGGCAGTGGAGGGGGGGGGGTTGGGGCGCTTATGTTTAATTTTCTATTAATCTTTATTTTATAAAGTTTGTAAATTGGAAAAGGTGTGAATAAACAGATTTATTAAAAATAAATGAATAAAAGTGTGTCCTTGTAGCTCTTAAACAATGTAGCTGTTTAAAAACCATGCCCGCTGTGCTCTGACACGCTCCTGTGTCTCTCTCCCCCTCTTCCCGTCCCTCTCTCCTCTTCCTCACCCAACCCCCCCTCTCTCTCGTGTCTAGTCTACTCTCATCATTGTCTCTCTCTCCGGGCAGCTCTTCCCTGGTATAAAGCGTGCAGCAGGCAGGCTGACCTCACCACACATCCTGGGTGTCCCGGCGACTTGGCAGGCTACATTGCACACCATGTACCTTGCCTTGAGTTTGAACCCGATTAACCTTCTATTATGGTAGCGAAAGCACCCTTTGTAGTGTGGTAGTGAACGGGTTAACCGGCGTCTGTAGTGTGGTAGTGAAAGGTTAACCTTCTGTAGTGTGGTAGTGAAAGCTTAACCGTCTGTAGTGTGGTAGTGAAAGGTTAACCTTCTGTAGTGTGGTAGTGAAAGTGTTAACCTTCTGTAGTGTGGTAGTGAAAGGTTAACCGTCTGTAGTGTGGTAGTGAAAGGTTAACCGTCTGTAGTGTGGTAGTGAAAGGTTAACCTTCTGTAGTGTGGTAGTGAAAGTGTTAACCTTCTGTAGTGTGGTAGTGAAAGCTTAACCGTCTGTAGTGTGGTAGTGAAAGGTTAACCTTCTGTAGTGTGGTAGTGAAGACCAGTGTTGGGACTAACGTGTTACAAAGTAACGCGTTACAGTAACGAAGTTACTTTTGGCGAGTTCTAGTACTCCAACGCATTACTTTTGAAATTCAGTAACGCTACTTACGTTACTGAATGGTTCGTCACTGCGTTATTTGCGTTATATATGGCGTAGATTGATAGCGAGCGGTAATGATTATTATTATTATTATCCTCATATCCTCTCTGGCTGCGGGGAAATGCTGTGCTGGGGGCGTGTTTTGTTTACTATTCCTGACTGATAATGGCAGCGCCCAGCGCCCTCGCGTATTTCTCTTTTGTCGAGCGAAAAGAAAATAACGTTTTAGTTATGTCATTTGTGTTTTGGCTCAAAGATACTGGAGTCTAAGTTAACGTTAACTACCAGGACTCATCCAAATCCACTCGCCACCCGCGTAGAATGATACGAGGCGACACACAGCAAATGGGACGGAAAACTATTTCCAACTACTTGGAGAGAGAATATAGTACAACATGGAAATGAGATAAAGAAAATGTTGCTGCTGGAATAACGTTACATCTCGACAGACACTGGTGAGGTGAGTGCAGTGATGTGAATGTAAATGAATGGAAACTCAAGTTGATCAACGAATCTCATCAATACTAATCAAACAATATAAATATAGTCCTTTCATGCACAATTGATATCCTAACTATTCTAACGTTGCAATGCACGATTGATATCTTAAACAACGTTGCAAGACGGTTTATTATAATGAAACGCTCCGGCGACAGATATCAAGGCTGTTCAAGCACTTATTTTCAACCTAGAACCTAAACGTGCATGCGCTCAACCTAAACGTGCACGCGCGCAACCTAAACGTGCACGCGCGCAACCTAAACGTGCCTGCGCTCAACCTCCCAGAGCAATTAGGCACGGTGCATTTCTTATTACGTCGGGACATTTGTGTTTGTGTCAGATTTGTGTTTGTATCTCTAGACCACATTGCTTAGCAGAGTTCAGTGATGTGAATGGAAACTGTCAAGTTGATCAACCGATTTTGAGTATCTGCATGGGAGCAATTTTTTTTATTCTTCAAGTAACTAAATAGTTACTTTTCACAGTAACGCATTACTTTTGGGTGTAAGTAACTAGTAACGTAACGGAGTTACTTTTGAAATGAGTAACTAGTAAAGTAACTGAGTTACTATTTTTCAGTAACAACTAGCACAACACTGGTGAAGACTAACCTTCTGTAGTGTGGCACTGAAAGCTTAACCGTCTGTAGTGTGGTAGTGAAAGGTGAAAGGTTAACCGTCTGTAGTGTGGTAGTGAAAGGTTAACCGTCTGTAGTGTGGTAGTGAAAGGGTTAACCGTCTGTAGTGTGGTAGTGAAAGGTTAACCTGTAGTGTGGTAGTGAAAGGTTAACCTTCTGTAGTGTGGTAGTTAAAGGTTAACCGTCTGTAGTGTGGTAGTGAAAGTGTTAACCGTCTGTAGTGTGGTAGTGAAAGGTTAACCGTCTGTAGTGTGGTAGTGAAAGGTTAACCTTCTGTAGTGTGGTAGTGAAAGCGTTAACCTTCTGTAGTGTGGTAGTGAAAGGTTAACCTTCTGTAGTGTGGTAGTGAAAGGTTAACCGTCTGTAGTGTGGTAGTGAAAGGTTAACCTTCTGTAGTGTAGTGAAAGGGTTAACCGTCTGTAGTGTGGTAGTGAAAGACTAACCTTCTGTAGTGTGGTAGTGAAATGGTTAACCGTCTGTAGTGTGGTAGTGAAGACTAACCTTCTGTAGTGTGGTAGTGAAAGGGTTAACCGTCTGTAGTGTGGTAGCAGGGAACAAAATAAACTTTTTGGCTTAGTAGATTAAAAAAAACTACCAGCCAGGCAGATTTTTTACCAACTACCAGCCAAAAATTAGAAATAGCTTTTTAGTATATCGCCATGTGTTATTATTATTACTATATACAGGGCTCTACGCTAACCTTTTCCCCAGGGAGCACATGTGCTCCAAAAAAAAATTTATATAATATCCCTAATTATTAGATGACAGAACATGGAAAATTCTTTAAACAATTATTTAATTCATTATAATTTAAACACTATTGAATAATAGTTAATCAATAGTAATTAATACAATTATTCTGTTACAGCTACTGAGCTATATACTATAGCTACTGTCCATCAATATCTTCCTTTTGAATGAAATAGGTTCAGGAGAGATGGAGTGAGGGAGAGAGAGAGAGAGTGAGACACACACACACAGAGAGATAGACGGAAAGAGACAGATTCTCAGCCCTCCCTTCCCTCACTATGCCTCTGAGCGTCCCCAGTGATTAGCGTTAGCAGTAGTTAGCGTTAGCAGGTTAGCTTAGTTGGAGTTAGGGCTGTCTTAAATACTTCGAAGCTTCGTTCGATGGCACAAGCTTCGAACATAAAAGAAAAATCGAAGTTTAAAAATATATATATATTAAAAAAAGCGGCGCCTCGACTCCACCTCTCTACAACAAGCACATGGAGATTATCTGTGTTGAAAACAACAAGGACATGTGCAGCAGACATGTCGACGAAGAAGCGAAGCAATGCCGTTTGTTATTTAAGACTATGTCGGACAGATGTGTTCATTGTGCTGCTTTTTTAAAGTGTCCCGACCCATATAAAAATATGTCTTAATAAAACGTTCTTAATTAAGTCGAATTCTGCCCTTGTCTCTATCAACTACATATAATTGTTTGCTTGATAGACGAAGGTTGCAACATAATTATGTAATGTCATGTCGTTGGCTGTGAGAGCAGCCCCACTGCACCCAGGCAGCGCAGCCGAGTGAAACTTGTTGGCTGCGTCACAGTCACGAAAGGGGCTACTTAATTAATTAATCCAATCCACTTTATTTATAGAGCACATTTAAAAACAACAAAGTTTACCAAAGTGCTGTACAAGTCCCACAACATAAGATAAAAAAAATAAAAAAAATATTAATTCTCTTTTAATTTAACTTTTTTTTTTTTTTTTTTTTTTAAAGCTTCGAATTAAAATTGAAGCTTGGCCCCGATTAAGACTAACCTTCTGTAGTGTGGTAGTGAAAGGGTTAACCGTCTGTAGTGTGGTAGTGAAGACTAACCGCCTATAGTGTGGTAGTGAAAGTGTTAACTGTCTGTGGTGTGGTAGTGAAAGGGTTAACCATCTGTGGTGTGGTAGTATTTATGCGTTTTTCTAGTTTATTAGCTAGTACAGTGGAGAGTGACAAAAGAAGATATATATAGATGTATAGGCATAGAGAGAGAGAGGAGAGAGAGAGAAGAGAGAGAGAGAGAGAGAGAGAGAGAGAGAGAGAGAGAGAGAGGAGAGAGAGAGAGAGAATCCCCCACAACAAGCCATGTGTAACACATGACATCATGTCTAGTAATTTAAGCAATTACTGCAATTGTGGCTAAGCAGCACGTTAGGTCTCTAATGGAGAAAACAACAGTGTTGTGGTGCCAGTCTGAGCTGCTCAGTAACAGTGAAGGAGCAGATCAGCCTGGTTTACCTCAGAGCTCGTATCAACGCTGGTAAAGTGTGGTCCAAGAGCCTCCCCCATACTAGCCTTCATAACGTCAACGAAACAAGAAACACAATAAATGTTTCCAACCAAGCTAAGGCAGGCCCCCCTAACCAGCCCCCCCCCCCACCGCCGTCTTTCTTCTCTTTCTCCCTCTCATCTTCTCTTTCTCTCTCTCCCACTTCTTCCTCCTCCTTCCTTCCCGTCTTTCTTTCTATCCCAGGCGAAAATCCATGTGTGCATGGGGTGCCGTGCACACACACACTCACTAGGGCTGGGCGATATGGCCTAAATATGATATCACGATATTTTCTGACCTTTCGGCGATACACGATACGCATCACGATGTTTTTCTTTTTTTCCCCAAAATTCATTATGAGGCTTACCAAGACAGTATTTGAGTTTGCAAGCTAACATTAAAGACAAAATAAAATACCCATGCATTTAGCATTTTTATATTATATATTAGATTTAGATGATTGGATTATTAGATTATATATTGCATATATTTAGCAATGAGATATTATATGATTTAGATATGAAATATGATGAATTGAAAATGGGGGACCCTGATGTAAACAAGACGAAAGTCTTTCTCTGGTCTGCATCCTCCAGTCCGCTGTTGACTGTTGTTGTATTGAGCTGTACTGTATTGTACCCATGCTGCAATCTTTTAATAACGTTCTCATTCATTCAGTCGGCAAACAGAATCATTTTGATTGACAGTCGCGTCTGCCAATTACGTCACATCGCTTGCACCCGCCCTGCTGTTCTTAGCACCAATCGGAAAGCGCGTATTTATTTTTTACTTCCGCCATGGAGAGCTCAATGACAATAACAATGGCAGCTCGCCGCGTCCGACGTTTAGCTTTTAGCTCCGCAGAAGGACTAAACGACTGGAGGCATAATGATTTTACTGCAACGGATGTTATAATAAAAGCCTTTCCATACATCTGTCTGATTGAAAACTTTATTAACAGACCGCAGAATGGGCACAACTGAGTCAGCACGGGCTGAGATATGAACGAGCTTGCTATATCTAGGTCGACCTCGGTCGGCACTATGTAAATACGCTGATGTTATTGAAAGTGTAACTATATAGAGACCTCTGAACAGGTCCTGCATTATTATTATTATAACGTTAATGCCACAACGAATGCCTTTGTTATCATAAGTAGTCACTTTTGATGCAGTAGTGTGTGTGTGGGGCGGCGCTGTTCAAAAGTGTCAACGTGTGGACCAGATTGACGCGACACAAGCCTCTTGGGCAAAACATCACGATATCCACGATACGTTTAAAAAGTGTATCGTTAATGAACTGTACCCGATATTTATATAATATCGTCATATCGCCCAGCCCTAACACTCACACATGTGTACGCTCACACACACACACAAACACACACACAGAGCCATGTCAATGCTCCAGTTCCTCAGCTCATCCACAGAGTCAAGACAACGATGGGCAGAACAGAGAGTTGCCCTGGGGCGAGAGACATAGACACCACTCCTTACCATTAACTCTAGTGTTGCCCTGCTACGTCCTGGAACAATGATACCATAAAACACACACAACCCAGAGACACTGGTTCACAACCCAGAGAGACACAGGTTCACAACCCAGAGAGACACAGGTTCACAACCCAGAGACACACAGGTTCACAACCCAGAGACACAGGTTCACAACCCAGAGACACACAGGTTCACAACCCAGAGACACAGGTTCACAACCCAGAGAGACACAGGTTCACAACCCAGAGAGACACAGGTTCACAACCCAGAGAGACACAGGTTCACAACCCAGAGACACACAGGTTCACAACCCAGAGACACACAGGTTCACAACCCAGAGACACACAGGTTCACAACCCAGAGACACAGGTTCACAACCCAGAGAGACACAGGTTCACAACCCAGAGACACACAGGTTCACAACCCAGAGACACAGGTTCACAACCCAGAGACACAGGTTCACAACCCAGAGACACAGGTTCACAAGTCACAACCCAGAGACACACAGGTTCAGTTCCCAGAGAGACACAGGTTCACAACCCAGAGAGACACAGGTTCAGTTCCCAGCTTGGTCGGTCGTCCCTACAAATTGGTAGTGTCCCCGGGTGGGACACCAGTAGGATATGAGTCTGGTTGGTGACAGTGAGGGAGAGAGACTCCTAGCAGTCAGGTGAAAATACCCTTTTTACACCCTCCCCAGACTGTCAGTAGGGTAGTCTACACCCTGCCCAGACTGTCAGTAGGTTAGGGTAGTCTACACCCTTCCCAGACCGACATTATCTCTCCATCTCTCTCATCATTCCTACTCATTCTGTCTCATCATTCCTACTCATTCCGTCTCATCATTCCTACTCATTCTGTCTCATCATTCCTATTCTCTCTCATCATTCCTACTCATTCTCTCATCATTCCTACTCATTCTGTCTCATCATTCCTATTCTCTCTCATCATTCCTACTCATTCTCTCATCATTCCTACTCATTCTCTCTCATCATTCCTACTCATTCTCTCATCATTCCTACTCACTCATTCTGACCAGTGTTCTGCTAAAGTCAGACAGGATGATGATACTGACCAGTGTTCTGCTAAAGTCACAGACAGGATAAGGTGTTGACATGCTCTTTCGTATCACACTCACACCAGTACAGCAGCTCACACTGATGTGTGTACACCAGTTTACACAGACCACAAAACCCAACAATAAACAGGATAAGGTCCATGGCTCAGCATCCTGGCCAATATCCACGTCGTCTCTCTGATCATAAATAATAAAAGCTGGTCCGAGATATTTCCAACAACAGGAGGTGTTTCCATATACCAACACAAAAAATGGAACACTTGGAATGGATATCCCAAATACAAATGCAATATCGGTGTGCATGTAAACAAAATCATGCGGATGTGTGTGTACCTGTTCGACTTGCAGCCTGGGTACAACTCACCCAAAAATAGAAATCACACGTTGTTATTATTACCATGTTCTCACAAAGTTAGTTTAAGATTCCGGAGCTTCGGTTCCTTTAAACAATAGGGACAAAAACACTGGAGCTGCTCAATGAGTCGCATTGTCGACTGGCTCTGAATCTAAGAATATAATCTCCTGCAGATCTTCTGACCTTATAGCTTTGTTCAATGCAGTGCCAACAGCCATGAAAGCAGCCAGTTCCCTTATCCTCGCCATCGCCCTGTGGAACTGCACCACTGTGTCCCGGAGTGTCAAGGGAACCACTGTTTTCAACTCTCTGAGAGACTAGGGCTACAATTATGTGAGCTCCTGAAAACTGAACCGAGAGACCAAAAAGTAACGCAGTAGATTCGATTAGATTCAAATGGATTGTCATCATAGAGCACAAGTACAGTACAACGAAAATAAGTTTGGCATCAAACCAGAGTGCAAATGTAACAGTAAAGTGTGATAGTAATATAGTCTGGGTATACAATATAATATAATAAATTAGTACTACTGAGTGCTAATAAGATGTATGTACTGATATAGTTATTGTAGTATTATGGTAGACTAGTAAGTCGTACTGGCCAGCAGTGTAACTAGTAAAAGTAGGTAAGGGATATGTATAGATATAGTTCTCAAGTTTCTTTATTATTTGTCACAATAAAATAGATATTTTACAATTAAATGCTTGTTTCTGTATTTAGAATCTACAGGTATGCAACAAGGATTATATGGAGGTATGTATGTGGATACATAATATATATACAGTGAGTATAAATATGTATATAAGGTACAGCAGTAGAGGTGCATGTGTGTGTCCAACTCAATAGTAGCTACGTCGCTCAGCGGTAGATGTCATGCTCGTGTCACCGTTGTGTTTACCAACTAGCAACAACAACTGCTCGGTTTGTTTTGCTGCTCCGAGCGACAGAGCGGCGGGGCAACACTAGTTCACTATCCACTGGTAATATATAGAACGTATAATGCAAACTTTAGTTGAGTTTATTTCGACAATCAATAACAAATGCACAACCAATATTATTAAAACCATCGAGGGTTGACACAATAAAGTTTCAAACGTATTTCCATTGTGGACCAAGACAAGATGAATAGGCAGACATGACAGCCTGAATCATAACACACATACATAATTCTAAAAAATACATTATATGTTGTGTAAAATGAGCTCACATCAACTAAAATAAGAATACTTAGAGACCGCCTGTGTGTAAAAGTAGTGGTTTACTCTAGTAAACAAATAAGTATGCTTAGTTTTGGGATAGTATAGAGGCGTCTACGTCAAATGTATGAATGAATGAAAACTTTATTTAACAGATTGCAGAATGGGTACAATACAGTACGGCTCAATACATACAATTGTTAAGGGGATGCAGACCAGAGAAAGACGTTTGTCTTGTTTACATCAGGGTCCCCCATTTTCAATTCATAGTGATATATACTCTCTTTTTTACTCTTTTTGTATCACAAACAGTACTGTATTTGTAAATCTGGTATGTCATACATCATGTCTAGATGTAGCAGTATTGTCTGTCTGTATGTCATGTATGTCACATATGTTATGATGAATTGAAAATGGGGGACCCTGATGTAAACAAGACGACTGTTCTGTTAATAAAGTTATCAATCAATCAGTCTTTTAAACAACGGTCAGACGCACTTGTTGTGACCCAGGGACCCCCGGCGGGCGGTGCCTACGGCCAGAACGAGCCCTCCCTGTTCCGGGTCCAGGTCTGACACCAGCAGCTAACTCGTTAGCTCCACAAACTAGCCAACTCGAGCTAGCGAGGCTAACGCCGTATAGCTTCCCCATTCCTGGGGAACTTCAAACCGCTGTGTGGCCTCTTGTGTTTAATAATAATGTCGACATGAAGAATACACACCACGACTCCCGACATAACTAACCCGGCCACACCTTTAGTAAACAAGGCATTCTAAGTACCGTATATATATATACAACAACAACAACATTAGTAGCGGCCGGACGGACTCACCGGCCCGGATGGTGTCTGTGAGGTCGTGGCCGGCGGCGCTCCTCGGGAACTCCTTCAGCTTCCTGCCGCTGAGCTTCAGGCAGCCGGTGGCCGCGGCGTCGTGCAGCGCGCGGTCCAGGGAGCGGCTCCACGACGCGGGGCCCGCCGCTCCGAGGCCCGACCCGCCGCCGTTATTACCCCCCGACGCGCCCGGAGGATAGTTGTTGTTGTTGGGCCCGGTGTTAATGTCCGCAGACCCCAGCAGCAGCACCGAGGCCGCCATTACAAAACTAGCTAACAGCTCCTAACCTCTCTCTCTCTCTCTCTCATCTCTCTCTCTCTCTCTCTCTCTCTCTCTCTTCTCTCTCTCTCTCTCTCTCTCTCTCTCTCTCTCTCTCTCTCTCTCTCTCTCTCTCTCTCTCTCTCTCTCTCTCTCTCTCTCTCTCTCTCTCTCTCTCTCTCTCTCTCTCTCTCTCTCTCTCTCTCTCTCTCTCTCTCTCTCTCTCTCTCTCTCTCTCTCTCTCTCTCTCTCTCTCTACCGAGTAGCCAGAGCGGTTGTGCGCAGGCGCAGACTAGTGCAGGACAAGCCTGAAGTGTTGTCAGTTTGTGGGGAACAGTTCCCCTGCTGGAGGCTGGAGCTCCTTTCTCCAATAGTATCTCCCTTCTTCTAGAAATACACCCAATTCAACTGATCTCAACTGTTGTATCATCAGACTCAGTGTTGTTATCAACAGTGTGTATGTGTGTTGTTGAGGAGGGGGGGGGGGGGGGGGGGGGGGGGGGGGTGCTATTGATTATTTAACAGATTGCAGAATGGGTACAATACAGTACGGCTCAATACACACAATTGTTAAGGGGATGCAGACCAGAGAAAGACTTTCGTCTTGTTTACATCAGGGTCCCCCATTTTCAATTCATAGTGACATTTATGACATACACAACATACACAACATACCGTGATTGATGTTGATACTATGATTGAAACACTTAATTTTGACACATTATACCAGGGTGCAGGCATTGTTTGTTTTTCAGTTTGGGACCCAAATTAGTAATTAATTTCACAGACAAGATAATCAGATGTATTAGATTAGATTCAAATGTATTGTCATTATACAGAACAAGTATAGTACAATGAATATATGTATGTACAGTGTTATAGTGTGAGAGTGAGATTGCGTTTATGTTTTAACACAAATTACTCTGCTGCTGTCAGCCTCCACTGCCCCCCCCCCCCCCCCCCCCCCAGGACACGCACCTCTGACCCACTGGCCCCCAACCTCTTTGATGTGTGACCCCTACATACAGAGGAGTGTGTGTGGGTGGATGTGGGCATGTATGTGTCAATAATTGGGTGTGTATGTGCATGAGTATATTGTGTATGTGTCAATAAGTGAGTGTATGTGTGTGTGTGCATGAGTATATTTGTGTATGTGTCAATAAGTGGGTGTGTATGTGTCAATACGTGTGTGTGTAAATGGCTGCATTTATATAGCGCTTTTATCCAAAGCGCTTTACAATTTGTTGCTCACATTTTACCCATTCACTCACACATTCACACACCGACGGCACATTTACACACCGACTGATTATTGAGTGTAGACAGAACACCTACTGTCTGACTGTGATTATAGAATTTAAACAGAACACCTACTGTCTGACTGTGATTATAGAATTTAAACAGAACACCTACTGTCTGACTGTGATTATAGAGTGAAGACAGAACACCTACTGTCTGACTGTGATTATAGAGTGAAGACAGAACACCTACTGTCTGACTGTGATTATAGAGTGAAGACAGAACACCTACTGTCTGACTGTGATTATAGAGTGAAGACAGAACACCTACTGTCTGACTGTGATTATAGAGTGAAGACAGTACACCTACTGTCTGACTGTGATTATAGAATTTAAACAGTACACCTACTGTCTGACTGTGATTATAGAGTGAAGACAGTACACCTACTGTCTGACTGTGATTATAGCGTGTAGACAGTACACCTACTGTCTGACTGTGATTATAGTGTAGACACCTACTGTCTGACTGTGATTATAGTGTAGACACCTACTGTCTGACTGTGATTATAGTGTAGACACCTACTGTCTGACTGCGATTATAGTGTAGACACCTACTGTCTGACTGTGATTATAGTGTAGACACCTACTGTCTGACTGTGATTATAGTGTAGACACCTACTGACTGACTGTGATTATAGTGTAGACACCTACTGTCTGACTGTGATTATAGAGTGAAGACAGAACACCTACTGTCTGACTGTGATTATAGTGTAGACACCTACTGTCTGACTGTGATTATAGTGTAGACACCTACTGTCTGACTGTGATTATAGTGTAGACAGATCACCTACTGTCTGACTGTGATTATAGTGTAGACACCTACTGTCTGACTGCGATTATAGTGTAGACACCTACTGTCTGACTGTGATTATAGTGTAGACAGATCACCTACTGTCTGACTGTGATTATAGTGTAGACACCTACTGTCTGACTGTGATTATAGTGTAGACACCTACTGTCTGACTGTGATTATAGTGTAGACACCTACTGTCTGACTGTGATTATAGAGTGAAGACAGAACACCTACTGTCTGACTGTGATTATAGAGTGAAGACAGAACACCTACTGTCTGACTGTGATTATAGAGTGAAGACAGAACACCTACTTTGTGAAAGTGGCTTCTCAGCTCTGGTCCAGCTGAAGACAGAGCAGAGGAACAGATTGGACATTGAGCATGACCTCAGAGTTGCTTGTCTACCATCACCCCAGACTTTGAGACTCTTGTCAGGACCAAACAACAACATCATAACATGATGATCCCATAGCAAATTAAAATAATGACTCATGAAACATTTGAATTTGGATCTTTAAGCCACTTTAAATGAAAATGTATTTGAAGAACAATACAGCAATCACTCATAACAAGATAAATAAATTAAATAATACAAATTAAAGTGGAAGTGTACTTTAAATAACTTTTGTTTGCTGTGTGTGAGAGGAGTCCGTGTGTGTGTGCAGGGGTGTAGCTCCAGATTCTGGGCCCCCTGAAAGAATGTATTTGTAGGCCCCCAGTGAATGCGAGCGCGCGTAAGCGCGCGAGCGGAATTTTTTTGTGCCATTTTTTTATTGATGAAAACGCATAATATGGTTTTTACCTATACATTCGGATCAGCAGTTCAGCACCTGCACTGTTGGTGGGTGAGCCTAGTAAAGGATGTCGCATTGCGTTCATCTTCAATGAATGGACCAATGCAATAGTCTACCAAAGCCCCCCCCTCTCTCTCTATATATCTCACACACACACACACACACACACACACACACACACACACACACACACACACACACACTTCAGAAACAAGAGAGCATCAATAATACACCTGAGTGATGTCTAGTAAAAAAAAAAAAAAAAAAAAATTTTTTTTTGGGCCCCCCCAGTGCTGGGCCCTTGGAATCATCCTAAGCTACCCCCCCCCCAGCTACGCCCCTGTGTGTGTGTATGTGTGTGTGTCTTACTCTGATCGCTGTGTGAGTGAGAGGAGTGTGTGTACTGTGTAATTTGTGTGTGTGTCTTACTCTGATCGCTGTGTGAGTGAGAGGTGTGTACTGTGTAATTTGTGTATGTGTGTGTGTGTCTTACTCTGATCGCTGTGTGTGAGTGAGAGGAGTGTGAATGTGTGTGTGTCTTACTCTGATCGCTGTGTGTGAGAGAGAGGAGTGTGAATGTGTCTTACTCTGATCGCTGTGTGTGAGTGAGAGGAGTGTGTATGTGTGTGTGTCTTACTCTGATCGCTGTGTGTGAGTGAGAGGAGTGTGTATATGTGTGTCTTACTCTGATCGCTGTGTGTGAGTGAGAGGAGTGCGTGTGTAATGTATTGTGTGTCTAGTCTAGTCTAGATCATCATGTTATGATGTTGTCTGGAACCCTGAGAAGCCACTCTCACAAAGATAGGTAGTGCAAATTTTTTTTTTTTTTTTTTCTTAATGACTAATCGACGCAACAATTTCTCGTCGACGATTTTTTATAATCGACGTCGTCGATTATGTCGACTAATCGTTGCAGCCCTAGTAGACATCTACTGTCTGACTGTGATGATAGTGTAGACACCTACTGTCTGACTGTGATTATAGTGTAGACACCTACTGACTGACTGTGATTATAGTGTAGACACCTACTGTCTGATTGTGATTGTAGAGTGAAGACAGAACACCTACTGTCTGACTGTGATTATAGAGTGAAGACAGAACACCTACTGTCTGACTGTGATTATAGTGTAGACACCTACTGTCTGACTGTGATTATAGTGTAGACACCTACTGTCTGACTGTGATTATAGTGTAGACACCTACTGTCTGACTGTGATTATAGTGTAGACACCTACTGTCTGACTGTGATTATAGCATGTAGACACCTACTGACTGACTGTGATTATAGAGTGTAGACAGATCACCTACTGTCTGACTGTGATTATAGTGTAGACACCTACTGTCTGACTGTGATTATAGCGTGTAGACAGAACACCTACTGTCTGACTGAGATTATAGTGTTTCCTAACAGTGTTTATTACCAAGAGTCTGATAGTCCTAACAGTGTTTATTATTAAGAGTCAGACAGTCCTAACAGTGTTTATTAAGAGTCAGACAGTCCTAACAGTGTTTATTATTAAGAGTCAGATGGTCCATACATATTATTACTCATATTAGTTAAATAATTATGTATATAATAATATTATTATTATTATTATTATTATTATTATTATTATTATTATTATTATTATTATTATTATTATTATTATTATTATTATTATTATTATTATTATTATTATTATTATTATTATTATTATTATTATTATTATTAATATTAATGGTATACATAGGAAAGATTAGGATAAATTGCTCATCCTGGGCAGACCGGAGGTGCAGGAAAGGAAGAGGTTGTACGTGAAGGAGGTATCAAATAGGTACCTTGTACGACTCTGTAAGGGAGGGGGGTTCAGGTTTTTTTTTGTATATATGTATGTTTTTATGCTCGGCTCTCAACAGGACCTCAACAGTGGGATATAAATCCATTGTGAATTCGCACTCCAGAAATATTACCAACAAATACAAATCAATATGTATAGATTATGGCTAGTTTGAATATAATGATCTGGAACACTGGGGGAATAAATAATCAACATAAACGCAAAAGCGTGCTCACATTGATGAAAAACAAACAGGTTGATGTGGCTCTCTTAAGCGAAACACACATTTTAGTGGGAGACAAAGCTACGTTAGCGGACAACACATACCATAACATTAGTCACTCTTCCTTTGGAACGAGAACCCGTGGAGTTGCTATAGTCGTGAAACGGAAATTGAATATTGAATTGAAGGGAGTATGGTCTGATGCAGATGGCCGGATAACCATAGCTAAGATTATACACAAGAATAGGAAAATAGCGTTGGTAGCGGTATATGCCCCAAATCTATACGAAAATAATTTCTACACTGCACTCACTAGGGAAATGTTAAACCTTCCAGAATACTCATTTATAATTGGTGCAGATTTTAATGCCATTTGGGACCGTGGGTTGGATAAATCTAATCCCAACTTTTCCAACGAACAAAAAAAGTCATCTAATGCGTTAAAGGATTGGGCAAAGAATACAGGTGTAAATGATCTATGGCGATCACTCAACCCCACGACCCGGAAGTACTCTTGTCGATCAGCAAGACATAAAACACTATCCAGAATAGATTATGTTTTCGCAACACCGAGACTATTTGATAACTATGAAGTGGAGATGGTACCCAATGCATTATCAGATCATTGTTATTTACTCCTAAAAGGATAATTTGGTGTACTATCATCCCGAGCCCCAAGATGGCGCTTTAACACAACACTGCTGAATAACAAGGAATTCATTACACAACTCAAAGAAGCTCTTTCAGTATTCCTACCAGAGAATGTGAACTCGGTGCCGGACCCTAGAATATTATGGATGTCGGTAAAGGGAATGATCAAGGATTTCACGGATAGCTTTTCATCCAAAATACGCAAGAATCGATGCTCAAAACTGGCGGAATTAGAAATGCTCTACTCTACATTATTTACTTCTTTACAATATAACGACTCGGCTCGACTGGAATCTTAAGTTAATTTACTAAAAATAGAGATTAACGCCATTTACAGACAACAATCTGAAGTACAAATACGTAGCACAAGACAACAGCATTACTCTCAAGGTTCCAAACCAAGTCACCTACTAGCTACGCGATTAAGAGTTAACGCAAAATTTGCAGATATAACTTCTATTAAAGCACAACAAGGACTTGTAACAGACACCAAAGAAATAAACACGACATTCAAAGAATTCTACTCCAACTTGTATAAATCAGAAACGACCTTCGATCAAAACAAAATGGACACATATCTTAATCAAATTAACCTCCCCAAACTTTCAGAGGATGATGCTAAACAGTTAGAAACACCAATCACACTAGAGGAACTCAGGAAGGCCATATCCGAAATGCAAAGTGGTAGGGCTCCTGGAAGAGACGGTATCCCACCAGAAATGTACCTCTCATGTTGGGACATAATTGGACCCCTATTACTTAATATGATTTTATACTCAGTCAAGGAGGGGAACTTTCATAAGAACGACAATATTGCACTCATAACAGTCCTCCTTAAAAAAGACAAAGACCCCACCGAGTGCGGTAGTTATAGACCCGTAACTCCGTAAGCCTCCTCGGAACCGATATCAAACTGTTCTCTAAGGTATTAGCCATCAGACTTCAAAAGCATATGACGTCTTTAGTTCATCCGGATCAAACTGGCTTCATAAGAAACCGTTTGATCACTGACAACATAAGACGATTACTATACGTACTAGATGCCAGCAAGGACGACACCACACCCAAGGCGATGCTGTCCCTGGATGCAATGAAAGCTTTTCATAGGCTGGAATGGTCGTATGGGCGGTATTAGAAAGGATGGGGTTAGGAAAAGGATTCATTGATATGATTAAAGTATTATACAAAGACCCATCGGCCATGATTACAACAGGTATAATCACCTCCGGAATATTTCCGGTATCATGCTCTTCTAGACAGGGTTGCCCTCTTAGTCCCGGACTATTCGATTTATCACTAGAACCTTTAGCACAATATATAAGACAATCCCAACTCATAGAACCAATCGTAATCAAGGGCACACAACACAAAATTTGTCTATATGCGGATGACGTAATAATGTTCATGCAAAACCCTAACACCGCAATGCCTTATCTTCTCAAGTTGATTAATGACTTTGGCGACCTATCGGGATTTAAAATAAACTGGCCAAAGTCGGCTTTCCTTCCACTGAACGCCCCTGCAAAGAATACAAGTCTTCCAGAAGAAATACCAATGGTTAAACACTTTAGATGCTTGGGAGTTGAAGTATTCCCTACCATAAGCCAAACGGTGAAACAAAATTACACAGAAATCCAAAATAAAATCAAATGCGACCTTGACAGGTGGTCAAAACTTAAAAACTCAGTACAGGCACGGGTTTCAATAGTTAAGATGGATGTCTTACCTAGAATCAACTTCATCAGCTCAATGCTTCCGTTACCCCCTCCAGATGGTTACTGGAAAAAATTACACTCTTCCTCATATAAATTTATTTGGAATAACAAACCACCACGTATAAAAAGATCCACCGCACAGAGAAACAAAGCCGACGAAGGGATGGCAATCCCAAATTTTTTCCACTATTTTAAGGCGTACACTTTAAGACCACTGACAACCTGGTTTGAACCCCAAGCATCAGTATCCTGGAGAAATTTAGAAGTAAATATAGTAGCACCACAGAGACTGCAGGACATAGTATACACCAAAATATCAATTAAGCAATGCGAACTGAAATTTGGCCCCATAATTACACATGCGATCCGGATATGGCATGAAACACAAAAAAAATATTCTAATCCACATAAATGGCATAATCATACTCCCTTATTCAATAACAATGCACTCCTGATTAGAAAACGACCTATAAGATTCCCTAGATGGGAAAAGCAAGGCATACATACATTAGGAGATGTTTTCAACAAACAGGGTATTTGTAGCTATGATGAAATAGAAAAAAAGTTTAATCTCACCGGTTCCACATATCTTTTTTACGCACAATTATTGTTATGTTTGAAGACTCACGGTGTTCCATTAAAGATACCAATTGCACACCACAGATACCACACATTTTTCTATGAAAGAGAGACATCGAGAGGTTTTGTATCAGATTTTTATCATCAATTACTAACGGCTTCGTATGAAACCCTCCACCTAGACTCTGTTTGGAGGAGGGATATACCAGACCTAGAAAAAGATTTTGATTGGCAAGAAGCCTGGGCAAATGTTCGACTTGCATCAAGGAACCCGGACCATCAACAAATCAATCTTAACTATATTCATAGGACATACTTGACTCCTATAAGACTGAACAGAATGGGTCTTAAACAAGACTCCAAATGCTCCTTATGTACAAATGGGGACGAGGGGACATTTATGCACATGTATTGGGACTGCCCACCAGTTAAGATATTCTGGGAAGAAGTGACCCAGCAATTATCAAATCTCTTAATTCTGAATATACCTGTACACCCCTCTATATTACTGCTGAATGATGTTTTTGAATATGCAGTACCTATACAACAAAAGAGATTGGTTTTATCTGGTATTACAGTGGCTAAAAAACTGATAGCATCACGATGATGATGGTCCTCAGATGATTGTGGACTTCAGGAGGTCGGGGGTCAAGGACTACAGCCCCCTCAGCATCGACGGGGCACCGGTTGAGAGAGTGAACAGTTTCAAGTACCTCGGAGCCCACATATCCGAGGACTTGACATGGACCACACACATTGACAGTGTTGTGAAGAAGGCACGACAACGCCTCTACTTCCTCAGGCGCCTAAGGAAGTTCCAAGTCAGTCAGAAGATCCTTAGGAACTTCTACTCATGTACAATAGAGAGCATCCTGACCGGCAACATCACCTCCTGGTTTGGGAATAGCACTGCACAAGACCGTAGCAGACTACAAAGAGTGACACGTTCAGCCGAACGCACAATTGGAGGGGGGCTTCCCACCCTCCAGAACATTTACAACAAGCGGTGCAAGGGGAAGGCTAAGAGAATTATTAAGGACTCGAGCCACCCGAACAACTGCCTCTTTGAACTGCTGCGGTCAGGCAAGCGATACCGGAGTCTTAAGGCGAGCACAGAAAGACTCAGAAGAAGCTTCTATCCCCAGGCCATCAGGCTGCTAAACGAACAATAAACACTATGCAACAACCATCAAATGCACACAGCACACACACCCACACGCACACACTCACTCAAACAAACAACACACTGCAGCACCCACTCTCCACACTTTAGATCACACAAACACACTTTACACTTTATATTTATTGATAAAGGATTTGCACTACAACTCGTACACCTACTGTGAATTGTACCTAAATTGCACCTCGTCCCATTTCTGCCTTGCACTATATAGTATTGTATATTAGTACACTGCACAGTATTGTATATTGTATATTGTATGGTAACTACGTCTATTCTGCATCGAACATTGTACATATGTCTAAACTGAACACTGTGACCTCATTTTTTACTTCTAATTTTACTATGTTATTTTATTTCATACTTATCTTGTCTTGCACAGTCTCTGGAGCGTAACAGTAAGAAGCATTTTGTATAAAAGTATTCTGTACTTCTGTATGACAAATATTAAAGAAACTTGAAACTTGAACTTGATGGTTTCAACCGGAAGAAATGTGCCGAAAGGTCTGGATTCTTACATATCTCGATGTGATTTATCTAGAAATATCTACAGCAAGAATTTTGGGTCTCAATGAAAATTGACAATGTGGTTAGAAGTGGTGGAGAGAATAAAAGCTAGCATTTAATGGTAGTGTTTGGTTAGGAGCGAAGGATAATGGATGGATTATCCATGGGGGGGTCCAGGGCGGGGGGTGCGAGCAGGAGCATATGTGTGTAGGGGAATAGATAGCAGGTATTAGGGGTATATCTTGTATAAGACATTTATCCAAATGATGAGTTAACTGATGTACACTGTTTTACAATGCTTGTATATCTAATCGTGTGTTGTCATGTTTGTTTATGTGTTTGTTTAAAAAAAAAAAAAAAAAAAAAAAAAAAAATAATAATAATAATAATAATAATAATGTGCAATGACAATAAAATGTATCTAATCTAATTAATTTACCTTAAAAATATATATAAAATACCAGTGAGAGGAAGAAGCGACTATTGTTACACAGCAGCGCCCTCCGGTGGTCAAAGAGAAAAGAGGGGAGCTGAACTACGATACCCACAATGCACCGCCGATCACACGCATGTCGCATATTGGCGCATGCGCGTCAATTCTTGAGGACAGGACCCGGTGTATCATGGCGACATACGTGGATATTCTGAAGAGCGAGTTTCCCGAAATTGACACCGAAGTGTTCGACTACATCACAGGTACGAGCCGGAACGAGGTTCGCTGTTCTCCGCTTAAGTCGTAGTTTGTGAAAATGTTCGCTGGTAGAATAATCCTCGTCGCTTCGCACGCTTTTTACCACGTGAAGTGAAGTGTTAGCTAACAGTTAGCTAGCCGGCTAGTAGCCTGATGACTCGGAAGCAAGACGCAGGAGGTTCAGTCCAGCAGCAGGATATACATTACATTACATTAAGCAGGCTGGTTATACATTACATTACATTACATTAAGCAGGCTGGATATACATTACATTAATAATACTTTACATTAAGCAGGCTGGATATACATTACATTACATTAATAATACTTTACATTAGGCTGGATATACATTACATTACATTAAGCAGGCTGGATATACATTACATTAATAATACTTTACATTACATTAAGCAGGCTGGATATACATTACATTACATTAAGCAGGCTGGATATTCATTACATTAATAATACTTTTTTACATTACATTAAGCAGGCTGGATATACATTACATTACATTAAGCAGGCTGGATATACATTACATTAAGCAGGCTATACATTACATTATTAAGCAGGCTGGATATACATTACATTAAGCAGGCTGGATATACATTACATTCAAATGGATTGTTGTCATCATACATCAGTAGTACAGTACAACGAAAATAAGTTTGGCATCCAACCAGAGTGCAAATGTAACAGTAAATTGTAATAGTAATATACAATGTACAGGTGATTAAACTGTCTATCTGTATGTCATATATGTTATGATGAATTGAAAATGGGGGACCCTGATGTAAACAAGACGAAAGTCTTTCTCTGGTCTGCATCCCCTTAACAATTGTGTGTATTGAGCTGTACTGTATTGTACCCATTCTGCAATCTGTTAATAAAGTTATCTATCAAACTGGGTATAAAATATATAAATTACTACTACTGAGTAATAGTGCTACATCAGTGGTATTATTATGTACAGTGATACAGGTATAAAGAGACACTGTCTTGGTAATAGTCATAGTAAGTCATACTGGCCAGCAGCGTAACTAACTAGTAAGAGTCCCACCATGTTACCTGTTACCTGTTACCTGTTTATTGCACAATGTTGTTTTTTTATTGGATTCTATTACATGTTGTACCACTGTATTGCACATTGTTGCGGGCAAGACCACCCGCATTTCATTGTATACTTGTATGCCGTGACAAATAAAACTCTTGACTTGACTTGACTAGAGTAGGTAAGATATATATATAGATATAGAATCTACAGGTATGTGAAAAGGATTATGCTGGTATGTACAGACAGATCAATAAAAAAAAATATATATATATACAGTAAATATAGGTTTCTTCCCGTCTCTCCCGTCATATCTATTAACTAGCCAATTAACTAAGTTAACTTGCTTAGCCAAAGCATTAGCCCACTGAAGGAGAAAAAAAAGTCTATTTCCGCTAAATGGATCATGATGAGGTGAAGTAACATGATCCTCGGTAACCTAATCTGAAAGGGTTAACTTGCAGATTCACATTATTGCTATGGGAATAGACATAATACAGTCTTATCATTGTTTATTAACAGGAGTAAATCTTTCCCAAAGCTGGAGATCATCAGAGAACCAATATTTCATTTTGTTGTCAAGTGCCAGTTTCCCCCATTGACAGTGAATGGGAGGTTGCCTCATGTAGGCTGCTTAGTAACGTTTCTACACCCTTTGAAGCTTTCTTTTAATATGGTGCCATGATTTCTGAAGCAGAAAATGTTACCTTTATCACCAAACTAACCAGTTTAGAGCAGGCAAGATGCAGCCAAGCAATGGAAAGACAAGACATTATGTTACTGTGTCATTGACCATTTGCTGTTACTGTTTGTAAACTATGATTAAAACACATTTATTCATATAAAATGGAACATAAGTGCATCAACGGCATCAACGTATGTTTCAACACTATGCTCTAGATTTAAAGAGGTCCGACTCCTTCTACACGATTGCTTTCATCTACAGCAGGGCATTGTGGGAATCTTAGAGACTGTCAATGTGTGTGGGGGGGATTGGTGCGGCTGAGCTCTTGAGTCACAGAACATCTTGATCTTGGTATGTTTTATGTCAGACTATCACATGTCCTTGTTAGGATTCAGGTTAAAATTTGGCCAAATGCCCCTTTAACTAGAGGACGGCCCTGACATGTAGTCTCGTGTTTTGTTCTGCTGGGACATTACAAGGACAGATACAACCACAGTGACAGGTTGTATCAGTGACACAGTATTTTTGCTAATGGCTACTTCTACACCTGTCCTTGGAGCAGGTGGGTACATATTTGCATCTGCGTTAGGTACCCTTGCTCAGGGGCAGTTTGTCAGTGTTGGCACAGGGGATCAAACCAGCAACCCTTCCATCACCAGGCGGCAGCATTTAGTCTGGAGTCTCTGGACGACCAGAGGCACACATGATGTCCAGGGCTCAGTCAGCTTTGGATGGTTTTTGACGTTTCAGTGGAAATAAATGCCCCTGAATTGCTACTTACTACTGTGGCTGTGAACTGGCCCTAAGAATACCATTATCAATGAAAAGGCTGAAATTAGGCATTTTTATAATACATCCACAGAGCTTTTATAAAGGTCCAGAATAAAAGCATTGCTTTTCCCCCAAAAAATAATGATTAATTAATTTATCCTTTCACATGTTGCATGCTTGTATTGTGGGAGAATAATAATAACCCACCCCCATTCACCCTGTGTCTCACCTAACGATCCCCAGTCATGTTCCCCAGTCCAACCCCCCCTCATTCACCTTATGTCTCACCTGACACCATCCCTTCCCCCTCCCGGCCCCCCAACATGGACCCTCTCCCCTCCCGGAGACAGAGATCTCACACCTTCGGCCCTATCCAGCCCCCAACCCACATTCCCCCCCCTCCTCCTTCTCCTAACTAGAACACCCCCCCCTCCTCCTTCCCCTAAATACCCTCATAGAACCACCCTCTAACCCCGACCTGGGACAAGCCTACCCTCTCACTCGCCTAATTCAGACCCCCCCCCATCCAATCCAATTGTCACTCTCACTTCTGTGACCTATAGAAAGACCATCGCTTTCCCTTGTCATGGGAGCACGTTTAGGAACCCCCCCGGCCAGGGGTTTCACCGGGTCTCTCCATGCAAGCTCATAACCTGAGTCTACCTGACTATCTCTACAGTCATTGATCGGGGTTCTATTTCCCTCACACAGTATCCCCTCCCTACTTCCCATGGAATTCACCTGATTGGATAAATGACATGCTGGTGCGCTAGTGCGACATCTAGTGGCTGAATGTTGCCTAATACCTATAGCACCTTTAACAATAAAATGTACATAATATGTTTACAAATTTGCTGTAATGCTATCAGTAAGCATGAAGCTGTGTTTTCTGTTTTGTAAAACGCATTTATTACCATCACAAAAAGTAACAAGAACCAGTTTCTTTTCTTTTTCATTTTTTTTCACTTCATAATATAAATAATGTTTTATTTATTTGTTTACATTCAACTGGGAGTTTAGTATCCAATTTAATATAAAAGTATATATATTTTTTTAACTTTTTTCCAATTTGAATAATGAATTAAACAGTCCTACTAGTTACACCAGGTGGTCTATGATTTATTAGGAGTGAGATGTTTTATTTGAAACCAGGAAAACTTTATACCGCAGTGCTGCTGCCTCGCTCATAGTTGTGTTCTGGTGTAGGTTCTGGTGTAGGTTCTGGGGCAGGTTCTGGTGTAGGTTCTGGTAGGACATGATGGTTTCAACTTTCACCTGAACTCCACTTCACATGATCTTGTAATCTTGTGAAGCCAGCTGCCGTGCAAGGCGTTACCAAACAGAATCTTACATCATTAATGTCTCTGTATGTATTGCACGTGTGTTTATGTGTGTGTGTTTTTCTTATGTCAGGTGTTCTGGAAAGTGGCGGGCCGGATTTTGAGGATGAAGATGAGGTCTACGATGCCATCGGTGGAGTGTTACAGCAAATGTCGTCAGACTGTAAAAATGAGGACGACGTCCGTGACATCTGCCTGCAGATGTTCAACACACTCAAACTGTAAGTACCAAACTATCTGCTCGGGGCTTACTAGACTATTAAACTGTAAGTACCAAATGTGGGCTGTCCCCAAGCCTGTTTTTGGGATTCGAACATTCTGCAGGGTTTTTCGAATGGACGTTGAACCATCGTTTTTAATCATGCAAAAAAAATCGGGTTCAGTACTGTTGAGTCATTTACGCATATAACGTAGTGCATATGCGCACATTGCTGTGTTAACAGTACTGACTACGTACTGGTCACGAGAGGTTTCAATAACGTTTGGATGATGATCCATTTTGTGAATCCATTTGTTGAAACAATCTTTGTTGGCCGACGGCTCCTGCTACCTTAATGTTAGCAAGCTAAAGGGCTGCGCTCTAACGTTACATAGCTTAATTAATGTGCATAACATAACATACCGGTGTAACGTTAAGTAACTTGTGTTCCGCTAGGAAAGCATCAGCATCACTGCATACACTTGGTTTAATCCAAACGTCCGTTCGGAAACGTTGTATTATTGCTGGGCGATATGGCCAAAAACGTTATCGCGATAAAATTATAAAATTATTTTCATATAACTCGATATCGATAATTATCGTCGATATAATGTCTGTCAAGTTTAATTAACTTCTTATGCCCTGCGCCGATGGACAGGCTATTAATAGAATTGTTTTGCTGCTGCAAATGTCTCGAGTTGATGTCGTCATCAGTCCGCGCACGTTAGCAGTTAGCCAGAGCAAGCGGTGTATCCCATGACAATGTACTAAATATGACCCTAAAATAAACTATAAAATAGCGCCGTGCAAGCTAATTATCCTAGCCAGCCTTTTTTCCAATGTACTAAATATCACCCTAAAATACTCTGTTCCGCCCCCAATACATTGCAACGACGTCCACCGTATACCCCACACTACTATAACTGTGGCCTCAGAATTCACGCCACACACCCACTCGGCACGTAAACTATAAAATAGCGCCGTGCAAGCTAATTATCCTAGCCAGCCTTTTTTCCAATGTACTAAATATCACCCTAAAATACTCTGTTCTGCCCCAATACATTGCAACGACGTCCACCGTATACCCCACACTACTATAACCGTGGCCTCAGAATTCACGTCACACACCCACTCGGCACGTAAACTATAAAATAGCGCCGTGCAAGCTAATTATCCTAGCCAGCCTTGTTTACTACTTGAGTCCTACCTCTCTACCCAGAGGTGCAGCGCGGGTCTCCTTCCGCTGTCGGCCATCTCCTTCACTGATTGGTTGTTAGTGCGTGTGCTCATATCCAAGCTTGGAAAATCGATATATCGAAACTTTGCGACCACGTTTCATGTTTATTTCGAGGAAATAATTTATCGCGATAAGTTATCGTTTTATCGCCCAGCCCTACGTTGTATTATGAAATAAGATGGGTGAGTGCAAGTCACTCAACTCTCTTTTTTGCATGTGATTCATTTCCTGTTATGACGGTAACCCCTCCTCATCTCACTAGACTGTGTTGTTGTGTTTGTGCGTGACTTTCGTATGATTGTAAACACAACATAGTTGTGATATTCTGATATATCACATTCTGATATATATTTTTCGTGTAAAATAAATGGAAAAAATTCTAAACGAAAACTGAAAAATATAAAAGGGGAGGTTCGAACCTATTAATTAACTCATTGCGGCCAATCACGTAATATTACGTGTTTGCTCGCCAACCGTTGAGCGCCAAAAACATAATATTACGTTCTTAGATCATTTTTCGATTTTAATATCCTATACAGTCTCACGGACCTCTGTGTTACCATTGGAACTCATTCTGAGACCCTGAGAGTGCAATACCGGCCGAATCCTGCTAGGTGGCAGTATTGCCTACCCTTTGAAACCTTATTTCACACTGTGTGTTACATCTTATATGATCCGGGTGGAGAATTTGGCTTCGGGGAAGTGAAACGGTTAATTCGAGCAACTTTGAACACGTCCAGCACACTTGATGCATATTTTGTGCCAATGCATGTCAGGGACCCGATGGACATCAATACTGGAAATTGCGATCAGACAATTGGAATATTCTTTTTGGAATAACCCCGATCAAAGGTAAGGACTATCTGACGTCAATTCCACCTTGATCCTACAATGATTTCACATCGATCCAGCCGATCAACGTATGTAGTATTCAAAAGGAATGCCATTGCTGGCGATCAGAGCATCAAAAAACGACCCTCCCCTTTGATGCATTCATGATGAAACATAATACCTATTATATACCTTTGATTTTGAAATAGTAACGTGTCCAGGCGAGCAACACGAACGACTTTAGCTAAATTCACATAGTGCTCCATAACTCCGCTTTTCAGGAATTAGCCCGGATCACTCTGAAACTATACAATATTCACCACGGGATAACACACAAACGTATACATAAATTGTTTTACAATTTCTTACATGTTGGACGAGAGATAGTGACTGTCAAATGAGCCACAGTATTGTCTCCATAGCTATTAGAATATAGATATAGCTCTGCAGACACCGTGACGCATCGTGAAAATAGGCAATGGAAAGCTGGCCCATTGACTACAGCAGGGCTGTACGTTAACTTTTTTTGCACATAGCACTGGTGCTACAGAGGTTGATAGTTTTGTAGCACAGGCCAAAATCTTGTAGCACAAGTATAAAACTTGTTATATTTGTAACAGTCACAAATGTGCCTATTGTATTTGTGTTATTTAGTTGCAGTGCCATGTTTGGCTGTCATTTAGTATATCGCCATGTGTTATTATTACTATGATACTCATATGCTATTTTCAATTAATATCATAAACAACATAAGGAATATTAGCATAATTTTGAGTGGACTGAAGGAATGAGTCAGCGTTAATAGTTTTAAATGCAAATAATTTATTGAAACATAGAAGTGGGGTCGGTTGGGACACACACACACACACACACACACACAATGGGGGACCCTGATGTAAACAAGACAAACGTCTTTCTCAGGTCTGCATCCCCTTAACAATTGTGTGTATTGAGCCATACTGTACTGTACCCATTCTGCAATCTGTTAAATAAAGTTCTCATTCATTCATTCACACACACTGTTTCAACTCACCACCCCCGCATCATATTGTCTAGTCTGTCTTCAAACTTCCACTCCTCTCGAAACTTGTTTATTTGAATATCAACATTATCTGTCCATCCTCAGTTTACTATAATATACTCCTGTCCTGACTAGTGACTTCATCATCTTTCCAAACGCACGCACGCACACACACACAGGGAAGGGGAGAGAGTGCCCCCCCATTTCCCTTTCCACACTGTGTCTGCTGGCTCTGCCTGTGATCAGGATTAGCTTGTTAGCTTGCTAACGTTGTAGTGATTGTCGGGCGATGTGCGCATAAAGGAATGGCGACGGTGCAAAGCATGTAGATGCATTTGACCCGTTGCGAGAAGAAAAAAACACCACGGACTTATTTCGGGACGTGTAGGCGCACTGCTGTGTTAATGCAGCAACCGACCAACGCGCTGCTCTGCTTGCAGAAGGCGCACGGATAGGGCGGATATGACTCGTCGAGTTGTCACAAGAGTTTTTTCAAAATAAGATTATCATATGCACCTGAACGTTGCTAGCTTTCGGAGCCTAGCTGGAGCTGCGCGTGGGCAGAAATGAGACCCGCTACAGGATTTTCAAAATAAGAGTATCTATATGAACCGAATCCCTATCGCACCAGTGCTACTGAAGTAAATCCATCCATCGCACAGACCGCTGTTGCTGTAGCACGTGCAAGATATATGTCGCACTGTACAGGCCTGGACTACAGGATGAGGATAATAGGCGGCGGCTAGGTGGTGCAGTGGGCAAGGCGCTCACCACCAATGCAGGAGACGCTGGGTTCGAGCCCAGCTCTCCGCATTGCTTCAGCTTGGCTGGTAGTTCATACTAATACATTTGGCAGTATTAGGGGGTGGGAAGCTGATGGGTGGGGATCGGACGTTGTGGACAGCGACTCCTACAGGTCGGTTGGTGCGCCTGCGCAGTAGAATCAGGAAGCGACGGGGCCGGCGTGCCCTCCAAACGCAGACCCCCGACGCTGAAAGATCGCGCTGTGCAGGTGAAAAGATGCAACGGCTGCTACCTCGAGTACCGGAGGGGACTCGTGCAATGTATGGCTTCGTCCACATTACAGCCGGCTTGTGGGGGGCATGGCCTAACAGCGTTCGAGACAGGGGAGGGTAGAATTGGACGATACGAAATTGGGATGGGAGAAAAATAGAAAATGGGAGAAAAGGTAGATCAAAAACAAAAAAAGGGATAAGGTAGGATAATAGCTGGCGCTCAATCAGTTAAGATACGAACGAAGGTCCGAACGTTTGGGCTGAGCCCTACTGGGCTTACTAGAGTATTAAACTGTAAGTACCAAACGATCTGTTCTGGACTTACTAGACTATTAACCCTTAGGAGTCACGCTGGAGCTTTGAACCCGTCGGCGGACAACAAAAGAAATTAGAATCCCTCTTAAATGCTCAAAAAGGACATCTTTTCAGAAATCGATAAAAATAGAAAAATGGCCATTTCTAGTGCTTTGACATGTAAGGTATAGGTCCCCCAACTTGCTAAACCTAATACGACTTGTAAATATGTTTAATTCTTGCTAGATGGTATGCTTGTAATAATCTCCATTTGCGATAAGAACTACATCGTGCGTCACCAAGCGCACATACAGGGACGCGTGCACACACAAACAGCGCATAGGTGTTAATCACTGAGTGATCTAATATGCATATTCTTCAACGCGAGAGGGGGGGGTTGTGTTTCTCACTGTCTGTCGATGATAATATAATATGAAGAGCTCCTGCATTATTATTATTATTATCGAGAATACACGGGACCCGACGGAACGTTAATTTATGTATTAAAAGTAGTCTAACATGCTTTCATCCTCGCCCGTGTATATACCCACGTCGCGCTAAAACAACATAAACTACTGTATGGCAGACAGAGTGCGTGTGTGTACGAGTTATGAGTTATCTCGCAGTTCATTCAAGCGCGCATCACGGTGATGACAGCTCTAGAGTAGAAAGGTGCGCTCACAGGGGCGTAGCTGGAGATTCTGGGCCCCATGAAAGAATCAATTTGTGGGCCCCCCAATCTATTAAAAAATGTGGGGCCCCCAATCTATAAAAAAAATTGGGGCATTTGCTGGGCCCTTGGAATCATCCTAACCCCCCCCCCCCCCCCCAGCTACTCCCCTGCACACACACACACACACACACACTCTCTCTCTCTCTCAAACAGAGAAATCAAAAGAAATCAGTACATGTGTGTGTGTGTGTGTGTGTGTGTAAAAAACTAATTAATAATATAATTATTATAAATGTCTCTCTGTATATATCTCTGTATCTCTTTCTTTCTTTCTTTCTTTCTTTCTCTCTCTCTCTCTCTATTACTATACTATTATATATCTATATATATATATATCTAAATGTCTAAACCTCTGTCTATCTAGTGTGTGTATACACCAGTATCACTGACTACCACGGCAAGCCTATAGAAAATGATTCTATTTAATAATAATAATAATTATTATTATTATAAATGTCTCTCTCTCTGTATCTTTCTTTCTTTCTTTCTTTCTTTCTTTCTTTCTTTCTTTCTTTCTTTCTTTCTTTCTTTCTTTCTCTCTCTTTCTATTATATTACTATTATATATCTATCTAAATATCTAAACCTCTGTCTATCTAGTGTGTGTATATGCATGGCATCAAATCAAAGTGTGTGTTGCCTGTATTGATCAGTCACACTATACCCCCATTCAGCCGTAATTGTTCCCTGCTGGGCCTTTGTTTCATGGTGTGAATTAGTCATTGAAATTAACATTGACATCACATTGCATTCTGGGAAGGAGTGTAGTTCCCGTATCATTAGCTGAATTCACTGAATTCTCTTCAGAGCCTCCTGCTGCAAATTGGTAATGACTGTACCAGAATGTTTGATAGGACATTGATTGAAAACTATCGTCTCAAATTTTACAATTGATGGCTTATTTTGAAGGTATGAATCTGTAATTGTACATTATGTAACAAAAAAAAAGAGAATATTCTGAGAAGGTGGAGCTAGAAACTCTAGACCTCAGGGGGTTAAACTGTAAATACCAGACAATCTGCTCTGGTTTTACTAGACTATTAAACTGTAAGTACCAGACGATCTGCTCTGGACTTACCAGGCTCTTTGAAAGAGTCTTTGACAGGAAATTACATGGATGTAAAAGCGACTGGTGAGTTCCTCTGTAGCGTGACGGAACGGGTGCGGTGGTGAGTCTTGCTACAATGTAACCCAGGGCTGTTTAATTCAATTATGTAATGATCAAGACTGTGTGTCCAGATGGGTGAAGTCATACCTGGCTTCTCAATGAGATCTGTGTTTCTCACTGCTGCACGGCAACGGTAATGTCTGAGCTGCAAGGTAAACGAGCATGGGTCACTGAAACCTCTGTGACCTCTCCTGCAAAGGTAGGGTGAACGGTAGGGTGTCGGGGTGAAAGGTAGGGTGAAAGGTAGGGTGTCGGAGTGAAAGGTAGGGTGTCGGAGTGAAAGGTAGGGTGTCGGAGTGAAAGGTAGGGTGTCGGAGTGAAAGGTAGGGTGTCGGAGAGAAAGGTAGGGTGAAAGGTAGGGTGTCGGAGTGAAAGGTAGGGTGTCGAGGTGAAAGGTAGGGTGTCGGAGTGAAAGGTAGGGTGTCGGAGTGAAAGGTAGGGTGTCGGAGTGAAAAGTAGGGTGTCGGAGTGAAAGGTAGGGTGAAAGGTAGGGTGTCGGAGTGAAAGGTAGGGTGTCGAGGTGAAAGGTAGGGTGTCGGAGTGAAAGGTAGGGTGTCGGAGTGAAAGGTAGGGTGTCGGAGTGAAAGGTAGGGTGTCGAGGTGAAAGGTAGGGTGTCGGAGTGAAAGGTAGGGTGTCGGAGTGAAAGGTAGGGTGTCGGAGTGAAAGGTAGGGTGTCAGGGTGAAAGGTAGGGTGTCGGAGAGAAAGGTAAGGTAGGGTGTCGGAGTGAAAAGTAGGGTGTCGGAGTGAAAGGTAGGGTGAAAGGTAGGGTGTCGGAGTGAAAGGTAGGGTGTCGGAGTGAAAGGTAGGGTGTCGGAGTGAAAGGTAGGGTGAAAGGTAGGGTGTCGGAGTGAAAGGTAGGGTGTCGGAGTGAAAGGTAGGGTGAAAGGTAGGGTGTCAGGGTGAAAGGTAGGGTGAAAGGTAGGGTGTCGGAGTGAAAGGTAGGGTGTCGGAGTGAAAGGTAGGGTGTCGAGGTGAAAGGTAGGGTGTCGGAGTGAAAGGTAGGGTGTCGGAGTGAAAGGTAGGGTGTCGGAGTGAAAGGTAGGGTGTCGGAGTGAAAGGTAGGGTGTCGGAGTGAAAGGTAGGGTGTCAGGGTGAAAGGTAGGGATGGGTACCGAATTCGGTACTTTTGAGGCACCGAATCGAAACACGTCGGTACTACCGAGTATCGAATCAAGTGAGAAACCGAAAAAATAATAATTTTTTTTTTTTTTATTATTTTGTTTTACTTTTTCTTTTCTTTTTTTTTTACTTTTTTTTTCATGTCAACGTTCACACGCACAATATATGCTTACCTAGGATTTGACTTGATTCAACAACAAAGTAGGGATGCACGATATTGTTTTTGACACCGATACCGATAACTTTATGCTCCTCAAGCCGATAACCGATATTTATTGTATTATAATATTTTTTTTAACTGTATATATATATATATATATATTTTTTTTTTTTATCAAACATTTTTTTTTGAGTATTTATAAGCTCCGACGTCATCGGTACTGCTATCGGTACTCGAGAAATTATGGAGTTTTCTTTTGAGGAATTTAAACGTCGCAAACTAATCTTGTTGGCAGTTGTCTATATCTCTCCTGCCTCTGTGTCTCTGCCTGCGCGGGGAGCTCTGTGCTCTCTGCCTGCTGTGCTCTCTCCTCTCTTCCCCTCCCACACACACACACACACAGACACAGGTGCTGCGCTGCCGAGTACAGACAGCTCTGCTCTCATAATGGCGGACAGAACGAAATGTTCAAAAGTCTGGGTCTATTTTACTAAAGTCGATGCTGACAACGCTCGTTGCCACAAGTGCAACAAGACATTTGCCAGTAATGTATAAGCGCTGGTACTTGTCAATGTGGCTGGCGGGGAGATAACGTTAGCTCCGAGTAGAGTAATGGCTGACAATCCGGAGGTAAATAAACGAACGAGAGCTTCTGATTGGTGGTAAGAAGAAGAGGTGGGTGCAAGCCGTGGGACGTAATTGGCAGATCGACTGTCTGTCTCCGAATGTAACGTGACTACGTCACAGCCAAGAAAGGGAGCGCTGGATTTGTGAAAAACTCCCTGTTCCTAAACCACACGCTATCAGTTTTACCACAGTACTGGCAAAACGGGAGGAGGCTATAATAAAAACAAGCGCCCTTCATCCAAATCCACCCACACCAGATTTCTTTTAACCAAAAAATGTATTATATGTTATCGGAGCTATCAATAACGTTATCGAGTTTATCGGGATGACGTCATAATTGCTGATATCGGCCCGATAATTATCGTGCATCCCTACAACAAAGCAGTCGGAGCAATGACAAGCCGAAAACTGTCGAAATTGTAGTTATTTGAAGTTTTTTTTTTACGACTGAGGTAGGTAAATTAAATTTCTTGAGACTAAAGTACCGAAAAAAGGTACCGTTGGGTACCGGTATCGATTCACAGGTACCGGTACCGGTTCAAATGTGAAAGGTACCCATCCCTAGTGAAAGGTAGGGTGTCTGGGTGAAAGGTAGTGTGTCGGAGTGAAATGTAGGTTGTTGGGGTGAAACGTAGGGTGTTAGGGTGAAAGGTAGGCTGTCGGGGTGAAAGGTAGGCTGTCAGGGTGAAAGGTAGGGTGTCTGGGTGAAAGGTAGCGTGTCAGGGTGAAAGGTAGGGTGTCCGGGTCATGTGACAAATGTGGATGGTAAAAATTAGATGAAAGTAGTACTCTCATAGTAATCCTAAGTCAGTTTACTTCAATAATATTGCTTCTGCCTGTGATCAAAAATATGGCTATACATGTAAAAAATATTTAGTCTGCCTGTTTTGTTATCTTGCTGATCAGTTAAAACACTCAGTGAGCAGCCTGTATTCTGCTGGAGTCAGGTTTTGACAGAATCTGATGTCCCTTTATTTTCCCTTGCTGGCAACTGTTACCACTGGGTTTCATGATCATTTGATAACCTGTGACTGATGCATACGGCGTGTTACGTCTTATAGGAACACGTGAACATTATGGGAAATGTGCTTACCGTCTTCTCCAGAGTCAGACAAGAAGATAGACACCAACTTCCTCTCTGTGCGTTCAGTAAAGCTATCCGGCTGCAAGCTAGCCTAGCTTAGCACAAATGAATTGAAGCGGATATGATCAGATAGCCTAGCTTAAAAAAGGTGTTTTTGGCCAACGCCTAGGCTAGCCGCTTCCTAGTGCACACCTACACGTTTGGTTTTGTGGTGGCTGTTACGGGCCGTGTGGTAGTGTATTGTAGGGATGCCCCGATCACGTTTTTTGCCACCGATACCGATCACCGATCGTCGTGAGCCATATCGGCCGATACCGATCCGATACCGATCGTTTTTGATTAAAAAGAAATTAAAAAAAAAATTATATAATTTTTTTTTTTATATAAAATATATATATTATATAATTAGACTTGTACTTGTATTATCTGCGAGACATCGCCACCACGCAACAAGTCAAAATGCTCGCTATCTGCAAACCGCGCCACTGTCTGTGTACTCTAGTAGCCTCCAGCTCCAAAAAGGATTCTCCGGCGCTGCAGCTGGGCCCTATTGGTATAACGTTACTACGGTCACATTCAGCAAGCCCTCAGCTCGAATACGCATTCAATCAATGTTATAAGACATTGATATCAGGAGCTATCTGTAGCTACTGCTAGCCGGCTAGATGACGTTAAGACAACTATTTAGTTCAATCGGACATTTCGTTTTGAACTGTGAACTAACGTCAGCTAACGCAAGCTAACGGAGATATCAACATGGACTACTAGACTTCCTGGGGCATTTGTTGATATCCGGAGCTATCAGTAGCTAGCCGGCTAAATACCGTTAGACAATGCCTACTAAAAGTGAATAGTTGACTGGGTAATTTTGTTTAAACAGTAACGATAGCTAGGTAGCTAACGTTAGCTCAGGTCGAATGCACTATCTAGACTCAGCAGAGGAGCCGCCTGCTCTGTGTTTACAAACTCTACACGGGTACGGGCGGGGCTAGGGAGGAGGAGCAGTTTGCAGGTCCTGTGCGTCTGAGACAAGCGAGTGAGATATCCACTTGATCAGTTTCCGCGATCGGCGAATATGACTCATTATCGGAATTCCCCGATCGCATATTTATACTGATTATCGGCCAATAACGATCGGTGGCCGATCGATCGGGGCATCCCTAGTGTATTGTTATGTAGTGCCTGCATTGTCAATAAATGGAGCTAACGTCAAAAGGGCCTGGTTCTGTTGAAGTTAGCATGCCGTTTGTGATGATGGCCATTATGTGCCACATTGTAGGACCATCTCTTCTCTCCTATAGGAATAATCACAGTGATGATTAGTAGTAGTAATGGAATGTCTTCTCCTATAGGAATAACTATCACAGTGATTAGTAGTAGTAATGGACTGTCTTCTCTCCTATAGGAATAACTATCACAGTGATTAGTAGTAGTAGTAAGTAATGGACTGTCTTCTCTCCTATAGGAATAATCACAGTTAGGCCTGCCACAATAACACATTTTGCTGGGCGATTAATTGCCCCCGAAAATATCGCGACAAGCGATATTATTGCGACCGGTTAGAGAATTTATTTTTGAGAAATGTATTTCCCAAAACTTTTATTTTGAAGCCCACCGCTCCGTCTTTTCCGGTGTTTTAGACTTTTATTTTGAAGCCCACCGACCGGACCGGAAGTATTGTTGTTATTATCCTAGCGGCACCTATGAGCGGCCAACTTGTCTCGAGTCTCGTCCGGTTCTGTGTTTTTGAGCTAATGATAAAACAAATATTGAGATTGTTGGTGAAGAACTAACTTTAGGTTAGTTTTAACGTTAGCTACTAACGTTAGATGCAGCTACTACAGGCAATCAACGATGAGGAGGAAGCGTCAAAGCAGTATATAATAGAATAGCTGTGGTGCGTAAGCACTGCAGCACGACTCGAAACTACCTACTACGTTATAATAAATGAATTCATGTTTAACTTGTCCCCGTGTCCAGTCCTTTGACTAGCCCCACCGTTCATTGTAAACAATGATGCATGTAATTGTATTAACGTTATTCTGTGTTGTAGCTATGCTATACGTTGTATTTCGTTTGTTAGCTATTTAGCTAATGTTGTTAGCATTGAATGAGAATCAACACTCGATCTTTCATCTTTATTTAGCAGTCCAGTTTCTCCGGGCAGTAGCGAGTAACTACTTGGGTCTAAAAATAGCTAACGTTACACTATAAATAACGCTACTTGGTTAAAAGGAGCAACACCATTGAGAAATGTAGTTAAGCTATATGTGGCGTTGCTGTTCTATATATATCTATGTTGCTACTGCCCCACGGAGCTCCCGTGCTGTGCTCTGTAGTAAGGCCAGCGGCCCCCCACACGGACAGTGACTGACAAGGGGTACTGGTTCCGCCTCATTAAAACAAACGCGCAAATAGCAATTAATCGCGCCCCTCAAAATCATTGCATTAATTTTAATTATCGCGGCAATTAATCGATTTATTGCTTATCGCGGCAGGCCTAATCACAGTGATGAACATTGATTAGTAATGGACTGTCTCTTCTCCTATAGGAATAATCACAGTGATGATTAGTAGTTATGGACTGTCTTCTCCTATAGGAATAATCACAGTGATGATTAGTAGGGATGGGTACCGAATTCGGTACTTTTGAGGTACCGAACCGAAACACGTCGGTACTACCGAGTATCGAATCAAGTGAGAAACCGAAAAAAAAATAAAAAATATTTTGTATTTTTTTTTTTATTATTTTTTTTTTTTTTACTTTTTTCTTTTCATGTCAACGTTCACACGCACAATATATGCTTACCTAGGATTTGACTTGATTCAACAACAAAGCAGTCGGAGCAATGACAAGCCGAAAACTGTCGAAATTGTAGTTATTTGAAGTTTGGATTTTTTTTTACGACTGAGGTAGGTAAATTAAATTTCGACAGTTTTCGGCTTGTCATTGCTCCGACTGCTTTGTTGTTGAATCAAGTCAAATCCTAGGTAAGCATATATTGTGCGTGTGAACGTTGACATGAAAAAAAAAAAGTAAAAAAAAAATAATAATAAAAGATATTTTTTTTATTTTTTTTTAATTTTTTTTTTTTTTTTTTTTAAAGTACCGAAAAAAGGTACCGTTGGGTACCGGTATCGATTCACAGGTACCGGTACCGGTATCGGTTCAAATGTGAAAGGTACCCATCCCTAATGATTAGTAGTAATGGACTGTCTTCTCCTATAGGAATAATCACAGTGATGATTAGTAGTAGTAATGGACTGTCTCTCTCTTCTCCTATAGGAATAATCACAGTGATGATTAGTAGTAGTAATGGACTCTCTTCTCTCCTATAGGAATAACTATCACAGTGATGATTAGTAGTAATTAGGGGTGGGACGGTTCACAAAATGGACGGTTCGGTTCGTATCACGGTTTTGGGGTCACGGTTTTCGGTTCTATATACGTTAATTTGTATTAAAAAAAAATTTGACACTCAAAAATCTAAACATGCTTCATTTATATATATATATATATATATATATTAGGGCTGTCAGTTTATCGCGTTAATTAGATTAATTAATTACACAGCAAATTATCGCGTTATGAAAATTTACTCAAAATTAATTACAAAAAAAAACATTTATTTTTTTAATACTATTTTTTTTTATCTCATTCATTCCATAAGAATGTAGAATACACATTTACAGACTTTTTTTTTAAAAACCAAAACTAAGGCCTCCGTATGAGTTTAAGACGTGAACATGGTCATGTTTGTTAAAAAAAAAAAAAAAAAATCTTTTATTGACTGCCGATTTTTATTTAATTTCTTTTCCCGATCCCGATCCTCTGAAAAGCACGTGATCGGCGCCGATCACGTGATCGGATCGGGACATCCCTAATCATAACACTACACGCATATCATAATGTTTACAGCAAACTGTAGTTGATCACCAGGTATGTTTTATTAACGTAGAATAATTCATATAAGAAAAACGATAGGGACATCTCTTACCTTTCTCCACTGGTTAAAAATGCCAGGAACTGAAATTGAAACTTGCTGTGCGCCGCGGTGATATGTGTTTATTATGAAATGACAATTGCGTGTTGACACGCCCACTGCGCGAAGCCTCCTAAATAACTTTTTCCAGTTTGCACATATCTATTATCTATGACTAATTCTATCTATTTTTAGGGGCAAATGCGATTGAAATAGTCGCGCTGTGGTTACATGACGTCATTGCTATTTTAGAGCTACTCTACCGGTTACACGGTATAGTCAAAATCCATACCGTAGAGCAAATTAATACCGTTTATACCATATACCGTTTATACCGTCCACCCCTACCGTACGGTACACGGTTCGGATGCGTACCGTCCCACCCCTAGTAGTAATGGATGTCTCTTCTCCTATAGGAATACTCACAGTGATGATTAGTAGTAATGGACATCTCTTCTCCTATAGGAATACTCACAGTGATGATTAGTAGTAATGGACGTCTCTTCTCCTATAGGAATAATCACAGTGATGATTAGTAGTAATGGACGTCTCTTCTATAGGAATAATCACAGTGATGATTAGTAGTAATGGACGTCTCTTCTCCTATAGGAATAATCACAGTGATGATTAGTAGTAATGGATGTCTCTTCTCCTATAGGAATAATCACAGTGATGATTAGTACTAATGGACGTCTCTTCTCCTATAGGAATAATCACAGTGATGATTAGTAGTAATGGATGTCTTCTCCTATAGGAATAATCACAGTGATGATTAGTACTAATGGACGTCTCTTCTCCTATAGGAATAATCACAGTGATGATTAGTACTAATGGACGTCTCTTCTCCTATAGGAATAATCACAGTGATGATTAGTACTAATGGACGTCTCTTCTCCTATAGGAATAGTCACAGTGAGAAGCACGCCTTGCTGCTGGACGCCCCGGTGCAGCTCTCTCAGATATCTTCTGAACATGGTACGTCTCCACCTTCTATCTCTATGTTCATTACTATTATTATTGTTATTATTACCTCTTCTGCCTGTACCCCCCCTCCCCCCATGTTGCTATGACACCTGAATCTCCCGGCAGGGATTAATAAAGGAACACTTGACTTGATGCTGTCCTCGCAACACAAACCACAGCCGCTAACGACTCAGTAATGTGCAGAGGCGTCCCATTCAAGGCTGCGTCCAATTCACCTTTTTAAAGGAACACTGCCAACATTTTGAGAAATACACTTATTTTGCCATCTTTCCTTGAGACACACAAGAAGACCATTGGTTTCCTCCATGTGTCCAGTACAGAGAGATCGGCTTGTGTTGCAAAAGAGAACAAATGCACCTTCCAGGAACTACAGAGCTGTCATTTGATTGGATAGGGGTGGACGGTATAAACGGTATACGGTATAAACGGTATGAATTTGCGCTACGGTATGGATTTTGACTATACCTTCATACCTTGTGACCGGTAGACTAGAGCAGCTAGTCACAGCAGTAGCAATGATGTTAACGTTACTTGACGATTCACTCGATGTTTGCAGTGGTCGTTGCATAGTGTTTAATTGTACTGAGTTTTTCTCCACTTGCGCACAGACCTTGCCATATAGTTTGGGCATTTCAATTTGGCTAAGGAGGCTGAGAGGAGACTTGCTTTAGCGCAGCAACGGGCTAACGTCAGGCGCTAAGCTAACGTTCTAACGTGACTCCGCGGCACCAGTTTCATTAGTGAGGAAGGGGGGGGGGGTTATATTGACGAGGCTTGACAACAGAGGTTCAAAGATAACTTCACATTTATTGGCTATTTGTTTCTTTATATTGCTTAATCCATCGTAGGGCTGGGCGATATGGCCAAAAACTTTATCGCGATAAAATTATTTTCATATAACTCGATATCGATAATTATCGTCGATATAATGTCCAAGTTTAATTAACTTCTTATGCCCGGTGGCGATGGACGCGCTATTAATAGCATAGATATATATAATAGACTTGTTTTGCTGCTGCAAATGTTGATGTCGTCATCAGTCCGCGCACGTTAGCAGTTAGCCGACAAGCGGAGTATCTCATGACAGACAATGTACTAAATATTACCCTAAAATACTCTCTTCCCCCCCAATATATTGAAACGACGTCCACTGTATACCCCACACTACTATAAACGTGGCCTCAGAATTCACGACACACACATACTCGGCACGTAAATATATAAAATAGCGCCGTGCAAGCTAGTTATCCTAGCCAGCCTTGTTTACTACCAGAGTCCTACCTCTCTACCCAGAGGTGCACCGCGGGTCTCCTTCACTGTCGGCCATCTCCTTCACTGATTGGTTGTTAGTGCGTGTGCTGATATCCAAGCTTGGAAAATCGATATATATCGAAACTTTGCGTCCACGTTTCATGTTTATTTCGAGGAAATAATTTATCGCGATAGTTATCGTTATCGTTTTATCGCCCAGCCCTAATCCATCGGGATCCTCTCGTTTCCAACTCTGTGTTGACAATGACATCCTGGTGTGACATCATCAACTACGGCAACTTAGGACGCTCTAACCTTATACTCAAACCTATTACATCACGCTCTCTCTCTACCAGGGTTCGAAATTAACGGGGGCTTGGGGCATAATGCCCTTGAAAATGGACAAAATGCCCTCGAAAATCAGTTAAGGGGGGCACTTAATGCCCCCGACAGTTTACTAATTATATATATTTATCCGGTAATGGAGTGTCTGTGTATCGTACGGTTCAGATGACGCGCAAATAAATAAATTCATTTGGCGGAGCCGGTGTTCTGCACTGGCTGCAGGCAGCAGCAGCAGCACTGCAGCCAGCCAGGTGCTAGTCAGTTTGTGTAAAAATGGCACGCACAATATAAATCAATCTTCATTACGACTTTAATATTTAAATAATGTTAGTCTAAATAAATGTAGACAGAAACATAATAATTTCAAGCGGAAAACGAATCTTTCCATTAAGAACTGACAATCAGGGAATTTAAACATGGTTGACATTGTTTTTGTGTGTTTATATTAATTAAAGAAAGGAAAGTCTAGTGCTGGCTGAGCATATTGTTTGTTTGTTAATACTTTGACAAATGTAGCCTATATTTTTCAGTCAGTTCGGTCTTTGTGTGCCAAACATTAACCTTTTATTTTATTTTTAATAAATGAGAAGCATGTTTAGATTTGAGTGTTACATTTTTTTTTAATAAAAATTAACGTATATCGAACTGAAAACCGTGACCCCAAAATCGTGATACGAACCAAACCGTCCATTTTGTGAACCGTCCCACCCCTACCGTTTATCATAAAAATTCAGTGCCCCCGAAATACAAAAAAAGCCCCCGAAAATCAATTAAGGGGGGCAAAAAAAGCCCTTGAATTTTTTTTTAAATTTCTAACCCTGCTCTCTACGTTGTCAAACATGTACACTAAAGTTAAGTTATGTTGGAGTTTTATTGTGTTTGAGTTGTTTGAGGGAAAGAAACCTCCTGTCCTGCAGTAGTTTTTATTTTCACCTTGTGCCGCTTGATTTTATTGTATTTCATGAAAAAAAGTGTTTTTCAGAGATGGAAGTAACTTGAAAAAAGGTTTTGCATTTTTCTATTGCAGTTTTGTAGGGGTGGGAATCGCCAGAGACCTCACGATACGATACTATCGCGATACTTGCGTCACGATATGATAGTATCACGGTACTAAATATAGTGCGATACGCTGAGTATTGCGAGATTACATTTTTTTTTTTTTTTTTTTGGATCAAATTTTATTTACTACCTTTTTTTCAACTGCAAAGTAAAACTTTGTCAACATGTTTTATCTAATAAAATAAAGTTCAGTCTGTTCATCTCACTTCAATCATTTTTATTGCAGAACATGGTATTTTCTCAAGCAGACAGATGTAAACACTGTAATCTGTGTTGCATGTACCTGACAAACTGAACTGTTTGTATTACAGTCATATTCCAACTTAACTGAATGCACATGTGTGTGTGTGGACTACTGTACTATTACAGGTATTGACTTTTTTATTTATTAAATATCGATACTTGGCATCCCTGTATCGATACAGTATCGCCACGCAAAGTATCGCGATACTACTACCAGGGGAGGAAATTAGGCCACTTTACTCGCCAAATGCGAGTATTTTTTACGTTTGGCGAGTAATTCATGAAGAGCACTCGCCAGTCTGGCGAGTACTAGTAATTACAAAACAAAACAAAAAAATCATTCTGCAATCTGCTGATTCGCTCACTGGCACAAGCCGAACTCTGACTCCCCCCTTGATTCCTCCCATTTGCGCCTCATAATAATCCAACCATAACCAATGAACATCATCGTTGTACAGATGCGCTCTAAGCTCCTCCAATGAACACTCATTTTCTAGAAGATGCCGCCCATCTAGGGGAAGTGGACAGATCACTGCGCGCGGACCTACAGACTCCTGCCACCGGCTTGACAACGTAGACAAACTTAGACAAAAACACATCAGTGGATGAGTACCTGATGAGTGGGGGGGTACCTGCCGGCCGCGCGCCACACGGGAGATTGAAAGAAAGAAAAGAAAAAAAACACACAAGCTGCCCCGTCTCATCAGCGAGTGGAGCTGCGGGGCCGTGCGCTTTGGAGGGAGAGAAAGGAAGAGAGAGCCGAGAGGGAGAGAGGGGGCTTTGCCTCTCTCTCTCTCTCTCTCTCTCTCTCTCTCTCTCTCTCTCTCTCTCTCTCTCTTCCCCCCCCTCCCTCCCTCCCTCTACCAGTGCAGACTGTCGTCTGACTGTCACTCAAAGTGCTTATGGGCGGAGCCAGGCCATAACAGCCTGATTTCTTGAGGCTGAAAAATGATGGTTTTGAGTACTTGATTAGAAATATAAAACAATGAATTTTTTTGAAAAAAACCTTACAAATGTCTTCAATAGACTAACAGGAATTGTGTAAAGTTGTCTGTTATGTTAAAGGGGCTATGCATTATAAATGTCATTTTTCAGTCTCTAGCATTGTATTATAGTAATAGGAGTTCGTATCAATGTGTTTTAGGGTCTAAATACCATATTGGCGGATTGCTCCGATTCAGCCCAGCCCCTTTCGTCCTCTAGTAAATCGGGTCATTTTGATTTGAAGGCCTGAGTCACGTCATTCGGGCTGTGGGTAGCGCACAGTGATGCGATTGGCTCTGTGGTTGGAGCTCATGCCCGCCCCCATTCTACCTAGACTAGACAGCGAGTGGAGCTGCGGGGCCGTGCGCTTTGGAGGGAGAGAAAGGAAGAGAGAGCCGAGAGGGAGAGAAAGGAGAGAAAGGGAGAGAGAGGGGGCACTTGGGGGGGGGGGGGGGGGGGGGTACCTGCCGGCCGCGCGCCACACGGGAGATTGAAAGAAAGAAAAGAAAAAAAACACACAAGCTGCCCCGTCTCATCAGCGAGAGCCGAGTGGGAGAGAAAGGAGAGAAAGGAAGAGAGAAGGAGGGAGAGAAAGGAGAGAAAGGAAGAGAGAGGGAGGGAGAGAGAGGGGGCACTTGGGGGGGGGGGGGGGTACCTGCCGGCCGCGCGCCACACGGGAGATTGAAAGAAAGAAAAGAAAAAAACACACAAGCTGCCCGTCTCATCAGCGAGAGCCGAGTGGGAGAGAAAGGAGAGAAAGGAAGAGAGAAGGAGGGAGGGAGAGAGAGGGGGCACTTGGGGGGGGGGGGGGGGTACCTGCCGGCCGCGCGCCACACGGGAGATTGAAAGAAAGAAAAGAAAAAAACACACAAGCTGCCCGTCTCATCAGCGAGAGCCGAGTGGGAGAGAAAGGAAGAGAGAAGGAGGGAGGGAGAGAGAGGGGGCACTTGGGGGGGGGGGGGGTACCTGCCGGCCGCGCGCCACACGGGAGATTGAAAGAAAGAAAAGAAAAAAAACACACAAGCTGCCCCGTCTCATCAGCGAGTGGAGCTGCGGGGCCGTGCGCTTTGGAGGGAGAGAAAGGAAGAGAGAGCCGAGAGGGAGAGAGGGGGCATTGCCTCTCTCTCTCTCTCTCTCTCTCTCTCTCTCTCTCTCTCTCTCTCTCTCTTCCCCCCCCTCCCTCCCTCCCTCTACCAGTGCAGACTGTGGTCTGACTGTCACTCAAAGTGCTTATGGGCGGAGCCAGGCCATAACAGCCTGATTTCTTGAGGCTGAAAAATGATGGTTTTGAGTACTTGATTAGAAATATAAAACAATGAATTTTTTTGAAAAAAACCTTACAAATGTCTTCAATAGACTAACAGGAATTGTGTAAAGTTGCCCAAATAGTGCTAGGAATAGCAGTGCATAGCCCCTTTAAGCTAAGAAGTCTTCAGCTGGCTGGACCAGAGCTGAGAAGCCACTTTCACAAAGATAGGTAGTGCAAAAAAAAAAGTATAATTTTTTTAATGACTAATCGACGCAACAAAATATCTCGTCAACGATTTTGTCGACTAATCTTTGCAGCCCTATCACCAACAGGTGATAGGGCAGGCTCCACAGCAAGGCGGCGAACGAGTTGAGCTAACCGTCGATGTTAAAACAGGGGGGATTGCGTGCGGCAACCTGCGCGCCGCTGCGCTCTGCCGCTCCGCTCTGGCGTCGCCGCGGGGGCGTTGCTAGGCGCAAGTTGGTTGCCTGAAGTAATGAAGCCACCCAGACGGGTAAACAAAGTCTGCTCAAAGGAAAACCAGCCTTGGCTAGGCGGTATTGTTTGTTATGTGGAATGCTAAACAATCCTCGCTAGGAGAGGAAAAGATTAGGTCAAAAGTCATCCTCTCCCCACATTAAAGGGACAGTAGTGTCTGCTAGTATCTGAGCACATTACATAGCTGGTCAGAGTGAACCAGTCAAGCTGTTTACAATGACATGATAATATATTCCACGACAACTCCCCCCTTTGATAATTAATCACAAATCATTATCACCTCATAATGACAACCAAAAATATTATCATTAATAACTATTACATCAAAAAACTATTTTTATTATTACACCAAACAGTCACCAGAGGGAGACACCAGTCCACACATAAATTAATGACGACAGGTAACAGGTGGTCCCAAAACCCCTGTCTGGATGGTCAGGATCCCAGAACACAGTGTCCAGGCTCTGGGCGGTCAACGGTGCAGAATACAGATATCTCCAACCACCAGGCTGGAAAGAATCATAACAAAAACCCAGGAAAGTATTTTGCCGAACAATAACAATTCCCCCTCGCAGAGGAAATGCTCAACAACCCTGAAAACACCTTCTCTGCTATGAGTGCTTGCAATTGTTTGGAACGCAGTGTTCCCAAAACAAACTTCAGGGTGAGAAAAGAAAAAAATTATAAAAAAAACACCTATTGCACCTTTAAAAGTTTTGAAGGTTTGCAGGATTCCAAATTTAGTTTGAATGACTAATATTAATACATTTTCTAAAAATGAAACAAGATCTCACACAGACCAACACAAAACAAAAACATTCCAATAACCTCAATACAATTAGCACCTATCTTCATTCTGAACAAAGTTCAGTACATTATTACCTAATATTTCTGAGAGGAATACTGTAATATCTGTATGTGTGTGGTTCAAACTTGCCTAATCATCATTTTTGAAGAATCTCGGAGTGGTCTTTCCTCCTCCTCCCGTCCGACCCAAAACACCCCCCTCTGCTGGGTCCCTCACTCGGATCCTCGGTTCGTTCCACTGATGGAACAGGCCTGCTGGAAACTGTCTCATAGATCTTTGTCTTCGGCTGATGGTCAAGGAGTTTTGGTCAAAAGCCTGCTCTGTCTCTTAGATCTTTATCTCTGGACCAGCGATACTATCAGGCTGTGGTCAGCTGTCGGTTGATGGTCTTAGCGTCCCATAGCTGGGTGTTGGCGTTCACTAGCTGATAGGCCCTCTGCCTCCTAGTTCTGGAGCAGATAGGGTCAGCTTACTTTCCCAGTAGTCGGCTGTAGTCGGTTCTGATGATCCTCCCCTCCGATGCAAGGAGCGGCCTGGTGAATGGCTTAGACCTGCTGGCTTAGATCTTTATCTACGGCTGATTGCTCAAGGAGAACTGTCTCGGTGTCTTAGCTGTAGCTGCAGAGTGGAGCTCTGGTTCAGTAGGTTAGGCGTCCTCTGGGCCAGCACATGCCTCCCGGTTCTAGAGCAGTGGGCCTCAGCCTCCTCTCTGTGGTCAGCTGTTGGCAGTGTCCTCTGCGTCCCATAGCTGGGTGTTGGCGTTCACTTCTGGGGCAGCGGCGGGCATTCGGACCGGCACAGGAGACGGAAGAGAGACACACGCCCACCGAGAATCCACAAAAGAAAGAGAGAGAGAGAGAAAGAAAAATCAAAAGCTGTCCGGTAACTCTATTTCCACAGCCACGATTAAAAAAATTATAATAATAATTTGTAAACACACTTCTTTCATTCAAATCACATGCATCTTACACACTAAAATGGTAGAAAAGTCAGTTCCCTCTAAATATTCAACAGTTGTGACCAGATAAGGTATTAGGAAACCAGTTACAAACAAGCAAAACAGCTGTCTCTTCTTCTGACAACAGGTAAATTCCCCCACGCACAGTCCCAATTCCTGCTATTGTGAGAAAAAATCCCCATGTAAAAATAGAACAGCGTTTTAAAAGATCTTTGAGATTTCCCAAAAAAAAACAGCCCCCGCCTTTCTTTTGGAACTGTTGCCTGAACTAAAAACAATATCTTAATATACCCAAAACAAATAGCTCTGACAGGCACCATGTTCGAGCTTAGACGTCCAATTTGAAATTCAACAGTTTTTAAATAGTCAACTATTGTTGGAAAACGTCTCATGGATATGGATAATGCTTGCTATTAAGCAAACTCTATTGCTGGGGCCTATAGAGGCCGCAGTACGTAACGTTTAAACAGCACCAAGCTTACGGCACGCTGCCTTTATATACACATATTATGCAGCACATCATCCAAAATAAAGTTTCACACATACACGCATCAAGAAGCTAGATAACTATGAACAAAGCACCCTGCTTTTGTTTTACTCATCACACAGGGAATCCTCAATAAGGATCCTAAGCTTTTCAGCACATAGCATACTAACCCGCAGCAGTGGCTCTAACTACTAGACGGAGCTGTGGTTCCCAAGTCTTGGTTTTGATTAGAGGACTCTTATTGGGGATCATCTGGTGTATTAATTAAACTGACTGGTGTCCTGCCGACAACGCCAATTAATTAAACTGACTGTTAGTGTGAGTGTCATACTCCTATTAAGCAAACTAATCTTATGTACCAACTTGTCATCTGCTCTGTGTCACACCCAGATCTTAATGATACAAGCTGCAATTTGTGCGCAACCTCACTGGAGGTGGCAGGCACCAGGACAGTGCTTTGAGACAAAAACTAAAGGAATTGCTATTGCAAAACCATGTTTAGCTGAATTAGCATTTTGAAGACGATTGTGCTGGGAAATCTCAAGAATGCCCACTCCCAACTAATGAGTTAGAATAGGCATCTAACTATTTGAAAGGTGTAACATATTGTATTGTGCATTAGTGACTGCACATGAGCTCATCTAATTCCACAACTGCCACTATTGGCCAGAGTCTGGCACACAGCATTTAAAAAAATATTGTAATGCCCTTATTGGATGTGTTTGTGTTTTCCGTGCACAAGGTTAATTGTTAGGAGTGATGAAAATATATTACACATAGTCCTCGGAATTAGACAAATCTGACCCCCCCCCCCCCCCCCTTTCAGAAGAACATGAGGATATGTGGGAATGACCTGTCCTCTGTGGGATTCGTTTCTCAGTCGTTCTTAGTCTGGCTTACCCCCGGAAGAAACTCCTTTTATTTTTTTTATATATATATATATATATCTTTTCCCCCCTCCTTTTTCCTCCGCTTTTCTCCCATCCCAATGTTAGTCGTTATGCCAATTCCCAATCCCCTTCCTGGTCGCTGCGCACTTACCCCCCACAGTCGGTCTGGGAGAGTGGAGGCTATCACGTGCTTCCTCCGACACACGTCTAGCCAATCAACCGCTTCTTTTCACCTGGCAGCGCGGACTCTCACTGAGAGGGTGTAACGTGTGGAAGGATCACACTACCCCCCTTAGATCCTATCCGCGCTGAGCAGGCGCCCCGACCGAACTGTAGGAGTCGCTGTTTACAACGACCCGGACCCACCCCCGCCAGCTTTCCCACCCTCTAATACTGCCAATTGTATTAGTGCAATCTCCGCTACGCCATCTGACCGCCAGAAACTCCCTTTTCTATATTCTCGCCATAGCAACGACAGGCCCGCCCCTCTCCTGGTTACTATGTGCCGCTGCCATCCTTATCAGCTGTTGATGTTTGATGGAATGCAAAACATTCTGCTCACTGCTAACACTGACTACTAAACCGCCTCCCCCACTGTCACCATGCACAGCTGCCTCTCTGACCTGGCACCGTTTAGATGCTGTCATCTCCCCCCAATCTATACATCACATACATTGAAAAACACAGATTTCTCTCATTGGCAAATGACCTGTCTATCACTCTTTTAACACTTTAATTGCCAAGGACGCCTTAACTCGTCATTCCCCGCCATGCTAATTCTGCCAATGACGCCGTAACACGTCATTGAGATCAATATTTCAAAAATCTGTGATCGCAATCATATTTCTTCCCCGGAGACTTGAGGTCTACTGTTGATCCCCTCTCAACTCTCCAACGGTTCAAGAGCGCCATCTGGTGGCCGATCGGCGGATCGCCCAAACGGGAAACGGAAGCTGGTGCTCATTCCAATTCGGTCCGATCACTCGCTAATAGTCCCGGCACTCGAGCTAGACACAATGGATAGCAATCCGTTACCAATAACTCGATAAACAACATGATTTGGACGTATATACTATTATACAACCTGGAGATGGATCGCATATTTCAACATCCCATAATAGGAATATTTCTGCTCCACGCTCATCGCCCAACACTACGAGGAAGCTACGGTGAGTTTTAGCGTTTTTTTTTAACGTGTTCGATACTAACTGCTCTAATGATCATATCACCCACACTAGATGAATCATCTAACGTTGGCCACGGAATTATAAACGACCCCCCCCCCCCCCATCCGGTCAACATCAGATGATAAGTAGTAACTTCTAGAAGCACGTCCATTTGAAATTTTTTATCTCTCGCAGATCGCTATCAAACTGTATTTGATCATCAATATAATGCATTTAGGGCTATAAATCACGTTCTGGAGAAAGCTGCAGAAAACGATAAAAACATACTTATACTTTAGGCCGTATTTTAGTATGAATATGTGAATGAAAAAGTATAACGTTCCTACGTCCTGAACGATAGATAATTGACGTTGAATGGGCCATAGTAATGTCAATTTAGCAATACAATTTAAAAAGTTATAGCCCTGCAAAGAAGGGGAACTTCTCCATAGACAAATAGAGCTGGCAGAGGATGGTATAATGATGTACATAAGCGTGGCAAAGAAAGTGTTAATAAGGCCCCTCACACAAGGTACTAGACAACAGCCAACAAACGTAAACAAGACCATAACGACCAAAAGGGCAGTGATTATAGTTTGATTACTCAGAAGCATGTTTGAAAGAAGTGAGAGGCATTAAGTGGTGCTATTAAGGACACAAACACAAAATACACTACCGGAACTATATTAACCAGGACTGTAGGTTATGATACATGCTATTTAGTCTATAAGGAAATAACTCTAATGGGAATAAGTTCCATGGTCTCGATTTTACTGTTGGATGTGGAGATTGACATTATGTTGCATGTTGCAAATATGGCTACAAATTAATTACCCCAGTACACAGAAATGGTTCCAGGTAGAATTCAAGCCTTAAAACCGTCAAAGTTTTCTTCTCAGTGAATCGGTGTGGGCTGACAGTGGGTAATGTACAAGTTAACATCTTTTGCTTTGAAGTCAAATAACAATTTTACAATGAAATGGCTCCTATACAAATATATTTGCTACCAAATAATCCCCCGATCTTTGAAAACATCACCTTTATGGATTCCTTTACCACAAGACTTATCTAATTGCATTAGTGACAACTTTTCCTCGACCCTTAAAGCGTGATGCTGCATCAAAAACCTAGAAGTCTGTCTGATCTGTCATCCTCCTCTCCTCCTCCCTACAGCTGTTCCAAGTCACCCTGATGGATCAAGTTACAGTCCCATCAGCCGTACCCTAAGTTTATTAGCCTGTGCTGTATTGTTGCATGTCTTAATCGTTTTCATGGCATACTTTTAATTGGTCAATGTAATGTATTGGAATGCTTGAAATAACATCTAAAATGCCTGAAACTGCTCTTCATTGAAAAGACCAACAATTAACCTCGCTGACCTCGATAATTATTTCTTATATACCTTATCAATGTGGGAGGTTGGATATTGGCCTATAGTTGGTTAGTACATTACTGTCTAGTTTGGGTTTCTTTAGTAAGGGTCTTACAAAAGCAAAGTCTAAATCAGACATTCGTCCTTCTAATTCAAAGGTTGTGGGTATAGGGCCAATACAGGAAGTGGAGGAGTTACATTCCATGACAGTTTTGTAAAGCTCAGTTGATATAACGCAAGCAAATTTTCCTTTATTTTCTTTTATGGAGCGACAGCATCCAGTGTATATGATAGGGCCTAACAAAAATAATAGTTGGTTTCAGGTTGGTTGTCAGTTTGGCCATGGGTAGGTAGGGAATTTATTTTAATTTTTTTTTTATTTTATTCTTTCCCACGGCGACTATGGATAGGGAATTTCTTTATTTAATTAACCCTTTCACTGCCACACGACAGAAGGTTAGCCCTTTACTATCACACAACCGACGGCGATGCTCCATCATTAGCATCATTAGCTCCGCGGATGCGGAGCTAATGATGCTAATGATGGAGCATCGCCGTCGGTTGTGTGATAGTAAAGGGCTAACCTTCTGTATTGTCACAGTGAAAGGGTTAACCGGCTGTCGTGTGGCAGTGAAAGGGTTAAAATGTTCACAACAACATGGATGCATGTACTCTGCCAGCATGTTTAATATCCATAATACTAAATGTTTGACTAAGATTTCTATGAAACTTTATTCTAAAAAAAAAAAAAAAAAAAAAAAACGGATTTTTTTTTTTAATATATATATTTTTTTTAAAACTCATAAAATATATTGGGTCGCACCTAAATCGGCAGGGTCGGTCGGCAACCTGAAACCAACCATTATTTTTGTTAGGCCTAGGGTGTTGTTGAGATTTTCAACCATGCAGTTTAAAGAACAGTCCAGGCTGGATGGTTCAGTTTGTCTCATTATGTTTGAGAACTTCTCTTCTGCGATGTCATCTAGTACTCTTCGATTTACAACGGGTACCTTTTTTTGTCTCTGTTAAGCTTAGGTTAGCATTGAAGAATACACAGTGATGGTCAGATATAGGTAATTCGATTACTGATACTTTATCAATGTTCAGCCTTGTTGCCATCAGTAAGTCTAGGGTGTTACCATGTTGGTGAGTGGGTTAATTTACATGTTGTATTAGCTCAAAGCTGTCTAGTAGGTTGGTAAGCTCAATAGCCTTGGGGTCGTTCTTATTATTTATATGAATATTCATATCTCCACGTATGATTAATCTTCCATATCTAAGGATACCAACTGAGATTAGCTTCTGAGAACTCCTACAGAAATATTGATGAGTATTTTGGTGGCTTGTACAATGTGATGATGAGCAAAGACAGTCCAGCTTTTAGTTCAATAACAAGATATTCAAATGATGTAAATTCACCCATGTCAATGTCATTACATACAAACAATGTAGATAAAATAGCGGCAACCCTCCCCCTCTTCTGTAACATGGGGAGAGGGGGACAGCAAAACCTGCGCTATAAAAATAATGCCATTTAGCCAGGTCTCGACTAGGAACATGCATTGCAAACTACTTTCAGTTATCAGATCATTGATTAAGAAAGATTTGTTGCTCAATGATCTAACATTCAGAAGGGCCATTGTCGGGGCGGTCAGGTGGCGTAACGGAGATTGCGTTCGTCACCAACCCCGGAGCGGCTGGATTCGCCTGTTCGAATCCAGCTCACAGCTCCGGGGTTGTCACCAGCTTGGCTGGCCGTTCACACTAATACAATTGGCAGTATTAGAGGGTGGGAGAAGCTGGCGGGGTGGGTCCGGGTCGTTGTAAATAGCGACTCCTACAGTTCGGTCGGGGCGCCTGCTAAGCGCGGATAGGATCTAAGTGGGATAGTGTGATCCTTCCACACGCTACGCCCTCTCAGTGAGAATCCGCGCTGCCAGGTGAAAAGAAGCGGTTGATTGGCTGGACGTGTGTCGGAGGAAGCACGTGGTAGCCTCCACTCTCCCAGACCGACTGTGGGGGGTAAGTGTGCAGCGACCAGGAAGGGGATTGGGAATTGGCATAACGACTAACATTGGGATGGGAGAAAATCGGAGGAACAAGGAGGGGGAAAAAGATATATATAAAAAAAAAAAGGGCCATTGTCAGTGATTTGTTTACATGACCGGTCTTAGTAGATTTCTGTACTTGTATTTCTATCGATCAGCACTTTGCTGTGTGCAGAACTCAATGTACACTGTGCTCTTCTATGACACTACAGGCAGTTACCTGGAAATGGATCATGCCTGTTCTAAATCTGATAAGGTTTTTCAGTGGAAATATCGAATGAAAAATTGCATTTCAACTAGAATTGTTTTCTTCCCTTTTCATAAATATCTAATGAAAAATTGCATTTCAACTAGAATCGTTTTCTTCCCTTTTCATAAATATCTAATGAAAAATTGCATTTCAACTAGAATCGTTTTCTTCCCTTTTCATAAATATCTAATGAGAAATTGCATTTCAACTAGAATTGTTTTCTTCCCTTTTCATAAATATCTAATGAAAAATTGCATTTCAACTAGAATTGTTTTCTTCTCTTTTCATAACGTGCATGCATGTAAGCATGTGTGTGTTATATACTCTGCCTGCTACACATGTCCTCCGCGTCGATGCCTTCCCGCAGTGCCGCCCAGTCAATGTGCTGATGGCTCCGTCCCGCCTTGAGGCAACTCTGCTCCATTGCGCCTTCTTCCCCTCAAAATACGAGGCCAATCCCCTCGCTGCGGAGTTGGTGGTCGTCGATGAGGCAGTTGACGTGGCGGGAGGGCCGGTAAAGCACACGGGAAAGCACCGAGGCCAGAGTCCACTGCAAGCCCCGAAAACACCGCCGTGGGGGAAGAGAAAGAAAACAAAGTGTCAGGCTCTTTCCTCACTCCCCTCTTCTCCCCAGTCTCCCATGTCGACAGACAGGCTGCTCCCTGCCCCTCTAAATTGCCCATATCCTCCATTTTAACATGCTTCTTTTTTCTTAACAGACAAAAACTAAATAAAATAACAATAAAATATGTGGCAGACAATTAGTTTCCTCTAAACACTTCGGAGACAAAAGGCACTACTGTAGCGCACAGAACGCGCCCTTATCCTAATTTCATTTCAGAAACAACTGCAGTTTGACCAGATAAGGTATTAGAGATGAATCACACCAGAAAAACAACTGTCTCTACTTCTGAAATTTCTCACGCACGGTCAGCTTCCCGCCTCTTTCTGATAAAAAAATAAAAAAACAGAGCAGTACCTAAAAAGATCCTTGAGATGTCTCAAAAACCCCAGACCTCGCCTAATACATTCGGGACTGTTGTATGAACTAAATAATGTCTCTAGTATACTCGTAGTACACTTTGCACCCCACCTTAACGAAATCACACAAGAAAAACAACTGTCTCTTCTTCTGAAATGTCTCACGCACGGTCAACTTCCTGCCTCTTTGTGAAAAAAAAATCAATAAAAACAGATCAGTGCCTAAAAAGATATTAAACCCCAGCCCTCGCCTTAATTTCGGGACTGTTGTATGGCGTACCAGATTCCCTAGTATACGTTTGGGTACAAATGTAATTCTCGCCTTAATTTCGGAACGTACCTTTAAATCCAAGTATTCAGAGGAAACCAAAAGGGTACACACAAAAAAAACAATACCATGCTCAATACCATGCTCTAGTCTTAGACACGCCTGGACCCAGATCTCAGATCCCGCACGCATCCACACGGGTAAATCTGCCAGAGATGACAAGACACAGGCGTCCTCTCTCTTCTCTGAGGATTGAGGCGAGGAAAAATAGTAACTCCCCCGGATTGCTCGCCGGCAATGCACAACTCTGTTTCACCCGCTGTCTGGTCAATCTAGACACCCTAATCTAATTGTAACATAACTAATTATAAACTTAAAAAACAAAAACGTTTTAAACAGAAATCAGAATGCCAACAGCCACCGAGTGTTCCTTATCACGCATCCAAGGTCCATGCCGGAGGTGACAGCCAAGCGGACGGCGCAGCTGGTTCTCCCCCGCCCCCCCCCCCAGTGCGAGGAGGAGGTCGAGACAGGGCAGCGCTCCCCTGGAATCCCAGGATTCACCCTCTCTGCAGAGTCCGCTCGGCGGCCGACCTCGACACCCATCGGGTTAAAAATAAAATAAAAACTAGTTAAAAAATCCCATAAACATCTCTCGTCGCCATCTGTAATGGGAAATATTAAAGGACAAAACGATGAGCCGTTTACATTAATCATTCTGAGTCATTATTTATAATAGAAAAGTTTATTTCACCGTGGCCACAATGAAAGTTCAGTTTACAGTCAGAAAAACATGTTCACACAGTAGCATCTGGCCATAAACTGACCAAGAGCTCTAGTCACACGTATATTAAATACACAATTGAAATGACGTCCACTAGACACCCAGACAGGTAAACAAAGTCTGCCCAAAGGAGAACCAGCCTTGGCTAGGCGGTATTGTTTGTTATGTGGAATGCTAAACAATCCTCGCTAGGAGAGGAAAAGATGAGGTCAAAAGTCATTCTCTCCCCACATTAAAGGGACAGTAGTGTCTGCTAGTATCTGAGCACATTACATAGCTGGTCAGAGTGAACCAGTCAAGCTGTTTACAATGACATGATAATATATTCCACGACACGTGTCCTTGAGCAAGACACTTGAGCCCTAATTGCTCCTGATGAGCAGGTTGGCACCATGCGTGGTTGCCTCTGTCACTCACTATGTGAGTGAATGGGTGAATGTGAGGAACAAATTGTAAAGCGCTTTGGATAAAAGCTGTTATATAAATGCAGCCATTTATCATCTTGTTATTGTCTTGTAGTTTGTGTGTCTTTACTGCACGATGAGCAGGACATGATACTTGTTTTGCTTTTCCATTTTCTCACTCTTTCTCTCTCTCTCCCTCTCTCTAGTATCAGCTACCAATGAAGTCCAGTCAGGTATCTGGATGATGAAGAGATCCCAGAATACGGTAGTGAAGGGTTTTTACTTGCAGTCTGTCTTGTCGTCCATTGAGTTGCCATTACATACACTGGAACATGTTAAATACACAGCTATCCTCTACACTGGAACATGTTAAATACACCGCTATCCTCTACACTGAAACATGTTAAATACACAGCTATCCTCTACACTGGAACATGTTAAAAACACAGCTATTCTCTACACTGGAACATGTTAAAACACAGCTATTCTCTCCCCCTTCCTCTCCATCTGTCTTTATCTCCATCTATCCCTCTCCCCCTCCCTCTCTCCCTTCCCTCACCCTGTGCCCCTCCCCCAGACGGTGAATGCTAAGAAGTTGGAGAAGGCGGAGGCCAAGCTGAGGCAAAAACAGGGGCGTAGGAACGAACAGGCCTCCCAGAAAACGACCAGCCCTCTGTGAGTGTCAGCTTCACCACACTGCATCCAGGAAGCACTGGTACCAGCCCTCTGTTAGGCCTTTCACACCGGCCGGGCTCCGTGCTGGAGCCGGTTCCCGAACTTAATCTGGAACAGGCCGGCATGTTCACACCGGGATTAATTGGTGCTCAGCTGGAACCGAAAAATTGTTGGTTGAAGACAAGCGTAAACGGGAAAGTAGAGAGTCGGCATTGCACTCGATCGATCCATTCAACAGGAAGCGATTTGCGACTGATCTCCAAACGGGATTAGATTCAAATGTATTGTTATGATACAGCACAAGTACAATACACCATCCAACCAGAGTGGATAAAGAAATGCTCCAGAAATGAATATGCGTAGGGAAAGGCTTAGCGAGTCAGCGTGCGAGCGCACACACAAAAACATACACAAGATCTAAGCCCATCCCTAGAGGAGATATCTAAACCCATCCCTAGTGGAGAGATCTAAGCCCAGGGAACAAACTTAACTTTTTGACTTACCAGCCATTTGGCTGGTAGATTTTAAAAACTACCAGCCAGGCAGATTCTTTACCAGCCAAAAATTATAAATAGCTTTTTAGTATATCGCCATGTGTTATTATTACTATAATACTCTCATATGCTATTTTCAATTAATATCATAAACAACATAAGGAATATTAGCATAATTTTGAGTGGACTGAAGGAATGAGTCAGCGTTAATAGTTTTAAATGCAAATAATTTATTGAAACAGAAGTGGGGTCGGTTGGGACACACACACAATGGGGGACCCTGATGTAAACAAGACAAACGTCTTTCTCTGGTCTGCATCCCCTTAACAATTGTGTGTATTGAGCCGTACTGTATTGTACCCATTCTGCAATCTGTTAAATAAAGTTTTCATTCATTCACACTGTTTCAACTCACCACCCCTGCATCATATTGACAGTCTAGTCTGTCTTCAAACTTCCACTCCTCTCGAAACTTTTATATTTGAATATCAACATTATCTGTCCATCCTCAGTAATCCTCAGTTTACTATAATATACTCCTGACTGACTTCATCGTCTTTCCAAACGCACGCACACACCCTTTCCCCAGTCTGGCTCTGCCTCTGCCTCTGATCAGGATTAGCTTGTTAGCTTACGCTAATTTAACGTTCATTTCGGGCGATGTGGGCATAAAGGAATGGCGACGATGCAAAGCGTGTTAGATGCATTTGACCCGTTGTGAGAGAAAAAAAAACACAGATTATTTCGGATCGCAAAATAGCCGCACTGCTGTGTAGCGCTGCTCCTCTGCTTGACCGACCCTGCGCCGCAGACAATAGCACGGACTGGGCGGATATGACTCGTCGAGTTGCCACAGGTTTTTTTCAAAATAAGAGTTATCATATGAACCGAACGTTGCTAGCTGACGGAGCCATAGATATTATGACTGGAGCTGCGCTTGGGGCGGAAATGAGACCCGCACAGGATTTTCAAAATAAGAGTATAGATATGAACTACACGCCAGGTGGCGGGCAGACCTCTCATTTTTACTCGCCAAACCTTAAATCTACAGGCCATTGGCGCTTGGCGGTCCTTATTTTGTTCCCTGTCTAAGCCCATCCCTAGTGGAGAGATCTAAGCCCATCCCTAGAGGAGAGATCTAAGCCCATCCCTAGAGGAGAGATCTAAGCCCATCCCTAGTGGAGAGATCTAAGCCCATCCCTAGAGGAGAGATCTAAGCCCATCCCTAGAGGAGAGATCTAGCCTACAGGTGTGCAAGGCAGGTTATCTAGCCTACAGGTGTGCAAGGCAGGTTATCTAGCCTACAGGTGTGCAAGGCAGGTTATCTAGCCTACAGGTGTGAAAGGCAGGTTATCTAGCCCAGGGGTTCCCAAAGTTTTCAGGTCGCAACCCCCGAAATAACGGTGTCAGAGAGCCACTATTATAGGAGGTAAAAAAAAATAAAAAAATACTAATGTTTTATTTATTATTATTATTATTCTTTTTTATAAATGGAAATGTATGGTTGAAACATGCCCCAGTCAGGCCACTTTTTAAGCAGGGGGTCTGGGGGTCCCCCACCAGGACATTTCTTGTTACAAAGACTTAATTTCCTGCATTCTGGTGCAGGATTTCTTTTTATTTGTACCCTTTAAATGCCAGTGTTTGTGATGGCATCACAAATTATTGTTAAAAAACAGGCTAGCATATGATTAGCAACAACACTGCTTTTAATGGATTTTCTGTTTTTTTGTAATGTCGGATTGAAAATAATACAATATTTTATTCAACTTCAGCCCTGATCATAACATCACATATTCATTTTACTATTCTAACCCTTTAAATGCCAGTGTGTGTGATGGCATTAGTGGTCTGCAAGGGCCTTGAAATAAAGCCAGAGCCCTGCCCGAGCCCGTGAACTTCAGGCCCTGCCCGAAAATAAGCCCGACTGTAAATAATATTTTAAGCCCTAGCCCGCGTGAAAACCAGAAAAAAAATATTATTATTATTATTATTAAAATATAAAAAAAAAAATTATTTGTTTTAAATATTCGAAACACGGTTTTATATGAACGTAATAAATAAACAAAACTAAGAAGCATTTACATAGCCTGTTTCTCTCTTATTAGAATGCCGTCTCTCCCAGTGCTCGCTTATAGACTCACACATCAGCCTCGTAAAACGTATGGAAGGCTATAGAATCTTCTTTGACACACACACACACACGACACACAATAGCCTACAAACAGAAAACAGAAATCAGATTTCGAGCAGAGCGCAACATAATGAAAAGCACAACAAAACAGGTAGCGACCCAGCAAATAATAAACATCACTCACCACGACGTCAGCAACGCGTTGAACACCGTTAACAAAACTTCGCCAACCAGCTACATACATCCCAAGAACAAATTTAAACGTTCGCCAACTGGCTATATTCCAACACAACCAATCGAGTTGAACTTGTCCCCTGAGTTCTCCCTGCGCGCTGCGGTAATTACATCCAAATGTTTCTCTGGCGCAAAAGAGAAAATTAATCTTAACGAAAACGAAGGTTATCCTATAACCCTAGTTATATGGGGGAAAAAAAGACGCAATAAAAAAAAATTAAAACGGCGGTGCCCGGGCCCGGCCAAGCCCGAATTATTTATAAAAAAAAAGCCCTACCCAGCCCGAACCCGCCGGGCCGCGTGTAGCTGTTCCGCAACAGTAAGTGACTTCCGGGGTAGGCCTGATTGGCCCCGACAGGCACGTGACGCGCAACTTTCTCTGCCGCGCGGCACGCTCCGCGGAGCCCTTACGGAATTACGTAACCGTCCAAATACGCCATGACTCTCATTCGGCGCTATAGCTCACCTGGCAGAGCAGCGGTCCTGCGATCCTGCGGTCCGTTGTTGGTGAGTTCGAATCCCATCAAATCTTTTTTTTTTAACGTGATTTTTTTTTAACGTGTATTCTTTCGCCGGTTAAGGTTAGGCATGGTTAAGGTTAAGGTTAAGGTTAGGCATTGTTTCGGAGTTGGTTAAGGTTAGAACGGTTAAGTTTAGGCGCTGTTAAGGAGCTGGTTAAGGTTAGAGTTTGTGTTAGAGAATGGCAATATTCTTTCTATGGTTAAGGTTAGGCATGGTTAAGGTTAAGGTTAGGCATTGTTTCGGAGTTGGTTAAGGTTAGAACGGTTAAGTTTAGGCGCTGTTAAGGAGCTGGTTAAGGTTAGAGTTTGTGTTAGAGAATGGCAATAGACAGCCTATTTCCGCGCGACAGCTCTCAGCAGCCTCGTTGCGCGTCCTGAGTTTGCCGCGTCACGTGCCTGTCGGGGCCAATCAGGCCTACCCGGAAGTCACTTACTGTTGCGGAACCGGTACACGCCGCCGGGCCGGGCCCCGTCGGGCCTGGGCAAGGTTGCAGTGCACTAGATGGCATATATTTGCAATATATCAAATGCAATGTAGATTTTTCTGGGGGGGATTATTACAGGCTAGCATGTGTCGATGATTAGCAACAACACTGATTTTGATGGATTTTTAGTTTTTTTGTAAGGGTCCCGCCTCCACCAATCACATGCGGCTCCCTTTGTGTGCGTGTGTGAGAGAGAGATAGTTCTCCAACTTGTGTGAGTTGCAGTGATCTCCTGGTTGTTCCCCACCTAGGTTATCTAACTATTGCGCCGCTGCAACTAGAAACAATGGCCTGGCCTGCTTCTAAGGTCGCTTTCACATATAGTTTTGGTGGACTCGGTGCGGTTCTGGGGGTGAAGTTGCAACATTGTTGCATTCTTCATTTGGTTCGCCTGCGTTCACATAGAAATCTGTGAGGCGGACCGAGTCCTTCTGAACAATGTCACGCGGTCGAAAAGGGCGATTGTCTATTGGACAGTGGAAATGTGTGTGTGGCTGCGAGCCCGTGTGTGCGCGCGCGCGTGTGTGTGTGTCTGTGTGTGGACTGTCTGCGAGCCGTGGTCAGCGGAGGCGAGTTTTGACATGGCATTGATCCATTGTTCTATTGAAGCACATTACCACCATCCTCTCGCTAAACAACTTGTAGACCACAGTGTTTTTATGAGTGCCCACAAGCAGCTGTTTTATTAATAATATAATAAGCCGCGTTTTTTCTTCCTTCTTCCCAAGATGCACAGAGATAGATAGATAGATAGATAGATAGATAGATAGATAGATAGATAGATAGATAGATGCAGTGTGCTTGTTTTGCAGTGAATGAATGCTGCGAGCAGTGATAAGGTAATAATAGTATTGACGTGGCATTGATCCAATGCCGTGCGCCTCGGTAATAATAATAAGCCGCGTTTTTTCTTCCTTCTTCCCAAGATGCACAGTTAGATAGATAGATAGATAGATAGATAGATAGATAGATAGATAGATAGATAGATAGATAGATAGATAGATAGATAGATAGATAGATAGATAGATAGATAGATAGATAGATAGATAGATAGATAGATAGAGAGAGAGATAGATAGAGAGAGAGATTAGATGCAGTGTGTGCTTGTTTTGCAGTGAGTGCTGCGAGCAGTGGTAATAATAATCACTTCCTATATTTGGTTCGCGTTTGGTTCGATGAAGCCGAACCGAGACAGACGTTTTCAGGCGGACCAGAGTTCGCCTGTTTGGTCCGCGAACCGAGTTCGACACACATTCACACAAACCCGAAAAACCGGACTATCGAATTCTGGTCCGAAAGTCCGGACCAAACAGCCCCTGTGTGAAAGCGACCTAAGTTTAGTGGCCTGACTATTCAATTTTTTTTTTTTTTTTTTTTGTCGCCCTCGTTGACATAGTCATCAGTCTGAGATGTGTTATTATCTGAGTGTGTGGCAGCTTGACATGAGGTTTACTACTGACCTCTGATGTTGTCTGTCTGTCTATCTGACGACCTTCTGTGTGACTGTGTGTGTGTGCGTGTGTCTGTGTGTGTCAGGGTTCTGGAGGAGGCGTCGGCCAGCCAGGCCAGCAGTAAGAAGGAGAACAAAGTGGACCAATCGGGGAAGAACCGCAGCTACGACATCCGCATTGAGAACTTCGACGTGTCCTTCGGGGAGAGGTGGGTGTCTGAATCCTGGCCAGTCACCAGTCTCATTTCCTGAGCGTAGAGAAGAGTCTCGTCTGTCATTTCCTGATCGTAGAGAAGAGTCTCGCCTGTCCTGAGCATAGAGAAGAGTCTCGTCTGTCATTTCCTGAGCGTAGAGAAGAGTCTCGTCTGTCATTTCCTGATCGTAGAGAAGAGTCTCGCCTGTCCTGAGCATAGAGAAGAGTCTCGTCTGTCATTTCCTGAGCGTAGAGAAGAGTCTCGTCTGTCATTTCCTGAGCGTAGAGAAGAGTCTCGTCTGTCATTTCCTGAGCGTAGAGAAGAGTCTCGTCTTGTCATTTCCTGAGCATAGAGAATAGTCTCGTCTGTCATTTCCTGAGCGTAGAGAAGAGTCTCGTTTTGTCATTTCCTGAGCGTAGAGAAGAGTCTCGTCTGTCATTTCCTGAGCGTAGAGAAGAGTCTCGTCTGTCATTTCCTGAGCGTAGAGAAGAGTCTCGTCTGTCATTTCCTGAGCGTAGAGAAGAGTCTCGTCTGTCATTTCCTGAGCGTAGAGAAGAGTCTCGTCTGTCATTTCCTGAGCGTAGAGAAGAGTCTCGTCTGTCATTTCCTGAGCGTAGAGAAGAGTCTCGTCTGTCATTTCCTGAGCGTAGAGAAGAGTCTCGTCTGTCATTTCCTGAGCGTAGAGAAGAGTCTCGTCTTGTCATTTCCTGAGCGTAGAGAAGAGTCTCGTCTGTCATTTCCTGAGCGTAGAGAAGAGTCTCGTCTTGTCATTTCCTGAGTGTAGAGAAGAGTCTCGTCTGTCATTTCCTGAGCGTAGAGAAGAGTCTCGTCTTGTCATTTCCTGAGCGTAGAGAAGAGTCTCGTCTGTCATTTCCTGAGCGTAGAGAAGAGTCTCGTCTTGTCATTTCCTGCGTGTAGAGAATAGTCGTCTGTTATTTCCTGAGCGTAGAGAAGAGTCTCGTCTGTCATTTCCTGAGCGTAGAGAAGAGTCTCGTCTGTGATTTCCTGCGTGTAGAGAAGAGTCTTCTGTCATTTCCTGAGCGTAGAGAATAGTCGTCTGTCATTTCCTGAGCGTAGAGAAGAGTCTCGTCTGTCATTTCCTGAGCGTAGAGAAGAGTCTCGTCTGTCATTTCCTGAGCGTAGCGAAGAGTCTCGTCTGTCTGCGCGATTTTTTTTCGTAGCCGCAGTTTGCGGAGATGCTCTCTGATTGGCCACTGACGTTTCTGGTCATGTGACATGTGCGCCCAATCGCGTGACACCTGTTTCTTTGCCCATTTCCGCCTCGAACAGCATGCAAACTACCTAACGCCTAGTTTATCACTGGTTCAGCTTAGGCAACTCTTTCGAAGTTGGTTAAGGTTAGAGTTTGGAATCAGGGCTGGTGTTCCTGACGACCCCTGACCCCTCCCCCCCCCCCACCCTCCCGTGTTTCCAGGTCTCTCCTGCAGGCGGCCGAGGTGTCGCTGGCCACGGGCCGCCGCTACGGTCTGATCGGCCGGAACGGCCTGGGGAAGACCACCCTGCTGAAGATGCTGGCCAGCCGCAGCCTCCGCGTTCCCGCCCACATCACCATCCTGCACGTGGAGCAGGAGGTGGACGGGGACGAGACCGTGGCGCTGCAGAGCGTCCTGGAGAGTGACACGCTGCGCGAGGGCCTGCTGCTGGAGGAGCGCCTGCTCAACGCACGCATCGCCAAGGGAACGTAAGCCACGCCCCCACAGTAATAATAATAATAATAATTCATTGAATTTAGGGCGGCTATGTGGTGTAGTGGGCAAGGCGCTCGCCACGAAATCTGGAGACGCTGGACTCGCCTGTTCGAGCCCAGCGCTCCACATTTGCTTTCAGTTTAGCTGGTCGTCCGTACTAATACACATTGGCCGTATTAGGGGGTGGGAAACTGATGGGTGGGGATCGGGCATTGTGGACAGCGACTCCTACAGGTTGGTTGGTGCGCCTGCGCAGTAGAATCAGGAAGTGTCGGGGGCAGCGTGAGCCTCCCACGCGTTACTCCTCGCCACTGAGAGATCGAGCTGCGCAGGTGAAAAGATGCGACTGCTGTTACCTCAAGTACCGGAGGGGACTTGTGCTATGTATGACTTAGTCCACATTGCAGCCGGCTTGTGGGAGGCAAGAAACAGCGTCCGTGACAGGGGAGGGTTGAATTGGATGATACGAAATTGGGATGGGAGAAAATATAGAAAATGGGAGAAAAAGTGGATCAAAAAGAAAAAATTCATTTAATTTATATAGCGCTTCTCAAGGACCCGAAGTCGCTGACAGTAGGCAGAGGAACATGGTAAAACAAAGAAACTAAAAAGGAACATAAGACCACGGGGGAAACAGGGGAAAGCAGCATGAGATAACACAGAAACATAGAGCGACAGGAACAAGCATCAATCAGGTTGGAGGGGGGAGGGGGGGGGGTTGAAGGCTAGGGAGAACAGGTGGGTATCCAGAGGTACCGCTTTCTTCCTCCCCCCATGTTGGAAGATACGACGGGTCGGTCGCTATGTGCAAGACAACGGCGATATGAGAAATACATCGTGTAGTGTGGCGACATCGAAGCCACCACTGGGCTTGGTGATGGAAGGCCGCGCTATGTGACGGCACACAATGGGGTCAGACAGTGGCTCGGGAGGTAGAGCAGTCGTCTGGCAATCCGCAGGTTCCCGGTTCGATTCCCGCTCCTCCCGAGGGCAGCGTGTCGATGTGTCCTTGAGCAAGACACATCACCCCTAATGGCTCCCGATGAGCAGGTCGGCACCTTGCATGGTTGCCTCCGCCGTCGGCGTGTGAGTGAATGGGTAAAATGTGAGGAACAAATTGTAAAGCGCTTTGGATAAAAGCGCTATATAAAAAAAGCAGCCATTTACAATGGCTAGGCTCTGCCCATATTTGGGCTTCCGCTTCCAGGTGCGCCCAGTGGTGGCTTGGGGTTGCCACAGTAGTGATTTGGTGTTTTATGACTGGATCTTGTAAACGAGTCACAGTGGAACAGTGATATGTCGTGCTTAGAGCTGCCGCGGTTACCGCGCTGTTACATCACGCCCACCGCAGAGTTAAGCTGAATACCGCATCACCGCTGTTTTTTATAATAATAATAATAATAAGAAGAAGAAGAAGAAAGGGTCGGGGGGGGTAACCGCCGTGCGCTACCACCCCTGCCCGCGACACCAAGTGAACGGCGCGCGACCAGAGGGGAGACTTCGAATCCCCCCCGCCTCTCCCCGTGAGGGAGAGGGGAGTTGGGAACCGCGGCGGCGCGCGAGGGGCTGGAGCCACACCGCGCTCAGGTTTTATGGTTCTCGTTAAGTCGGGCTCGCCCGGTCTTCCCCGGCCGCGGCTCACCCATCCTTTCGGGGGGGATCCGGACACCGGTCGGGACAGAGCCCTGGGGACTACAGGTATTCACTCTTGGTCGACGGGAAGGGGAGAGAGGCGCGCGCCTCAGCTCCTCAACAGACCCGTCCACCGTCTACCTCGAGTGAGCCTCACGTTGTATCTCACTGCAAGCGCCAATAAACAGTGTTCACTGTTCAGTAGCCTATGTTGTCTGTGTTTCACTTTCAATAACGAATGCGTGCTTGCCGAATCCCAAACAATATTCATGCTGCAAAGTCATCCTCTAAAGATAGACATTTAGACTAGAGGCAGGCTATATGCTATAAAGAATAGACTACAATTTTTTTTTTTTTTTTTTTTTTATTTATTTTGCGGTTACCGCGGCGGTTTCAATAGCTTCGCAAATTTGTGCGGTAAGGAAAAAATCAATACCGCGGCAGCCCTAGTCATGCTTTACCTTCTCACTGCACACAGGTCAGCCATGTTGGAAGAAAGATTTACACAAACACTCTATGCAAGGCCTTTGTGACGGCAAACACATTTCTATTTCAATAATATTTTTTATTGATTCTTTCTTTAAAACAAAACATAGAACTTAGACATTTATAAAATAATGTTAGAATCAAGAAAGTAGACCTCCATATAAAAACAAGACGATATTAATAAATGAATAAAAATAATATTATTGTGACGGCAAACAATTTTGACTTTGTTTTACTTGAGTAGTGATTGGTGGGAAACCCAGAGGCTGTGAAGTGTTGAAGCGTTTCTCTAAGAGTTCTGTGCCGTCTGATTTCTCACTGCAGTGCAGATGGCCTGGAGACTGTTCGCCTGTCGGAGATCTACGCCAAGCTGGACGAGATCGATGCAGACAAGGCCCCCGCCAGGTGAGAACACAGGCAATCGGAGGAAAATAATGTGTGTGCAATGTGTTCATATTTGTGTGTTGTTTTGTGAGAATGTGTGTGTTTGCTGTCTGCCTAATTAACTTGTCTGCTTCAACCTGCTTGTCGGGTTGACAGTGTTTATGTCTGCTGTCGGTTTGTCACTGTTTATGGACAAGACTGGACATGAACGTATCTGTGTGTATTTTAATACATGCTTCCTGTCTCTTTGTTTCCCAACAGAGCTTCAGTCATTCTGGCTGGACTTGGGTTTTCTCCTAAAATGCAAACACAGACAACCAAGTAAGTACCCTGTACCTTACCAAGATACTGTACCTTTCCAAGATACTGTACCTTACCAATATACTGTACCTTACCAATATACTGTACCTTTCCAAGATACTGTACCTTTCCAAGATACTGTACCTTACCAATATACTGTACCTTACCGAGATACTGTACCTTACCGAGATACTGTACCTTACCGAGATACCGTACCTTACCAAGATACCTTCCTTACCAATATACTGTACCATACCATGATACTGTACCATACCAAGATACTGTACCTTACCAAGATACTGTACCTTACCAAGATACCTTCCTTACCAAGATACTGTACCATACCAAGATACTGTACCATACCAAGATACTGTACCTTACCAAGATACCGTACCTTACCAAGATACCATACCAAGATACCGTACCAAGATACCATACCAAGATACCGTACCAAGATACCATACCAAGATACCGTACCATACCAAGATACCTTCCTTACCAAGATACTGTACCATACCAAGATACTGTACCATACCAAGATACTGTACCTTACCAAGATACCATACCAAGAGACCGTACCAAGATACCATACCAAGATACCTTCCTTACCAAGATACTGTACCATACCAAGATACTGTACCATACCAAGATACTGTACCATACCAAGATACTGTACCTTACCAAGATACCCTACCTTACCAAGATACCCTACCTTACCAAGATACCCTACCTTACCAAGATACCATGCCTTACCAAGATACCATACCTTACCAAGATACCATACTTTACCAAGATACCCTACCATACCAAGATACCATACCTTAACAAGACACCATACCGTACCAAGATATCTTACCATATGAAGTTACCATAACATACCAAGATGCTTAACCATATGATGTTACCACAAGATACCAAGATATCTTACCATACCAAGTTACCATACCTACATGGAGTGAATGTGATTGAGTGACATTAAGGTTGATGTGTTTTCTCTTCTCAGGGAGTTCTCTGGAGGATGGAGGATGAGGTTAGCTTTGGCCAGAGCCCTCTTCGCTAAGTGAGTCTACGCTACACCATTACTCACAATCAGAACGCTACACCATTACTCACAATCAGAACGCTACACCATTACTCACAATCAGAACGCTACACCATTACTCACAACCGGAACGCTACACCATTACTCACAATCAGAACGCTACACCATTACTCACAATCAGAACGCTACACCATTACTCACAATCAGAACGCTACACCATTACTCACAATCAGAACGCTACACCATTACTCACAATCAGAACGCTACACCATTACTCACAATCAGGACGCTACACCATTACTCACAATCAGAACTCTAGGCTAAAATAGAATATTGGTATCGGAGAAGATACCAAGAAAAACACTTCTTAACATGCCAGAAATAAAATCAAGTGACTTGATCTGCTGAATTTCTGACATGTTAACTATTTCTAATGGAGTGAAATGTATTATATCTCAATATATTTGTCCAATGACTCCAAAATGACGGCCCAAGTCTCTACAGTTCATTAAAAGTAACGGATCGGTACTCTGTATCGGCCGATACCCAAAGCCCAGGTATCGCATTGTGACTGAAAAAGTCAGATTGGTGCTTCTGGGTGCATGAAAACACTGAATGACTTAAACGTCTCCTGATCTTTGGTCCACCTTCCCTATAAGGAGGTGTAGTCTGACGTCACTTTAGTTTCCTGTGCGGTCCACCCGTATAGGGATTTATCATTAGGAAAATGGATTATCGACTATTGTAACAATTCGGCCTCATGAACATTGGCAAGCTTTCCATTTTGCACAAAATGAGTTCTATCACTAACATAATTGTTTAAGCATTTTTGGTTGAAATAAAGGTAGTTATAAGGTTTTTAATTTGTTAAAAAATAACTACAATTGCCTGTCAGCAGCGCCAGAGAGAAGTGTAGTTCCTCAGTGAACGAAAACATAAACGTTGTTATTTTGCTACCTTTACGATTAATTGCGATTTTTTTTCATGTTGAGCTATAGATTGTGGATGAATACACACAGAAAGGTACACCGTGCCAATGTTCATGCTTAATTTGTTTTAAACTAGACGATTTAGAAATGGGTCCATTGGAAATACATGGCGATTTCAAGAGGGGTGGACCGCGCGGGAAACATGACGTAACCACTACACCTCCCTATAGGGACCATGTATCTGTGGAATAAAATTACATAGTTTTATCCAATATCCAGTTCATCCATGATGCTGATGTTTTTATGGTAGGGGGGCTTCTCTTTTGGATGTGAAGTTACCTTGAATATCTTTTATATACCATTTTATTATTATCAGCAGCAGCAGTAGTAATGTGTGTTTTTGTCTTTGCTTTCAGGCCGGATCTTTTGTTACTTGATGGTAAGCTGTTATTATTGTAAATAGTTCCCGACATTAATTGAATGATATTTCTGAAGTAGTGGTTGTAGTTAATGGTTGACTAATGTCTGTGTTCCAGAGCCCACTAACATGTTGGATGTCAGAGCCATTTTATGGTTGGAGACCTATCTACAGGTCAGTCCCATGGCAACCCCATGATGTCATTGCAGCCATTCCATTAACACTTTGGTTTCCACTTGTTAACGTGGTAAAACCCTGTTGAATGCCACCACCCACTTCAATGATAGCGTTGTGAACGCATAATCTCTGTCTTAAATTATGGCTATGTGTCTAATCTGCCCGTCGTTTATCAATGACTTGTTTGCAGTCAACATTGTCGAGACGGATTGTTTTTTAATCGGTTAATTTCCGTTTTATAGCATTTTGAAAAGCCCTTGTTTTTCAGGGAAATATATAGATTCCGTGATAATCGCCCTTTACTGGAATATTCTGGCATACACAAAAAACGTTGTCATTTTTCGTCCTATTTATGAATAGTTTTCAAATAAATGCTAGATTATCGATAGTATATGTGTACTTATGCACGCTATAGAAGCGATCTGAAAAATATATTCTCATTTCCTGATCAACACACACACACATGGGGCACACGCTGATATATAGGTCAAAACAGATCAGATTATCCCAAGACTGGTAAAATAAATTGCTTACCTCAGATCAGATGTTATCCAAAAAGATTCGGCAACCTTTTTGACATGAAGTGCCAGTTTGAAATGATCTTGTTAACTAGTGTGCCATATCAACAATATTCCATCCATATACAGTAGGCTACATGCATTGTAACAGCATTTTAAAGATACATTTTTATCTCATAATCAGGTATTTGTAATGATAATTTTTACATTATTATTATATTATTATTAACCATATTATTATTATGGTTGTATCCTAGGGTGACTATATTTTGATTTCTAAAAATGCTGGCTCCAGCCTCGAGATACATAACCCTAAATCTGAATTGGGGGAAACAACGCGATGGAGACAAACGGCTACATACATACATACATGAGATGACCATTTCACTCGCATTTGCCTATTCATTTTAATTTTGAGCGATTGAGGAGATTGAACTCGCTGACGTGTCGCGTAATATCCGTGAGAAACATCAGTTTCACAACCCACTTCACTTCTCGTCCTCGAGTTCTGGCCGGGTAGTCTTGGCCTTTCTTTATCAAAGCAGCCGACAAACTGTTCCACAGCGTAGCCACCTAACCGCGGAGTAGAGCGGGACATGCAAGCTTTGTATTTCCTCGAGCAGTATTTGACTAATATTAAAGGAGCTACCGTCTTATACGGAGCTACTGAGCATTTTGATCCCATAGATGGACTTGGCTGACGCTCCTTTCTAAATGTCTGATCTGATACCAAACAGTCCTTGTCCCAATGATACAATGCAGGCAGCTTTACTTGGAAAATGATATTTATTTGCTTCACCGTGCAAACAGAATATCCTTGCTTTTGTTCCTTAAACTGACTAAATAATAATGAATACAATACCTAATTGCCTACAAACATTTCGCCCTGTGGCGTGTTCGTGCGTGCGGTCAAAAACCATTGCCCTTTCCGGGTCAAAACTCCTCCTCATGGCGGTTAGGTGGCCGAGCGGAGATTGCGTTCGTCACCAGCCCCGGAGCTGTGAGCTGGATTCGCCTGTTCGAATCCAGCTCACAGCTCCGGGGTTGTCACCAGCTTGGCTGGCCGTCTGCACTAATACAATTGGCTGTATTAGAGGGTGGGAGAAGCTTGCGGGGTGGGTCCGGGTCGTTGTAAACAGCGACTCCTACAGTTCGGTCGGGGCGCCTGCTAAGCGCGGATAGGACTCGAGGGGGATAGTGTGGTCCTCCCACATGCTACGCCCTCTCGATGAGAATCCGCGCTGCCAGGTGAAAAGAAGCTGTGATTGGCTGGACGTGTGTCGGAGGAAGCACGTGGTAGCCTCCACTCTCCCAGATGATCTGACTGTGGGGGGTAAGTGCGCAGCGACCAGGAAGGGACTGGGAATTGGCATACGACTAACATTGGGATGGGAGAAAATCGGAGGAAAATGGAGGGGGGAAAAGACCAATAAAAAAAAAAAAACTCCTCCTCATACAGGTGTACCTGACACTTAAATAAAAGAAGCGCCACCCCCTGGTCACATAAATCCACTGCACATTAAATCCATTTTGGCCGTTACATATGAAGTTAACAATCGTTACCACCGTAGCCATAACCTCATTAAGAACATTTTCCAAACATAAAGCACACACATAAAGCTCATTTACCTTAGCTTTCTTAGCTAGCGGGGTTGCCATCATGACATCTACAACTATGCAGAACGCAACCGCGGCACTGTGTATGATTACAATGGGAAATGCGAGCGCGAGGCCCCACACACAGTGTGACACACCTCAATCAAACTAAATAAAAAAAGTGTAGCCAATGGCTGTTCAAGAGGTGATTTGACATGTCATAGGGGTGTGCAAAAGAGTCGACTTACAAAAAAGAACCTGTGGGAGGATTTCAAAAAGATAAATGCGGCAACAGTCCAGTGCTAAATATTAAAAGTGAAGTAAACATTTTTTTTTTTTTTTTTAATTGTCAATCAAAATGCTCCCAATGGTGGCACGCGTGCCTAGGGTTGCCGACCCCTGGTCTAAACCAATGGGGTGCAGTTACACAGGGAGAGACGATAGGGGGCGGTATTTTCCCAATTGAGCTCAGAGAGAGTGCAACACTAGCGTGAGGCTCGATTGATGAAATATGAATTCAAATCGCTAATAAAAAGAAATACGACAAACAAATGCTATATGTCGTTGGTGGCACTCAACTGGCGGCATGAACTAACGACAAATCGCGTCCGTGGCACTCAAAGTGTTAAGAGTGTGAATGTTGAATCTTTATGACTTTCATTTAATTTCTGTCCCTTTCCTTACCTCCCCCTCCTCTCCATTCCTCTCCTCTCTCTTCTCTCCTCTACTCATCTCTTCTCGTTTCTCTTCTCTGCTATCCCCTCCTCTCCTATCCTCTCCTCTCTTTCATCATTTCTTGTCTCTCCTCTCCTCTCCTCTCCTCTCCTCTCCTCTCCTCTCCTCTCCTCTCCTCTCCTCTCCTCTCCTCTCCTCGCTAACATGGTATCTTCTTCCTCTCTCAGACATGGCAGTCCACTATCCTGGTAGTCTCTCACGACCGTAACTTCCTGAATGCCGTGGTAACTGACATCATCCACCTCCACTCCCAGAGGCTGGACAGTTACCGTGGCGATTATGAGAACTTTGTCAAAACCAAAGAGGACCGACTGAAGAACCAGCACAGAGAATATGAGGCACAAGTGCAGTACAGAGATCATATTCAGGTACCAAGATGCTATAACATACAGTACAGAGATCATATTCAGGTACCAAGATGCTATAACATACAGTACAGAGATCATATTCAGGTACTAAGATGCTATAACATACAGTACAGAGATCATATTCAGATACTAAGATGATATAACATACAGTACAGAGATCATATTCAGGTACTAAGATGATATAACATACAGTACAGAGATCATATTCAGGTACTAAGATGCTATAACATACAGTACAGAGATCATATTCAGGTACTAAGATGCTATAACATACAGTACAGAGATCATATTCAGATACTAAGATGATATAACATACAGTACAGAGATCATATTCAGGTACTAAGATGATATAACATACAGTACAGAGATCATATTCAGATACTAAGATGATATAACATACAGTACAGAGATCATATTCAGATACTAAGATGATATAACATACAGTACAGAGATCATATTCAGGTACTAAGATGATATAACATACAGTACAGAGATCATATTCAGATACTAAGATGCTATAACATACAGTACAGAGATCATATTCAGATACTAAGATGCTATAACATACTGTACAGAGATCATATTCAGATACTAAGATGATATAACATACAGTACAGAGAGCAGCTTGAGAACTATTAGGGGTGTCTGATCACCAAGTGTGTCTGACTCTTAACCACCAAAACCCGTAGGGTACTACAGACCCTCACCTGCACCTTGTGTATACTGTTTACTTTTACCCATAGTATATATTCAGATTACATTTATTTATTGCCTATATTTATTGTAATGTATAATATAACCACAACATGCCATTTTTTCCACATTTTTAATTGGAGTAAATTACATTGTCTATAATCAACAGAGGAATATCTTCTCTTCTCTGACTGTGCTGAAGCAGGGACCAGGCCTGACAGGCTCCTAACTGGTTGTTTCTCTGTGGTTCTCCAGGTGTTCATCGACAGGTTCAGGTACAACGCTAACAGAGCAGCACAGGTGCAGAGCAAACTCAAACTCCTGGAGAAACTGTGAGTTCTACCTTCTAATCTGTTTCATTCATTACTTTCCAGAATGTATTGTTCTTCTTATAATGTATTGTTGTTGTTATAAATGTATTGTTATAATAAATGTGTTGTTGTCATTATACATTTATTATAAATGTATTGTTATTATAAATGTATTGTTGTCATTATACATTTTTTATAAATGTATTGTTATTATACATTTATTATTATAAATGTATTGTTATTGTAGATGTGTTATTAAATTCGTTATTAACACTTTTAATGCCGGAGCTCAGTGCACGATTTAGTGCTTCCTTGCCACCACCCACTTCAATGATAGAGCTCTCATATTTGCAAACGCATAAACTTAAATTATGGCTATGTGTCTAATCTGGCCGTTGCTTATCAATGACTTGTTTGCAGTCAACATTGTCGAAACGGATTGCTTTTTAATCGGTTAATTTCCGTTTTATACCATTTTGAAAAACGCTTGTTTTTTTAAGTTTCAGGAAAATATAAAGATTCTGTGATAATCGCCCTTTACTGGAATATTCTGGAATACACAAAAAACATTTATGAATCGTTTTCAAATAAACACTAGATTATCGATAGTATATGTGTACTTATTAGGGCTGACCCCTATTAGTCGATTAGTCGACTAATCGGTCGAAAGGAGCCGTAGTCGACTGGCCAACCTCTTAGTCGAATATATATATAAAAGAAATTTAAAGAAAATATTTATATATTTTTATTTTTTATATCATTCTTTCCAAAAGAAAAGAGGCCTAGAAGCGTGGCTAACGCTAATGGCACGCATACCAGAGGCTAACTGCATACGAAAACAGGCACAGAGGCACTGAAAGAGGATTTCACCCATCTAATGAACACACTAGACTAGACAAAATATCAAGATGTATCCATCAGTGGACCAATTGCATGCTTTTGCAGAGGACAAGAAGCCTTCAGTCGACTCCTTCAGACATTAAGCACCCCCCACAGCCCAAATGGAATGATAAAAAAAATTATAATAATAAATAAATAAATAAAATATAAATATGATTTTGGCCAATCATAGTCGACCATCCAAATCCTTAGTCGGGGACAGCCCTAGTACCTTTTTTTTTTTTTTTTTTTTTTTTTTCTTTTTTTCCTCCATTTTTCTCCGATTTTCTCCCATCCCAATGTTAGTCGTATGCCAATTCCCAATCCCTTCCTGGTCGCTGCGCACTTACCCCCCACAGTCGGATCATCTGAGTGGAGGCTACCACGTGCTTCCTCCGACACAAGTCCAGCCAATCACCGCTTCTTTTCACCTGGCAGCGCGGATTCTCATTGAGAGGGCGTAGCGTGTGGGAGGATCACACTATCCCCCTCAGGTCCTATCCGTGCTTAGCAGGCGCCCCGACCGAACTGTAGGAGTCGCTGTTTACAGCGACCCGGACCCACCCCGCCAGCTTCTCCCACCCTCTAATACAGCCAATTGTATTAGTGTGAACGGCCAGCCAAGCTGGTGACAACCCCGGAGCTGTGAGCTGGATTCGAACAGGCGAATCCAGCTCACAGCTCCGGGGTTGGTGACGAACGCAATCTCCGCTCGGCCACCTAACCGCATCTAGCCCTAGTACTTATGCACGCTAGAGAAGCGAGCTGAAAAATCGAATCTCTTATTTCCTGATCACACACACACACACACACACACACACACACACACACACACACACACACACACACACACACATAGGGCACACGCTGATATATCTGTGAAAAAAGCTCTGATTATCCTAAGACTGGTAAAAATTGATTCCTTACCTCAGATCAGATGTGCTCCAAAAAGATGATTCCAATTCCTGATCGCCATTCCAAATATCGATCGCGTTTATTGATCCAATGCTGGGTACTGGAAATATGTATTCCACGCTGTTTTGGGGCTCTGCAATGACTTGGATCCTCTCGGGTGACTTAAAGTGAAGTAAAATGAGGAAGCTGGATTCCCCCCCCCCCCCCCTCCCATGTGTTTTCATGCAATCCATTCCAAAGGGGTGCAGTACCACAGGGAGACGATAGTGGGCGGTATTTTCCCAATGGAGCTCAGAGAGAGTTTGCAGCACTAACGTGAGACTAGATTGATGAAATATGAATTCAAATCGCTAATAAAAAAACAAACGAGATCTATCGTCGTTGCCAATGAACGGTCGGCATGAACAAACGGGATATCTTGTCGTTGGCATTGAAAGTGTTAACACTTTGGGTGCCGGGAGCCGTCTTTAGACGTCTTTGCTGGCCATGCTAAAGTTGCCAGGGGACGCTGTACGTCGTCTTTATATCAATATTTCAAAAATCTGCGATCGGATTCATAATGTCCCTCCGCTGGCCTGAGATCCACCAGCAGGACCCACTGAGCTCTCTGGCGGTTCAGGAGCGCCATCTGGTGGCCGATCGGCGCAAGCGCTTAACAGGAAGCGCACTAGAGGTTTTGCTAGACGTCCGTATTGCTTCCGGCCACTCGGTACATGTCCCGTGACTCTAGCTCGTCACTCTACATAGCGATCGATTGCCAATAACTCGATAAACAACATGATTTGGACGTATATACCATTATACAAGCTGGAGATGGACCGGGTAATAATATATCCCATAATGATAAAATTTCTACTCGACGATGATCGCCCAACGGCGCGCGGAGACTGGGGTGAGTTTCAGCGTGTAACGTTACCTTCTTCGATAATAACTGATATTATCAACATTTGACCCACATTAGATGATTGGTATAACGCTGCCCACGGAATTATAAACGCCCCCTCGCCCATCCGGTCAACATCAGATGACGTGTAGTAACTTCTAGAAGTACGTCTAGTTGGAATTTTTTATATCGCGCTGATTGCCATCAAACTGTATTTCATCATCAATATAATGCATTTGGGGCTATATATCACGTTCTGGAGAGAGCTGCAGAAAGAGATGAAAACATACTTATACATTAGACCATACTTTACTATGAATATGTGAATGAAAAAGTTTAACGTTGCTACACAATGAACAATACATATAGGACTTTGAATGGGCCCTAATAATGGCAATGTAGCAATAGAATTTAAAAAGTTATAGCCCTGCAAAGAAGGGGACTTTCTCCATAGACAAATAGCGCTGGCAATCTATGGTATATCATTAATTTAACCTTAGGCAACCAAAGTGTTAATGTGTTGTTATTATTAATGTGTTGTTATTATAAATGTATTGTTTCTGTCCTGCAGGCCTGAACTGAAGCCCCTAGAGAAGGAAACTGAAGTCACCTTAAAGTACGAGACCAGACTTCTGTCGTGTAGAATGATGCTGGAGTGTGTGTGTGTGTGTGTGTGTGTGTGTGTGTGTGTGTGTGTGTGTGTGTGTGTGTGTGTGTGTGTGTGTGTGTGTGTGTGTGTGTGTGTGTGTGTGTGTGTGTGTGTGTGTGTGTGTGTGTGTGTGTGTGTGTGTGTGTGTGTGTGTGTGTGTGTGTGTGCACTTTTGTAGACGTTTGTTTGTCTGTCCATCTGTGTGTGTACATGTAAATATATACAACGTCTCCATTAAATATGTTTGTGTAGGTCACCTGTGAGAAAGGGATATGGGATATAGATGGTGTACGTTTATAATTATGTTTTGTTGATATTTTGTTTATACTTGAAAATTATTATTTTTATTGAAAACAACTTACAACCGAAATAGGTGTTAAATTCTCTTCAAAGTGGACTTAAAAAGTCTTAAATTAAACTTGTTGAAACCAGCACGAACCCTATAGGGCCCCTTTAAATATATACAAAACCTTCATTAAATACATTTGTGTAGACTTGTGTATGTCTGCAGCTTTTCTGATTCATGTGTGTGTGTGTGTAGGTTCCCAGATAACTTTGAGAAGCTGTCTCCTCCCATCCTTCAGTTAGATGAGGTGGAGTTCTACTATACTCCAGAACATCGTCTCTTCACTAACCTCAACGTCTCCGCTGACCTGGAGTCCCGCATCTGCATCGTACGTTACTAAGGTTACGCCTGAGTAGCCTAGGAAGAGACGGTGGTCTCCCTTCCTACTTCCATCATCAAGCTCTGGGGAAAGATATGCAGACATGAGAGCTCAGATGAATTGAGTGGGACATAAACGTAGAGGAGGCTTATCTGATTGAGCAACTTCTTTGCAATGTTTGGGGTCTTAGAAATGTATTGACATTTTAAACTCGGAATGTCATTTGGAAGATCTTTTTTAAAGTGATTTTTGTTATATTTTGGGGGCATATTTATGACATATTTCACCTTTTTTGATGATGTACAGACAACTAGGATATGCTAGGCTAGCTTGTTTAGCATGAATACACTCCTAAACTCTTTGATTAAACATGTATACACTCTTACTCTACGCTCTGATTAAACATGAATACTCTTACTAAACTCTAAGCTCTTTGATCAAACATTAATACACATACTATACTCTAAGCTCTGATTAAACATTAATACACTCTTACTATACTCTGATTAAACATTAATACACTTTCTATACTCCAAGCTCTTTGATTAAACATTAATACACTCTTACTATACTCCAAGCTCTTTGATTAAACATTAATACACTTTCTATACTCCAAGCTCTTTGATTAAACATTAATACACTCTTACTATACTCCAAGCTGCAAGCTCTTTGATTAAACATTAATACGCTCTTACTATACTCCAAGCTCTTTGATTAAACATTAATACACTCTTACTAAGCTCTGATTAAACATTAATACTCGGTCACTTCATCCTGCTTTACTGCGTGTCCTGTTGTCTGTTCCAGGTGGGAGAGAATGGAGCAGGAAAGTCCACCATGCTCAAGCTGCTAATGGGAGAACTGACGCCAATTAACGGCATGAGACAAGCCCATCGGTGAGATCCAATAACAAGTCTAGAACCTTTATAAGTAGTGAGTGCATGCTTACCAACTGTCCGTCTGTAACACTACTATCACCGACATCTAAGAAGGGAGATCCCCCCTTGAACGGCCCTTCTAAGGTTTCTCTCCTCCACATTGCCTGTGGTGCATTATTTCCTATTGCTAGGTTTTAGTGAGTTTTTCCTTACCTTCGCGTGGGGTATGTCATTTATTTTGCATTTATTTTAAATTTGTTGGACCTTATGGTGTTCTTGTTTTGTTCTTGACTTATTGTGATGTTTCTTCTTGACTTGTATAAAGAAGATGTGTCCGGCCCATGGGGACATTAACGTGTGTTGTCGGGCCTTACAAATACATTTGATTTGATTTGATTTGATTTGATTTAGTGTAGTTTCCAAAACACGCTAATGCCATAAGCTTCGGACGCTCTCAAACTTCGATTCTCCCGTTCCACATCCACATGCAAGAAAGCCACTGACCACGATGTAGTATTAACTATTTAATGTCCAATTCGGGTTTAACACTTTCATGTTTCCTAATTATATAGAGCGAGATTAATAAAGTTATCAAGGGAAAAAGAGAGAGGTCTGAAAACTGTCTGGCATTTAGGCACAAGTGGCATGTCGCATACATTCTAATAGTCTGTATTAAAAGCTGCCGTTCAGTATCAGCACATCTGTGGTGCTGTGTAGGCAGAGATCAGTCTATCAGCACAACCTGGGATTTCCTTCACTTGTGTATTTAAGGATTTCTCTGTATCTTGGTCTTATACTAGGGAGTCCCTTAAAATTTGTTAAACCGGGGGCGCCAGGGTGGCGCACCATGTAACGCACTGCGGTGCTACGCGGTCGACCCGGGTTCGTCTCCCGAACCCGACATACATTTGCCGCATGTCTTTCCCCCCCATATCTTCTCCCGACCTTCCTCTCTCTGCTCGGTCATGTCTGACGTGGATAAAGCTGTAAAAATGCTAAAAATAAATCTTAAAAAGAAAAGAAAAAAGAGAATTGTTAAACCGTTGCATGGAAGACCTTAGCAAAGGAAAACATTTTTAGGTATGTGCCACACCCGACCCTCGGCTAAGGATAAATTAAGCCTTAAGTGTCATACTTAAGGATAAAACGTAAGGTGTTTTGTACAACTGGCCCCAGAGCTTTATTTGGTTTAGGTCCCGTTACTAAGTGGTGTAAGCCAGGTACCAGTTCCTATGTTACAATGTCCCATCCAATCACAATGGAGCAATAGAACAAAACATTTCCTTTTGCTTAATTTTCAACATATCTTTATTAAACTAACTGTAGTTGTTTTTTTATTCAAATGTATTGTCATTATACAGCACAAGTTGTAAGAACAACAATTTGTTTAATAAAATTAAAACTAAGCAAAGCACATTAGCCATAGCATGTTGGGAAAACAACACACAACTATTTCCTGCTGTGATTGTATTGATGATATATTTATATCTTGCAGAAACCTGAAGATCGGCTACTTCAGCCAGCATCACGTGGATCAGCTGGATCTCAACGTCTGTTCTATTGAGCTGTTACTTAACAAATTCCCAGGTAAGCAAAGCGATCAATGTTCCCTCTAATTTTCTTTCGGTCTGAGCAAACACTCAAACCTCCTGAGCAGACATCAGCAACTACTGAGCAACATACGTCACCTTCCGATTAACCGGTTGGTTGATAAGCGGCGGTTTGTAAAAAATTTTTTACCTTAATATCCAACATAAAAATCTACACATTTAGCTGATACACAGAAATACACAAAATATTTATTTGACCATTGACGATACAGAGCAACGTCCTCCCTCCCTCTTCTCTCTCTCCCTCCCTCTAAACCTTTCACCTTCACTTGTTTCCAGACTCCTCTGGTCTGGTCTTAGTTCTTACTTAGTCCTTTCTGTTAGTCTGTGTGCACACTGCACATAAGAACACCTGCACATCAGAACACTGCACATCAGAACACTGCACATCAGAACACTGCACATCAGAACACTGCACATCAGAACACTGCACATAAGAACACCTGCACATCAGAACACTGCACATCAGAACACTGCACATCAGAACACTGCACATCAGAACACTGCACATCAGAACACTGCACATCAGAACACTGCACATCAGAACACTGCACATCAGAACACTGCACATCAGAACACTGCACATCAGAACACTGCACATCAGAACACTGCACATCAGAACACCTGCACATCAGAACACTGCACATCAGAACACTGCACATCAGAACACTGCACATCAGAACACTGCAAATCAGAACACTGCACATCAGAACACTGCACATCAGAACACTGCACATCAGAACACTGCACATCAGAACACTGCACATCAGAACACTGCACATCAGAACACTGCACATCAGAACACCTGCACATCAGAACACTGCACATCAGAACACTGCACATCAGAACACTGCACATAAGAACACCTGCACATAAGAACACTGCACATCAGAACACTGCACATCAGAACACCTGCACATCAGAACACTGCACATAAGAACACCTGCACATCAGAACACTGCACATCAGAACACTGCACATCATTCAGAACACTGCACATCAGAACACTGCACATCAGAAAAGAGTCACTTGTTTACTCCTCTGTTCCTCAAAAAATAATAAATAAAAGAATCCAAAGGCAGCTCTTCTCCTCTGGTCTGGTTTTAGCTCTTACTTAGTCCTTTCTGTTAGTCTGTGTGCACACTGCACATCAGAACACTGCACATCAGAAAAGAGTCACTTGTTTACTCCTCTTTCCTAGCATTACTGAGGCACCATCAGAGGTCAGCATCACCATTCTCTGCATGTCTAATTCATGTTTGGAATAAAACTGCGTGATGGCCTCAACAATAGCTGGAGCAGTGCATGACATTAACTGAATGATGCATCATGCCACCAAACTCAGTTTTGTAGTTGACATCAAAACTCCCTGTATTTTATATACAGAACTAGCATTTTGTGCACTGTGATGTCTGTGCTCTCATCTACTATCAAAGTATGAAACGGGTTATTTTGAATATTGCACATAGTCTCATTCTGTACAATTGCATTGATTGACTTCACAAACTCAAAGGCATAGTTCTTGCTCCGCCAGTGTTTTGGGATACTCACATATTTTGCCACATGATCAAGAACAGACAGCATCGATGCGTTCATTTGTATGCCGAGTAGTACATTGTCAATGAGCACTTTCACTTGCTGGCTGTCAGATCTGTTCTTTTGCAACTGCTTATTCCTGTCGTCGCGTCTCGCTGTGGTGCCACGCAATAGGTTGGATCGTATCCAAGAGCTAGCCAACCCAGGACATGTAAATTACGTGCATCCAAACAAATGTCTTTTTTTATTTTTTTTTACACAAACGTTTCTGTGCGCAACCGATTTCAGATGTGCGCGGGAGCATTTGGCCATGTGCGCGCGCGTGCACAGGCGCACCTTAGGGGGAACATTGAAAGCGATGACGACAAACTGTGGTCTGTGTGTTTCTGCTGAGCGACTGTCCCCCGTCACATGTCTCTTATTGAGGAAGATGTGAAGACATGTTTAAACGGTACATTGAGTGCAGCCAGATCCATGGCTCATCAGACGGATATAAAGTTGACTCACTCTCTTGTCACAGTGCGCGTGAAGAAACGGTAGCTAATATTATCACCGGCTCATGACCGCGGCTTTCCTGAACAAGACTGAGGAAACCTTTCCTCCACGCTCCTACGCAAAGAGTTGAATGACGTTCCGCCGTCAAACATTGATGTTCCCAAACAGGAAGTAAACTAACTGCTGCTTTCTATGCTCTTACTATACTCTACCTATACTCTACCTATACTCTACCTATACTCTACGTATACTCTACCTATACTCTACCTATACTCTACGTATACTCTACGTATACTCTACCTATACTCTACCTATACTCTACCTATACTCTTACTATACTCTACCTATACTCTACCTATACTCTACCTATACTCTACCTATACTCTACCTATACTCTACCTATACTCTACCTATACTCTACCTATACTCTACCTATACTCTACCTATACTCTACCTATACTCTACCTATACTCTACCTATACTCTACCTATACTCTACCTATACTCTACCTATACTCTTACTATACTCTACCTATACTCTACCTATACTCTACGTATACTCTACCTATACTCTACCTATACTCTACCTATACTCTACCTATACTCTACCTATACTCTACGTATACTCTACGTATACTCTACGTATACTCTACCTATACTCTACCTATACTCTAACTATACTCTACCTATACTCTACCTATACTCCACCTATACTCTACGTATACTCTTACTATACTCTACCTATACTCTACCTATACTCTTACTATACTCTACCTATACTCTACCTATACTCTACCTATACTCTACCTATACTCTACCTATACTCTACCTATACTCTACCTATACTCTACCTATAGTCTACCTATACTCTACCTATACTCTACCTATACTCTACCTATAGTCTACCTATACTCTACCTATACTCTAACTATACTCTACCTATACTCTACCTATACTCTACCTATACTCTACCTATACTCTACATATACTCTTACTATACTCTTACTATACTCTACCTATACTCTACCTATACTCTACCTATACTCTACCTATACTCTACCTATACTCTTACTATACTCTTACTATACTCTACCTATACTCTACCTATACTCTACCTATACTCTACCTATACTCTTACTATACTCTTACTATACTCTTACTATACTCTACCTATACTCTACCTATACTCTACCTATACTCTTACTATACTCTTACTATACTCTACCTATACTCTACCTATACTTTACCTATACTCTACCTATACTCTACCTATACTCTTACTATACTCTTACTATACTCTTACTATACTCTTACTATACTCTACCTATACTCTACCTATACTCTACCTATACTCTACCTATACTCTTACTATACTCTTACTATACTCTACCTATACTCTACCTATACTCTACCTATACTCTACCTATACTCTTACTATACTCTTACTATACTCTACCTATACTCTACCTATACTCTACCTATACTCTACCTATACTCTACCTATACTCTTACTATACTCTACCTATACTCTACCTATACTCTACCTATACTCTACCTATACTCTTACTATACTCTTACTATACTCTTACTATACTCTACCTATACTCTACCTACACTCTACCTATACTCTACCTATACTCTACCTATACTCTTACTATACTCTACCTATACTCTACCTATACTCTACCTATACTCTACCTATACTCTACCTATACTCTACCTATACTCTACCTATACTCTACCTATACTCTTACTATACTCTACCTATACTCTACCTATACTCTACGTATACTCTACCTATACTCTACCTATACTCTACGTATACTCTACCTATACTCTACCTATACTCTACCTATACTCTACCTATACTCTACCTATACTCTACCTATACTCTACCTATACTCTACCTATACTCTACCTATACTCTACGTATACTCTACGTATACTCTTACTATACTCTACCTATACTCTACCTATACTCTACCTATACTCTACCTATACTCTTACTATACTCTACCTATACTCTACCTATACTCTACCTATACTCTTACTATACTCTACCTATACTCTACGTATACTCTACCTATACTCTATGTATGCTCTTACTATACTCTTACTATACTCTACCTATACTCTACCTATACTCTACGTATACTCTATGTATGCTCTTACTATACTCTTACTATACTCTACCTATACTCTACGTATACTCTTACTATACTCTACCTATACTCTATGTATGCTCTTACTATACTCTTACTATACTCTACCTATACTCTACGTATACTCTTACTATACTCTACCTATACTCTATGTATGCTCTTACTATACTCTTACTATACTCTACCTATACTCTACCTATACTCTAACTATACTCTACCTATACTCTACGTATACTCTACCTATACTCTACCTATACTCTTACTATACTCTACCTATACTCTTACTATACTCTACCTATACTCTACGTATACTCTTACTATACTCTACCTATACTCTATGTATGCTCTTACTATACTCTAACTATACTCTACCTATACTCTTACTATACTCTACCTATACTCTTACTATACTCTACCTATACTCTACGTATACTCTTACTATACTCTACCTATACTCTATGTATGCTCTTACTATACTCTTACTATACTCTACCTATACTCTTACTACACTCTTACTATACTCTAGTTATTGCCATTAACATATTTAATGCATATCTCGTATTGGTCAGAATATAAGACGACCCTGGTTATATGTCGACCCTGTTTATAAGACGACCCCTCTTTTTCAAGACTCATTTTTTTAAAAGGAATACCTTTTTGAACACCAAATCTTGTTTTTATAAAGAAAATCACTTCTGTCAATCTCCTGGAAGCGGCTACTTTGCAGACCGCAGCTTTTTCTTTTTTTAATAGTTTCCTTGGTTCGGACATGATGACCCTTCCTTCCTTTATAGTTTCCTTGATGTATACTGGGAGCACTGGTGATTAATGTGTAACACGTCTGCTCAGGAGACACCAGCTGGGAGGGTACAGTGACGGGCCATGGTGATTAATGTGTAACACGTCTGTTCAGCTGGGAGGGTACAGTGACGGGCCATGGTGATTAATGTGTGTAACGTCTGCTCAGCTGGGAGGGTACAGTGACGGGCCATGGTGATTAATGTGTAACGTCTGCTCAGCTGGGAGGGTACAGTGACGGGCCATGGTGATGAATGTGTGTGACGTCTGTTCAGGGCGGAACGAGGAGGAGTACAGACACCAGCTGGGAGGGTACGGCATCACAGGGGAGCTGGCCACCAGGCCCGTCGCCAGCCTGTCGGGAGGACAGAAGAGTCGCGTGGCCTTCGCTCAGATGACCATGCCATGGTAACTAACCACAGACCTAGAGCCCTACATAACAGAGTTTGGTCACGTCATACAACAGAAACCGCACAAACTAGAGCCATAGATTAAGAGAGTTTGGTCACGTCATACAACGGAAACCATAGATGAAGAGAGTTTGGCCAGTTTGTACAATAACCACAGGGACTAGAGCCCTAGAGAGTTTGGCCAGGTTGTACAATAACCACAGGATCTAGAGCCCTAGATTAATTAAATGGGAATGCCACCCATTTTATATGTATTTGTGAACACGCACAACTGTCCTAAACCTAGAAATCTGAGAGAGAAGCCTCCAATTGGTGATTATTGGGCTGCTCCATAGATAATGAATGGGTCTCTGACTTTATGAGGTCATACATGTTTGTGTAGCTCTTATACCCAAATTAGGTTTATATTCTAGCATTGAGAGAAGATCTGAACCAGAAGTAATACCTTATTTCTCTCTCTCTCTCTCTCTCTCTCTCTCTCTCTCTCTCTCTCTCTCTCTCTCTCTCTCTCTCTCTCTCTGTGTGTCTCTGTCTCTCTCTCTGTGTCTCTTTCTCTCTCTCTCTCTCTCTCTCTCACTGTCTCTCTCTCTCTCTGTGTCTCTCTGTCTCTCTGTGTGTCTCTCTCTCTCACTGTCTCTCTCTCTCTCACTATCTCTCTCTGTCTCTCTCTCTCTCTCTCTCTCTCTCTCTCTCTCTCTCTCTCTCTCTCTCTCTCTCTCTCTCTCTCTCTCTCTCTGTGTCTCTCAGTCCAAACTTCTACATTCTAGATGAGCCGACCAATCACTTGGACATGGAGACCATCGAGGCTCTGGCTAAGGCACTCAACAAGTACAAAGTAAGAGAGACGCTACTGAAGAGTTTATTATTAATATTTTACTGTAATACACATTTTTCACAATACAAAATTCTTAGTTCAGTAATAAAGTTGTAATATGTATTTTGTATACGGTGATGTATATCGATACTGAAAGTCATTCCTTGATTATTCTGACATAAAGTCATTAGATCACTCATCCCTGGATCTGCCTTAAGGCCTCTGCATGCTACAGAAACTTCAGAGCAACTGCAACACAACATCGGCGCGATTTCAGCGCGGTTGTTTTAGAGGGTCTTGTAGACTGTGTTGCTTGGACGTTGCGTACATGTCCCTCAAATCTAACCTAAACAACCGTTGCGTTGATATTGCGTAGCAGTGATTGGTTGGTTAGCGAATGGGGGCGGGGCTGTCATAGAATAATATTAGTCCCGCAGAGAATATCATCCTCCATTGTTGTTTCCAGCGTTGACGCTAAATAATTAGCGTCACATAGCTCGCCTTTTTCTGAAAACCCAAGCACATATTGTTCCATAGCATACGCCTTCAGTTGATCATGACAAATCCTCTCTTACCTTGACGATTAAAAAGCCTCCATAATTTAGTAAATAAAGCTGTAGCCAGTGTTGTGGCTGATGGTTGTTTAACACAGCAAGAGACGATATTTCCAATTGTAACAAGTAGGTAATTTATTTAGGAAAAAGAAGTTCCAACAGCAAAAGCTATGGTTCGAGCAGAGGATCACCACAGCTTGAACAAAAAACACTCTCCCTCTCAATCCCTCTGCCTGTCCCCTAAATCCCCTCTCAGTCCTGCCCCCCCATGACAGATATGATGACGTATCATATCATGTCAGATCTGACATGACGTACATTAAGATGATACGTAGATTTAACATCGGAGAGAGATAAGAACATTAAGAACATGAAGAGAGATAAACAAGATATGATGTACACACACGATATGATGTAAAACATTTAAGAACATTGAAGAGAGAGTGAGATGTGTGTGTGTGTGTGTGTGTGTGTATGTGTGTGTGTGTCTGTGTGTGTGCGTCTGCGTACAGACGTATGTGTATTGTATGTGTGTATTGTGTCACAGGGAATGTGTGTGTGTGTGTGTGTGTCGGTGTGTATGTCTGTGCGACTGTGTGTGTCTGTGTGTGTCTGTGTGTGTGTGCTGTGTCTGTGTGTGTGTGCTGTGTATGTGTGTGTCCGTGTGTCTGTGTGTGTGTGCTGTGTCTGTGTGTGTGTGCTGTGTATGTGTGTGTCCGTGTGTCTGTGTGTGTGTGCTGTGCCTGTGTCTGTGTGTGTGTGCTGTGTATGCGTGTGTCTGTGTGTGTGCTGTGTATGTATGAAAGAGAGAAAAGAACAAGATATGAAAGCGATACGATGTACGAGATTACCAGCACACAACGTGCCGTACTGAAATGTCCATCTGTCCAAGTTGTTTTAAGAACGTCAGCCAGACCGTCTTTCAGCACTGCTAGTTGACCTATATTAAACTAGTCCACCCCATACACATTTTCCCCAACACCAGCCAGCTAGCATTGGGTCTATTCAAAATGCTATCCACATTAGCTACATAGCTAACCAAGTAAATACAGTGGTATCCGTCCTGAGGTAACGTTAAATACAACGTTTGCTAGTCGAAATGACTGGACACACACAGGGACAAGTTAAACATCAATCAATTAATTTATTCCAATAGGTAGTTTGAGCTGCATGTGAGCCGAGGTCCTCTCCATTGGAAACTAATAATGTTACGGTAATGTTAGCTCGAAAAGCACAGAAAGTTAAGCTGCTAGCAACAGACACTATAACACTTCCGGTCGGGGGTTTTCAAAATAAAAGAGCGACGTCTAAAATCACTGGAAATACGTTTATTTTGTACATTATCTATTGTTAACACGAACCTAAACTAACTTTAGTTAAACTAACTTTGCGTGTCGATGTTGCAGAAGCATAAAGGCAGAGTGTCTAAAACACCGTTGCTTTGTCGATGTTGTGTTGCAGTTGCTTTGAAGTTTCTGTAGCATGCAGAGGCCTTTAGCCTGCTGAGAGGGTGATCTATCAGGACATCCTGTAAAACCCTCTCTCTCCTCTTCTCTCACCTCTCTCTCCCCTCCCCTCCTCTGCTCTCTTCTCCTCTGCTCTCCTCTCACTGTGTCTCCTCTTCTCCCTCCTTTCTCCTCCTTATCCTCTGCTCTCCTCTTACTGTGTCTCCTCTCTTCTCTCGCCTTCTCTCCTCTCCTCTCCACTCTCTTCTCCTCTCCCCTCTCCACTCTCTCCTCTCCTCTCCTCTCTCTCCTCTCCTCTCTCCTCTCCCCTCTCCTCTCCACTCTCTCCTCTCCCCTCTCCACTCTCCTCTCTCCTCTCCACTCCCCTCTCCTCCCCACTCTCTCCTCTCCACTCTCCTCTCCACTCTCTCCTCTCTTCTCCACACTCTCCTCTCTCCTCTCTCCTCTCCTCTCCTCTCTCCTCTCCACTCTCTCCTCTCCCCTCTCCACTCTCTCCTCTCCCCTTTCCACTCTCCTCTCTCCTCTCCACTCTCTCCTCCCCTCCCCTCTCCCCTCTCCTCTTCTCTCCCCTCTCCTCTCCACTCTCCTCTCCCCTCTCCTCTCTCCTCTCCTCTCCTCTCCTCTCCTCTCCTCTCCTCTCCTCTCCTCTCCTCTCCTCTCCTCTCCTCTCCTCTCCTCCTCTCCTCTCCTCTCCTCTCCTCTCCCCTCTCTGCTCTCTCCTCTCTCCTCCCTCCTCTCTCCTCGCCTCTCTCTGCTCTCTCCTCTCTCCCCTCTCCCCTCCAGGGTGGAGTGGTGCTGGTCTCTCACGACGAGCGTCTGATCCGCCTGGTGTGTAAGGAGCTGTGGGTGTGTGAGTTCGGTAATGTCAGGCGGATCGAGGGCGGCTTCGACGAGTACCGTGACATTCTGCAGGAGCAGTTCCGTAAGGAGGGCTACCTGTGAGAGGGACGCCACAGCCCATCAGCGACAACGCGCCAATGACTGACATGCCAAGTTGCCAATTGACTACAACCACCAATAACATAAACCCCGCCTCCTCAATGACACTCCCAACTGCCATCCAATCAGCGTCCTACGGGGGAGATAAGGAGTTAAAGCAACCCCCCCCACATCATGCTTTCTGTTTTGGAAGAACAGGATCAAGCTAGCTACTGTCGAGTACTGATATTATCTCCTCGCTAATCCCAGCCTCCTGGAGTCGGGAATGGAAGTAGTTGGGACTTAAAAGAGAAATTATGACGTGTGGAATATATATATATATATATATATTATTCCCATATATGGAAAATGTCTGTCTGTTGTCCTGAAGACAGGACAGAGTTTTTCCTCTTTTTCTTTTTTTTAAGGCAGGGTCTGATATGAATGTGTGATCCCCGCACACACATGCACACAAGCACCCTTCTCCCCCACAGGTGGACAAACTGGCCGCCCAGGTGTGCCAAGTCATATAGTGAGATGGCTTTCAAAATAAAGGCATGGAAAAACGAGACATTGATTAAATAATGTGTCGATTTCTGGGCTTTTATTTTTAGGGCCAAATTGCTAAACAGGAAGTCCCATTTCATCTTTGGCTTGACGCACCTTGAAGACCAGTTTTCCCCCAGTGTGTTTACAGAAAAACGGTTTTGGGGGATATTTCAAGAAGTAAAATTACCCTGTAGAAAAATACTATATATATATATATATACATTTCTTTTTTTTTAATAATTTGCCGAATTCAACTTGGATATGGGTTCCTCTGGATGTCATGTGGCCGTTATGAACAACATGATAACATCTGTCTGATTAAAGCTCACATTGTTCTAAAGAGACGTACAGGGATCCCAACCCTGCTAATATAACATGGTAATAAATACATTTACTGGTTGGAGTATATTTACCGTGGTTGGAGTATATTTACCTTTTACCACACTGCCTAAGACTCTACTTGGTCTCTTGGGCCCCCCCCCCCCCCCATCTGTATGTTCCATCAGACCATCTCAACCTGCTGTACTATCGCACATACATTTATTTATTTTTTATTTAGCCTGTATTTTACCAGGAAGTCCCGTTGAGATCCAAACGGGGGAGACCTTGAACGAAATGGAAGCAAAATGTTCTCGTCCAGAGAGGCGTCTTCCTGAAGCGCGGTTACTTAGTCTGATGATCAGGAAGGAAACGTAATGTAATTCTTGATTAATTCATTCTTCAAATTAAAATGATATATTGGCTCTTACGGACCAACCGGTAATAATGATCACATCTAGACCGTAGGCTAACCGTAACCGTGCTTCAAGACGTCCCCGCCTCGGTTCAGTTCTGATTTAGTTAAATTCCCTTCAGGCACATGTTGTGTTTTGAACGTTTTCTCAGTATTCAATCTTAGAATTCAGTAAACATTTTGGCTTCACCATCACCATTACAATTCATTAGTTCCCCAGATTTTAGTCTCATATGTGAGATCGTCCACCTGAACGAGTTTAAAATCCACCCAACGGGGAAACCATTGCCCTTCCCGCTCTTTTCTGAACGGGTTTAAACCCGTTCTCAGCTTGGGGGGGGGTGGAATGCTACCTGGTTTAAACCTGGTCGGGGCGGGCCGGTGCGTGAGGAATATTACCCGTTCTCAGCGAGGGGGCTGGGGGAATGCTACCCTCTTTACAGATTCCCACGTTGCTCCTGTTCACCAACAGACTCACTGCTGCTCTGAGTTACGAAATCAAGACCGAAATCCCTTGAATTCCTGCCGTCCCCGAGATGTTCTTCACCCCTGCAGACCAGACCTGACCCAGTCTCCCTCTGGTCCAGTAGAGGCCTGTCACGGAATGTTTACAATGTCCATTTGTCCTCCATGTTGGAAGAGACAACGGTTGCTATGTGTTGATAATTCTATTGATACCTATTTAATCTTTATCGTGTCTTATTACTGGATCTTGTAAACAAGTCACAGTGGAACAGTAACATGATTTTCCAGTGTTTTACCTGCTCTACCACTGCACAGAAATTAGGTTGTTCTTTTTCTCTTTCTACTAGTGGTTACAGGCAGCAGCCATATTGGAAGAAAGAACTATGAACATTCCGTGCTAGGCCTCTATTCTATTCAACCTTTACATCATAGTTTTAAGACTCCAGGAACCATTCAGGCTGCCGACACACATTGCAGTAATCTGCTAATAGCAACTCAACTTATTAGTCATTCATGAAGATTGTATTACTTTAAAAAAAAATCAAAAATCAAACAAGAAAAAAAACAATACAACAAAACATGTTCCTGTATAAATAAAAATGCTCAATGTTATTATTGATAAACTATTACAATAATTATGTATAGTTTATTTTCTGAGCCTTAAGAGTTTCATAGTGGGTTTCCGTTTAACTGACCTTGTATACCTTCAATTCAAATAGAACAAACATGAAAATCACAAAGATTAGAATAGAGGACCTCAGTACCTGGCTGACTGACCTCTGACCTGGGTCTTTAGTCTGACCTCAGTACCTGACCCTGCAAGATGGAACCATCTGGGAAGACTTCCCTTGAAACAGACGCTCTGCTCTTGTCTCTTCCTTTCGGAGAGAGTTTGTGTTCACGAGTCTAGCAAGACTGAACTGTCGAAAGAGATCCAGGAATTAAACATCCTGTTTCAGTCTTCCCTAGCTGATCTTGGACGTGGCGGTTTTTGTATTCCTAACTATCGCTAGGAATGAATTGGCCTACAGTGCTTCCCTCGTACGTAGTTATATCTCAGAGGAGCGGCAAGGCGTCTGAAACCGCTTTCACAACCTGTAGAGTTGAGACGGGTTTGTTTGCAACAGTGGGATTAATGAAACCACAGGGTGTAAAGACGTTCCCTTGGGAGTGATTTGCGTTGCCAACGGTGAGGAGATTACTTTAGGGTGGGGTGGTAATTCCTCCAGTCCTGGTGGTCTGCTCTTGTCTTCGCAGTTGGTAGGAGAATCTCTCCTAGTCCGGAAATCTCAAGCAATATCACTTTAGGGACATGCGTACATCAGCGACTACGTCTTCATTTCATAATTCTTCTCTTGACGTGTGGAGCAGGATATGTAAAGTGTCGAGGGTTAATTACATAGTTGAAGTGCATTTGATCAGACCAGGGCGGAATAGTGTCAGCACATTTTTGTTTGTTTTAGTGTTATTTACTTAGGCGCCAGGTGGGTGCGGTTCGACGCCGAGGACAATACAAATTACATTTCTGTGATTGGCAGCTTACCTGACACTTAATTATCCTGATACAGTAAACCCCACCCATTTGGTGCTCCCAATCAGGCTAAAACAAACGTTGCAAATGATTTGCGGCTACTCATCCCGGTGTGAGATTGATCTCTTGCTCGTCTCCATGAGATGTTCTGAGGGGCTGGTTTGCCTGCTCTGTCACCTGGTGAAACATGGCAGCTGGCTTCAGATACGTGGCGTGGGTGAATTTACCACAAGCCAACTAGAGGGTATGGGAGAGGGAAAAAGAAAGTGTATAAATATAGATAATTGTTAAAGACATTATCATAAAGAGAAATCGTACTTTTTCCTGTCATGTTACATCTATATTATAACTTCAGCTGTTACAGTAAATAACACCATGCTAATAAAAACAAAAGGCTTCACATCTCAGAATGGTTGTTTTATTTTTTCACATTCAGGAAGTTGCACTTTTGTAAATGAGTAGGTGACAACCTTTTAGGAGCTTGTCTGGGTTAGAAGAGACTGAATCAGTGAGATCCAAAGTCATCATTTAAAAAAATTATGTCAACGCTTAAAAAAAGAAAAATGTCAACGCTCATTCATGCCCCCCCCACCACACACACACACTGCCCCAGCCCAACCCCCCTCCCCACACACACTGCCCAACCCCCCCCCCCCAACACACTGCCCCAGCCCAAACCTCCCCACACACAGTACACACTGCCCCAGCCCAAACCTCCCCACACACACACACACTGCCCCAGCCCAACCCCCCCACCCACACTACCTCAGGACTCCCACATCCCCAAGATACGATAACACTGAGCACGATTTATTTAATTAATAGAAGGACGGGGGGTAGCTCGATCCACACCGTCAGGCTGATGAAGGCTCCATGTTTTTTACGATATATCTTTTTATATATATGTTGATGTCATTAACTCATACAGTAACTCACTCACCCACTGGTAGATAAGATAAGATATTCCTTTATTGATCCCCTTGGGGGGGTTCAGGAGTCATGGCAGCAGGGGGGAGGGGGGGTACAGGTATGGGCAGGGTAATAGGAAGACAATAAATATAAATATAGGCTAAAAAAAAATCAATCTGAATATGAAACATGAATAAAAGTAAAACGTAGACACAAAGGTGCAGATGAGTGTCTGTATACCCTATTGGTCATAATTTACGTTATAGTCTGTATACCCTATCGGTCATAATTTACGTTATAGTCTGTATACCCTATCGGTCATAATATACATTATAGTCCGTGCTGGATTTAAGAGTCAGACATTTCGAACATTTCTCAAGTTCTGCCGCTGTTAGTTCTCCAGCTGCTGGCAGCAGTCCAGCCCCTGGTTGTGGAGCCTGGTGGCTGCTGGGAAAGAAAACATTCAACATGTGACCAGTGTTGGCCTGGCTGCTTGGCATGAGCTCAGCTGGAAGGTTCCGGGCCCAGGTGAAGGCCCAGGTGAAGGCCTACAGGAACGCCCCCGGTGCCCTGGGGGTCACTACTGAGAGGACAGTGTCCTGGTAATCTGTCTCTCACAGCTGCCGTTTCATCTCACACTCGTCTCAATGGGAATCACATCAAAGAAACGAGTAACCTGCTTACTGTCTTTTACTAGTATGCACTTTGCTACTAAGGAATCTACCATGTCTATATTACTACCTACTACACCTGAACAATAAACTGGACTGGTCGGACAACACAGAGGCCCTCTACTACAGGAAGGGACAGAGCAGGCTGTTCATCCCGAGGAGACTCGGGTCCTTCAATGTTTGCAATAGACTGCTGCAGTCATTCTACCAGTCTGTAGTGGCCAGCGTCCTCTTCTATGCTGTGGCATGCTGCTGGGGGGGCTACATCAACTCGAGGGACACCAACAAACTGAACAAGCTGGTGAGGAAGGCTAGCTCCGTGGTGGGAGTCGAGCTGGTCAGACTAGAGTAGAGGTGATGGCAGAGAGGGGGGTGAGAAGGAAGCTGGCTGCTATCCTGGAGAATCCCTCCCACCCCCTCTACAACGAGCTAGTCAAGATGAGTCCTTCATACCAGCGGCCATCAGGCTCCACAACAGTTGGCAGGGACTGCTGCCAGACATCCAACTACAACTACTAGGAACCTAAAAGGACAATAATACTACCTCATGCATACTGCACCTTGTGTGAATACTGTATACTTCAGTTAGTTAGTTAATTATATGGATTGGTTATTTTGTTTACACTGCTTGTTTACCTGTACCTCCCCTCCCCCATGCTGCTATGATGCCTGAATTTCCCCAAGGGGATTAATAAAGGAATATCTTCGGTTCAAAAAACAAACTCAGCAAGACCGACGGCTTCTCAGTTACAGTGGGTGACAATATTGTCACAAGGAAAGATGAAATAACATACCTAGGTTCCATACTAGAGGCAAATCTTTCCTGTGACAAAATGGCATCCAATGTAATCAAAAAAGTCAACCAACGAACTAGATTCTTGTACCGGATCTCCTCTCTGGTAAACAAGAATGAATGAATGAATGAATGAATGAATGAATGAAAACTTTATTTAACAGATTGCAGAATGGGTACAATACAGTACGGCTCAATACATACAATTGTTAAGGGGATGCAGACCTGAGAAAGACGTTTGTCTTGTTTCCATCAGGGTCCCCCATTTTCAATTCATATAGACATTTATGACATACACAACATACATGACATTTATGGCATAGGGACATATAGGTATTTAGTACTGATACATTTGTGACATAGGCGGTATTCAAATATACAGTACTGTTACCCCTAGATCCTGACAGAGTATATACATATGATGGGGAGGGGACTGTACATTAGGAGGGGGTGGGTGGGTGGGAGGGAAATATACATACGGCGGGGAGGGAATATATACATGCGGTGGGGAGGAGACTGTCTATTAGGAGGTGGTGGGGGTTTTGGGCATTTACGGTGGCCAGTTTCGAATTGCAGCCTCCCGTAGGTGCTCTTTAAGGGCGGTTTTGAAAGTGGGCAGGGATTCACATTCCTTTACAGCTTTGGGTAGGGCGTTCCACATTGTTGTGGCATAATTGCGAAACGTGTTTAGTCCCTTGTTTGAGCCGAATCTGGGTTTAACATGATTTGTTGAGCTTCCTCTGGTGTAGTGGTTGTGGTATTCACTGACCTTTGGGAAGTATTTTGACATGTACATGGGCACCCCGGTCGTATAGTGTATCTTGTAGACCAGGCCCATTGCAAGTTGCTGTACTCTGTCGTCTACTTTAAGCCATCCTAGGTTGGCAAAGTGGGCAGGGGTGAGGTGGGTTCTGGGGTTCAGGTCAAGTAGTAGTCTGACCAGTTTGTTTTGTGATGTTTGTAATTTTGTTTTAAGCGCCTTTGAGGTGCTTTGGTACCATGAGGTGCACGCATAGTCATAGTACCCTTGAATGAGTGCTCCTGCCAGAGTCTTCAGGGTATTCTTGTTTACCAGAGAGGAGATCCGGTACAAGAATCTAGTTCGTTGGTTGACTTTTTTTATTACATTGGATGCCATTTTGTCACAGGAAAGATTTGCCTCTAGGATGGAACCCACCCAGGTAGGTAATTTCGTCTTTCCTTGTGACAATATTGTCACCCACTGTAACTGAGAATCCGTCGGTCTTGCTGAGTTTGTTATTTGAACCGAAGAGAATGGACTCTGTTTTGCCCATGTGTAATGATAGTTTGTTATCAGCGAGCCATATGCAGATTTTGCCTAGTTCCGTGCTGAGGGTTTTTTCAACCTGCAATTTGTTCTTGTCAGAGACCAGCAGGGCTGAGTCGTCCGCAAACAGGAACAAGTTGCAGTCACAGGCTGACGACATGTCATTTGCATAAATTAGGAAGAGTAGCGGTCCTAGTATGCTTCCTTGTGGAACACCACAGCTCACTGTGAGGGGGGGGATAGAGTACCGTTTACCTCTACCATCTGTTCTCTCCCCTCCAGGTAGGATTGCATCCAGCTCACTGATAGGCTATCAAAACCAATTGCTTTTAGCTTGTCCATTAGAATGGAGTGATTGACAGTGTCGAAGGCCTTTTGTAGGTCCAGCATGACCATGCCGCAGTATTTGCCAGCGTCCACCTCTTGTTTGATGTGGTCGTTCAAATAGAGGAGGCATGTGTCAGTGGAGTGGGACGTTCTGAAGCCAGATTGGAATTCGTAGATTAGGTTTTTTTCCGCCAGGTACTTTTCGACCTGAAGACTCTGGCAGGAGCACTCATTCAAGGGTACTACGGCTATGCTTGCACCTCATGGTACCAAAGCACCTCAAAGGCACTAAAAACTAAATTACAAACATCACAAAACAAACTGGTCAGACTAGTGCTTGACTTTACTCCTAGAACCCACCTCACCCCTGCCCACTTTGACAACCTAGGATGGCTTAGAGTAGACGACAGAGTATAGCAACTTGCAATGGGCCTGGTCTACAAGATACACTACACCACTAAGGTACCCATGTACATGTCAAAATACTTCCCAAAGGTCAGTAAATACCACGACCACAACATCAGAGGGAGCTCCACAAATCATGTTAAACCCAGATTCGGCTCAAACAAGGGACTAAACACATTTCGCAATTATGCCACAACAATGTGGAACGCCCTACCCAAAGCTGTAAAGGAATGTGAATCACTACGCACCTTCAAAACCTCTCTAAAAGAGCACCTACGGGAGACTGCCATTCGAAATTAAATGAAATTAAATTTTTATCTGAATTAAAAAAAAAAAAAAAAAAAAAAATCTAACCCTAACTAACCGTACTGTCATGCACTTGTCCTAATAAACTAACCTACACTGTAGCACTCAACACTTTGATGAACATTGTTGCTCAGCTGATAGAGTTGTGCCCTTCCTGATGGCTTGTCGTACAGAACTTGTAAGTCGCTTTGGATAAAAGCGTCAGCTAAATGACTAAATGTAAATGTAAATGTAAATGAAAGTGGCTCCTGTAAATGTCCAAACCCAACCCCCTCCAATGTACAGTTTCACCCCGCCTACCCAAACCCCCCCCCACCCACCCAACCACCTACAATGTACAGTTTCCCACCCCACCTACCCAACCCCCCACCTACCCAACCTCCTCCAATGTACAGTTTCTTCCCCCTCAAATGTATATACGCTCTTTTTAGACTCTTTTTGTACTCACAAACAGTACTGTAGATCAAGTCAAGTCAAGAGTTTTATTTGTCACGGCATACAAGTATACAATGAAATGCGGGTGGTCTTGCCCGCAACAATGTGCAATACAGTGGTACAACATATAATAGAATCCAATAAAAACAACATTGTGCAATAACAGGTAACGGGTAACATGGTGTGACATCTCGGTATCTGTACATAGTTATTTACAGAGCATATAGGACATGCTAGGTAGCTTTGGTAGTGCAATACACTGTTACTGTTGCTATACTAATTTAAAGTGGCCTTTCCTTTTGGGAATAAGTGTGGGTGAGTGCGGCATGAGTGTGTGCCCGCTCATGTTAAAGTGGCTGCTAGTGCACAGCGTGTGTCGTGTGTGTGCTCATGTGTGCTTGTGTGTGGATAGTTCAGTGTTCTGTGGCACTCAATGTTCATTGTTCAAGGCTCTGATGGCCTGGGGGAAGAAGCTGAGCCTAAGCCTCTCTGTCCTAGTAGCTGGGGTTCGCAGGCGTCTGCCTGACCTCAGCAGCTGGAACAGGCTGTTATTGGGGTGGTGGGGGTCTTTCATTATTCTGCAGGCTCTGGATTTGCACCTCTTGTTGTATAGAACCTGCAGGGGAGGTAGTGCAATACCCGTGGTAAGCTCGGCTGAGCGCACCACTTTCTGTAGGGCCTTCTTGTCCTGTGCCGTGCTGTTTCCATACCAGGCAGTGATGTTTCCGGTCAAGATGCTCTCTACAGCTCCTGAGTAGAAGGACTGGAGTATCTTCCCCGATACTCTGAACTTCCTTAACTGTCTCAGGTGGTAGAGGCGCTGCTTCGCCTTCTTTACTACTGTGTCTATGTGTGTTGACCATGTCAGATCCTCTGAGATGTGGACCCCCAGGTACTTAAAGCTGCTCACCCTGTCCACGGTAGCCCCGTTAATCCTCAGTGTGTGTGTGTCTCCTGCTGTCCTCTCCTATAATCCACGATCAGCTCCTTGGTTTTACCAATGTTCAGGAGCAGGCTGTTGTCCTGGCACCAGCGTTCCAGTACCTCAACCTCCTCCCGGTAGGCCTTCTCGTCGTTGTCCGAGATCAGCCCCACCACCACCGTGTCGTCTGCGAACTTCACTATGGAGTTGGAGCTGAACTTGGCCACACAATCGTATGTATGTCATGTATGTCATATATGTTATGATGAATTGAAAATGGGGGACCCTGATGTAAACAAGACGAAAGTCTTTCTCTGGTCTGCATTCCCTTAACAATTGTGTCTATTGAGCCGTACTGTATTGTACCCATTCTGCAATCTGTTAATACAATTTTCAATCAATCAATCAATCTTATCTAGTTTCAAGTTTCTTTATTAGTTGTCATAGTAAAAAATACACAATACTTTTCCATTAAATGCTTTTTTCTGTATGAGCTCCTGGGAGTGTGCTAGATAAAAAGTATAAAATAGGGGAGCTCCCGTAGCTCACCGCATATCTCTGCGCTATTTCTGCGTCGGGGAAAACCGTGCTCGTCACGGATCTGGGGGACACGAGTTCGATTCCCGGACCCGCCGTCATTTCTCAGAATGTCTTCCCCTGCTCTACATCCCATTTCAACCTGTTTCTGTCGGTCATGCTTGACCAGAAAAGCGATAAAACGCAAAAAGAAAAAAGTAAAAAAAAATATATATATATATATAAAATAGAAAGTCAAAAGTACATAAACAAAAAGTGTTCAGTCAATATACATATATACAATATACAATATGCTAATAATGTCTTTACTACTATGCCTATGTAACAGAGGTACCGCATGTCTATCCACAGTCACGAGGGACTTGTATAGTGAAGTGACTGTGGACGCTAAGCGGTACTGCAAGTAAATTCACTCCCCAGAGGCATCCAGACCCAGTACTTAGAAGTGAATTCACCTCTTGGTTCAACTCCCACTCAGGGCGATCCCTTAACAGGGGTCGAACCGAAACACAATGCAGAGCGAGACCACACCGGCTACACGTATATTATACCTACTATGTTAATATGTCTATACTAGTATGCACTCAAAACTACCACTCAAGTTCCACACTGTTTGACGAACAACATCACTGACCCTTAGCTGCCAGAGTTGTATCCTTCCTGCTGACTTGTTGTACAGAACCTCTAACCTTAGCGTTCAGCTAAATTATGTGAATGTAGAACAATAATCTTAAGACTTATAGCTTACTTTTTATGTCTCATCAATCAATCAATCAATCAATCAATCAATCAATCAAATTTATGAGTGAGTCAGAGAAGAGTCAGAGTGAGTCAGGGAAGAGTCAGAGTGAGTCAGAGAAGGAGTCAGAGTGAGTCAGAGAAGGAGAGTCAGAGTGAGTCAGGGAAGGAGAGTCAGAGTGAGTCAGGGAAGGAGAGTCAGAGTGAGTCAGGGAAGGAGAGTCAGAGTGAGTCAGGGAAGAGTCAGAGTGAGTCAGGGAAGGAGAGTCAGAGTGAGTCAGGGAAGGAGAGTCAGAGTGAGTCAGGGAAGGAGAGTCAGAGTGAGTCAGGGAAGGAGAGTCAGAGTGAGTCAGGGAAGGAGAGTCAGAGTGAGTCAGGGAAGGAGAGTCAGAGTGAGTCAGGGAAGAGTCAGAGTGAGTCAGGGAAGAGTCAGAGTGAGTCAGGGAAGAGTCAGAGTGAGTCAGGGAAGGAGAGTCAGAGTGAGTCAGGGAAGGAGAGTCAGAGTGAGTCAGGGAAGAGTCAGAGAAGAGTCAGAGTGAGTCAGGGAAGAGTCAGAGTGAGTCAGAGAAGAGTCAGAGTGAGTCAGGGAAGAGTCAGAGTGAGTCAGAGAAGGAGAGTCAGAGTGAGTCAGAGTGAGTCAGAGAAGGAGAGTCAGAGTGAGTCAGGGAAGGAGAGTCAGAGTGAGTCAGGGAAGGAGAGTCAGAGTGAGTCAGGGAAGAGTCAGAGTGAGTCAGGGAAGAGTCAGAGTGAGTCAGAGAAGAGTCAGAGTGAGTCAGGGAAGGAGAGTCAGAGTGAGTCAGAGAAGAGTCAGAGTGAGTCAGGGAAGAGTCAGAGTGAGTCAGAGAAGAGTCAGAGTGAGTCAGGGAAGGAGAGTCAGAGTGAGTCAGGGAAGGAGAGTCAGAGTGAGTCAGGGAAGGAGAGTCAGAGTGAGTCAGGGAAGGAGAGTCAGAGTGAGTCAGGGAAGAGTCAGAGTGAGTCAGGGAAGAGTCAGAGTGAGTCAGAGAAGAGTCAGAGTGAGTCAGGGAAGGAGAGTCAGAGTGAGTCAGAGAAGAGTCAGAGTGAGTCAGGGAAGAGTCAGAGTGAGTCAGAGAAGAGTCAGAGTGAGTCAGGGAAGGAGAGTCAGAGTGAGTCAGGGAAGAGTCAGAGTGAGTCAGAGTGAGTCAGGGAAGGAGAGTCAGAGTGAGTCAGGGAAGAGTCAGAGTGAGTCAGAGAAGGAGAGTCAGAGTGAGTCAGGGAAGAGTCAGAGTGAGTCAGGGAAGGAGAGTCAGAGTGAGTCAGAGTGAGTCAGAGTGAGTCAGGGAAGAGTCAGAGTGAGTCAGAGAAGGAGAGTCAGAGTGAGTCAGAGTGAGTCAGGGAAGAGTCAGAGTGAGTCAGAGAAGGAGAGTCAGAGTGAGTCAGGGAAGAGTCAGAGTGAGTCAGAGAAGGAGAGTCAGAGTGAGTCAGAGTGAGTCAGGGAAGAGTCAGAGTGAGTCAGGGAAGGAGAGTCAGAGTGAGTCAGGGAAGAGTCAGAGTGAGTCAGAGTGAGTCAGGGAAGGAGAGTCAGTCAGGGAAGGAGAGTCAGAGTGAGTCAGAGTGAGTCAGGGAAGGAGAGTCAGAGTGAGTCAGAGAAGAGTCAGAGTGAGTCAGGGAATAGTCAGAGTGAGTCAGAGAAGAGTCAGAGTGAGTCAGGGAAGAGTCAGAGTGAGTCAGAGTGAGTCAGGGAAGAGTCAGAGTGGGTCAGGGAAGAGTCAGAGTGAGTCAGAGTGAGTCAGGGAAGGTTAAGGAATATAGGTGAGTTTTGAGCTTAGATTTAAAAGACTCGATGGAGGGGGCAGATTTGATGGACGTGGGGATGCTATTCCAGAAGTCAGGGGCTGCGACAGCAAAAGCATGCCCCCCCCCCCCCTAGACTTGAAGTTGGACCTACGGGTGGTTAGGAGACCCTTATGAACAAGTACAGGGTCGAGACACGTCCCTCGGGACAAATACAGTCATTTTTAAATCTAGTTCCAACTAGTCCTACTTCGTTTTTAGATTAGATTAAAATGTATTTTCACCATACAGCACAAGTACAGTACAGCGAAAATAAGTTGGGCATCCAACCGGAGTGCAAATGTAACAGTATAAAGTGCAATAGTAATATACAATGTACATGTGATTAAACTGGGTATAAAATATATAAATGAGTACTATACGGAGTGTAGTGCTAATCAGATGTATGTACAGAATTGTAATATAAATATTGGGAGGAGATAGGGGAGGCAATGATCAGAATATTAGGATACGGGTTACCACAAACGGGACTGGTGCTTTACTTAGGCAGCGGTGCAGTGCTGGTCAACCGCGGTCAAGCGGCGTTTTACCTCGGTCACTGAGGCTGAAGTACGCGCAATCGCGCACGGATATGTTCCTGCGTGTACACGCAGTCACGCACACAAAAATTCCGCTGTTCCCATTCGTTGTAACTAAGTACCGGCTCGGCCCGCGGCCACCGTTTTTACATAACAAAAGCACAGGTAGAGTCAGGGAACAAAATTAACTTTTTGACTTACCAGCCATTTGGCTGGTAGATTTTAAAAACTACCAGCCAGGCAGATTTTGTACCAGCCAAAAATTATAAATAGCTTTTTAGTATATCGCCATGTGTTATTATTACTATATAATACTCTCATATGCTATTTTCAATTAATATCATAAACAACATAAGGTATATTAGCATAATTTTGAGTGGACTGAAGGAATGAGTCAGCGTTAATAGTTTTAAATGCAAATAATTTATTGAAACATAGAAGTGGGGTCGGGGACACACACACTGTTTCAACTCACCACCCCCGCATCATATTGTAGTCTAGTCTGTCTTCAAACTTCCACTCCTCTCGAAAACCTTTTTATATTTGAATATCAACATTATCTGTGCATCCTCAGTAATCCTCAGTTTACTACAATATACTCCTCTCCTGAGTCCTGACTAGTGACTTCATCGTCTTTCCAAATGCACGCACACACACAGAGAAAGGGAGAGTGCCCCCCCCCCCCCCCCCATTTCCCTTTCCCCAGTCCACACTGTCTGCTGTTCTCTATGGCTCTGCCGCTGATCAGGATTAGCTTGTTAGCTTACGCTAACATAACGTTCATTTCGGGCGATGTGGGCATAAAGGAATGGCGACGATGCAATGCATGTTAGATGCATTTGACCCGTTGTGAGAAGAAGAAAAAACCACAGACTTATTTCGGCTCGCAAAATAGGCGCACTGCTGTGTAGCTCTGCTCTCAGGGAACAAACTTAACTTTTTGACTTACCAGCCATTTGGCTGGTAGATTTTAAAAACTACCAGCCAGGCAGATTTTTTACCAGCCATTGGCGGTTGGCTGGTACTTATTTTGTTCCCTGGGTAGAGTGTCTCCAACCACGTCCGCGAGTACACGGTATAAACAGATCATTTTGACAACAACAATAGTATCATGTTCATGTTCCTACCTGCAACGCAAGGATGCCACCGCCGCCCAAGAGAAGAAAGATGCAGCTACAGCAGCTCGTACAAAGCAAACTCAGTTTCGCTTTACCTCGACCTCCTCCGAGTAAACTGAGTCCAGCAGTCCTCTTGCCACTCCAGTACAACAAGGCAAGTAACCGCATTTAAAACAGCTTTTCTTTTTTTCTTTATTTATCCAGATTGACTAAGCTATAGGCTATTTGCCTGTTTGTTTATCTTGAAATAAATAATCGTGGCACTGGTTCATGAATCATGAGATTGAGACATGACAAATGCGTGTTTTGTTTACAGAGTCAAGAAATAATCATGTTTTAATTCAATGTGATCACTGATTAATATTGTATTGACAAAATGCAGATATATTCTTACAAAGAAATGTATTTGCCACGCAATCGCATTGGAAGAATAATAATACAATCATTCAGTAATGATTTGCTCTCTGCACAGTAGAGAACTTGCTCTTAATATCGCTGCTGTCGGGACAAAACCTCATAACTCCATTTTTTGAATTTTTTTATTATTATATAAATCAACTCCGTAGATCATCCTCCATATGTGTGTGTGGGTTTTACAAAGTTTAAACAATGGGAAAGCATTAAACCGATCATCTGTCTAAACCTCCTAACTCTATTCACCCTCAAATCTGTGTTAGTTTTTTTCATCTGCTGAAAAGTTGGGTTTTTGGAGTTATGAGGTTTTGTCCCGACAGCAGCGATATGCTGGTTAAATCTGCTGTAATGTATATGTTCTAATGTTATCTGGTTTGTTGTATCAACAGGAGTCACAGGAGGACCATGAAACCATGCCCACCACTAGTAGAAAAAAAGCACCACCATCACTGAATGACACAAATAATGTAAGTAATTGATTGAAAAGTTTATTAACAGATTGCAGACTGGGTACAGTACAGCTAAATACATACAATTGTTAAGGGGATGCAGACCAGAGAAAGACTTTCGTCCTGTTTACATCAGGGTCCCCCATTTTCAATTCATCATAACATATATGACATACACGACATACAGATAGACAGTACTGCTACATCTATACATTTATGACATATACCAGATTTGCAAATACAGTACTGTTTGTGATACAAAAGTTTCATACGCTGGCAATGTGTTTTGATGTTCTCTGCACAGTAGAGAACATGCTCTTAATATGCTGGTTAAATCTGCTGTAATGTATATGTTCTAATGTTATCTGGTTTGTTGTATCAACAGGAGTCACAGGAGGACCATGAAACCATGCCCACCACTAGTAGAAAAAAAGCACCACCATCACTGAATGACACAAATAATGTAAGTAATTGATTGAAAAGTTTATTAACAGATTGCAGACTGGGTACAGTACAGCTAAATACATACAATTGTTAAGGGGATGCAGACCAGAGAAAGACTTTCGTCTTGTTTACATCAGGGTCCCCCATTTTCAATTCATCATAACATATATGACATACACGACATACAGATAGACAGTACTGCTACATCTATACATTTATGACATATACCAGATTTGCAAATACAGTACTGTTTGTGATACAAAAAGTGTCCAGAAAAAGAGTGTATATACATTTGACGTAGAAACTGTACATTGGAGGAGGTTGAGTGGGTGGGGGGCTGTACATTGGGGCGGGGGGGGCACACTGTACATTGGAATACTGACAAAGCCATACTTGGTCATTTATTGTACAACTGGGTTTTGAGTGTTTTTGAATAGTGATTCACATTCCTTTACAGCTTTGGGTAGGGCGTTTCACATTGAATCCCTGCCCCTCATCAGGTTTGGTGTGAACGATGGGCTGTGTCTGTCATTGCCATGGAATGTTAACGTTAGGTTATGACTATAACCAAGTTCTGTTAATTAGGGGTGACGCTTGGCATCACACTGCACTATCTCGCGTACGTGCACGCGCACTGAATAAAATCCACAAATGTACCTTTAATACCAGTATTAGTCTGACCACACCCCTCATCAGCTTACCTTCATAAGCAGGTGTGTGGTCACCTGCTCTCCTCCTTCCCAAGCTTTCACCACAAGGTGAGGTCAAGGGCTGCAGCGGCCGTCTGATGCCAAGCGTCACCCCTAATTAACAGAACTTGGTTATAGTCATAACCTAACGTTCTGTTCCATTAGGGGCTCTGCTTGGCATCACACTGCACAAAGGGAGGCCAAGCGGAGCCGCTGGCTGACAAATACACCCCGCTGAAGGCCCCCCACAACCAACAGAACAGGGAGGGCCGAGCCCCCCCGACCCCCCCTAATGGAGGGCACCCTCCCTATTAGAGGTTTACCGAGAGGGTGACGGACCCGACCGCGCGAAGAGGCACTCAAGCAACTCAACGCACAGGGTGAGCAGACCGTGGCTTGACCCCACGACTACACCCACGCACAACCCGCATGCCACCCGGGAACGAGCGTAGGAAACAACCTCGTTACTGCCCCCAGAATCACGGGATCAAGGGCAAACCCAACCCCGTGGCAAGGCCGTAGCAGCGGAGCGCGAAGGAAGACCCAGACCCACCAAAAGGACTGGACTCCCTGGAATGGGGGCCCGGAGAAGTCCATGATGCCAGCATCAAGACCCCACCAGGTGGGCACCTAGTGACCCCGCCCCCCACATCGCCAGCGTATTCGGACAAAGGCCCCTCAGCCGAGCGGGCCCTGTCCTCCCCAACAGTACACCGCCTGGAACACAGGCCCTGCAACAGGCAGACAGCATGGTCGTAACACACAAGAGTTAACCAACGGAAGCAGGCAGTGCACCGGGAAAAAAGACCAGGCAACAGGCTGTCAACCCAAGCCTGGAGACTGCGGACGAGGCAGGCGCCAGAAAGGACAGCTGAACACAGCCGCCCCGGCGGAAGGGGCGTATGCTGGCGTTGTCGCATAACCAAGCCTCCACAGAGAAGGCCGATACGATCGGCAGATGTCATGAACGTGCAGGGGCACCCTCAACCGGAGAAACCGGGAGTTGACACTGCAGCAACACACCAGAGAACCAACCACCTAGGCATTACCCCATGCAATGGTTGGTCCCATAACCCCTCAGGAAAGAAACCCCAAAAACACAACTGCGGCACCGCCGCAGCCCGCGTTCTGGTTTCCAACAGGGCTATCCCGGGCCTACGGGTCAACGAACATTACCCCGGACCGGGCCCGGTGATACGGGGAGCACAGGGTCCCCCGAGGAGGTAAAACCACCCCAACAGGCCCCTCTGCGCCAAGCGCAAGAGAAGAGCGTAAAAAATGGAAGACCAGCCCCAGCACCCCGCACTCGGTATTCCCAGGAGGTCACCCAACCAAGGACCAACCAAGACCAACCTGCACAGCGGCCGAGATCCGACGAGATCGGGCGCGTACAGGTTGGCACGGCCGTAAGCCATTACGACAGTGCAGAATACAACGCACCCAACAAGGGTTCCATAACGCTCAACCCTGTGACACCCGGACCGACCTAGCATTTTTTCCCCCTGAAAAAAACCCAAGTCCCTCAGGGTACCAGAACAGCAGATCTGCATCCCCAGCGGACAACGGGTGCAACTGATCTGGACCAGCGCGACCAGAACCAGTCCTGTGCCCTAATCACGCCGACCTGCCAACCCCAGGAGAAGGGGCAGATATGCGTGTTGATCCCAACATAAAAAGAAGGCGCCACCCAGACGTTTCGGTACGAACCACGCCCGGTGGCCCACCCCTAGGGCGTGAGACCCTTCCCCATACGTCCAGACCCATTCCGTCATCATCCCCTGACATGAACGGGAACCCATCGACAACCACACAGGGTGTCGGAAGAGGAAAAACCCCCATCCCAATTGCTTCATAAAAACGCTGTTTCAACCCCAAGCAATCAAGGCGCGCCAGTCAGCCAATGCCCCAAAAGAACACCCTGAGCTAGCACTATGTGTGCGTTTTGACATACCCACATCAACAATAGGCCGTTTAGACCACCATATTGAATCCCCAAGACACCCAGGGGAACGACAAGAGGGGCGAGATGCAATCAACTCCATGAATGAATGAATGAAAAATCTTACCCAACAGACTGCAGAAAGGGTACAACCCAGTACGGCAATACACACAATTGGTTAAGGGGAGGCAGACCTGAGAAAGACGTTAGTCTTGTTTCCATCAGGGACCCTCATTTCCAATCCATATAGACACATCCAACTCTTTATAATAATAAAGAAAAAGCATCACCCGTATGACCCAACTGCACAGCTGGGAGTAAAAAACCTGTTTTCACATGATTTTAATCCAGTCACTCTTTTTAATCAGAGTGTAAGACCAGACCCTCCCAGAAACACCTTCCCACATGAGTTCATAGTCATGAAAAAGATATGCCAACTGTGAGTCACGTGACCAACCGACTCAAGTTGACACATAAATCGGGCGCAGCAGAACTGTGAGCCCTACGCCCTAAACTCGACACCTTTAAGACACCAACTCATGGAAGGCGTCGCCATAGCAACACCGCTACAACGGGCGGGGAAACCTGCCGGCTCCTGTCATGTAATAGGAGTCGGTAGAATAACCCTCCCCCCCCCCCCCCCCCCCCCCCGCCAAGACGTCCCACTGGCTTGGCCCTGACTGGCTCAGCAGAAGAGATCAAAAATCCCCTAAACCAATCAAGTGGGAAAGGAGGGGTTTATTCGACACCCCCTCCCGAAAAAACACCCTTTATCCCTACACACAGAAAAACAACCGTAGCCATCTTGAAAAACCTCCGGTAGAAAGCAATGCATAGCAAAAGCTAATACAATGCCCGCTACCCACAAAAATGTGAACAGGTTTTACAACAAAACACAAGTCGCCTGTGCGTGAATCCTACACCCGTTGACTATGTCGTACATAGGAAAAAACGCTGATCGAGAGTAAACGGCTAGGCCGTGAAATGTGTGTGTACGAGTATTACTGCAACTAAACAGCACAGCATTGTGAAACACATATACTTAGTTCAAGCAATGGAATAAGTTCAAGTTCAAGTTCTTTAATAGTTGTCATACAGAAGTACAGAATACTTTCATACAAAATGCTTCTTACTGTTACGCTCCAGAGACTGTAACACCAGTTTCTACCTGCATGTGGAGCATCAAGCTAATAGAACCTATTACCGAGTGTACGTTGCAGACCTTGCTTAACCTCGTAACACAACACGACTCATCCCACAACGTAAAAGGGCAGATTCATATATACACAACCCCACCATATGAATTGTTTGAAGAAACACACAGTTTGTTCGGCCAAAACACAGTCCCCCTCACATCGGGGAACTTTTTTATTAAACTAAATAAAGTGTTTCAAGGCACAAAATCATAGAGGGGCCGGGGAGGGTGTAGAGGAGAGGGGACACAGAGGGGAAAAAGTCACTTAACGGCGTCTGCCACCTCGCGCCGCTCGAGTCTTGCCACCCCGAGGAGCCCCGGAGGGACGGTAGGTTACAGTCTGCTGGACACGACGTTCCCTACCGTCTCCTCCGGTCGTGGATGGGCCGGCGGTGGCAGAAGCGCCGTTTCGTCCCCTGGCCCTCTTGGCAGGGCCAGCAGCGGCGGCGGAGGCAGTGGTAGCGGCGACGGAGACAGCTCGACGTCGCGGAAGCCTTCTGACTCCACCGGCAAGGACGGGAGGCGGAAAATGGGGTTGGAGAATGGACCTCTCCTCTGCCATCTCTCTGCATGTTGAGGACATCAACCGCAGGGCCTTCCCGAATAGGCCAGCGTCGGAGAGGGCGGCCGTCAGAAGAGGAGCTCTCTTCTTCTCTGGCACACGGGCCTGTCCAGCCAAAGGTGACGCTGGCCCAGGGTGGCCAGGGGGCGCACTTTCCCCATGGCTATGGCCAGCACCTGGGAAAGGTGCAGGACAGCTCCCGCAGCCTGGGTGATCTGATCGCATTTTACCTCGTTCAGATCTGTGCCGCCCGTCATTATCCCCGATACAAATCTAGCCAGGTGGGCGATATTAGACGCCGCAGCTAGCGATTGTGTACCAGCAATGAATGACTGGTCACCCCAATAAGCCAATCGCCTAGCCGATTTCCCCTAGAGGACCGGCTTGCATAGGGGTTCCCACACCATATCCGGACAGAGGAGCACGGCCATCGGACTGTCAAGCCGAGGCACGCCCTCCCCCATACCTTTGACCAACCCCGACACCCGTGTAACTGGTACGTAGGCGGGAGTTAGTCCCATGATGTTGGACACCGCCTGACCTCGACGAACATAGGCCCCCATCGATGGGAAAAATGGGTAGACAATGTCCACCCCTCTCACTGGGAGACGCTGCCAGGGATGGCCTATGAGGTCATCAGGGACAGGTGCAGGCAATGGCAGCGGCAGCGGCACGCCGTTTGCGGCGGCGGCTACCGCCATGAGCTCGGGAAACAAGGCCCGCAGTTCCCCCTGCGAACCTTCCTCCACCGACCCCGCATCCCTCACATACAGCAGGCTGCGACTGGTCAAGGAGCCACAGTCTGATGTGGCCGACAGTAGGGCATCCTGCTGATGAGGCCAAGGTGGTTCCCCGACATCCTCGAACAGGGCGCCCCATGGAGCCATTTCCCCCCCCTCCGGGGTCTCCTGAGGAGGGATACTCTCCTCCACGGGGCCCTCATACAAAAACCCGTCCGCCTCGTCCATGAAGTCCTCAGTCTCCATTGGAAATCCAGAGCCGGACGCATCTTCGCTGGTCTCCAGCAGTTCCCCAAACCCAGGCCGTTCGCGCCTGCACGCTACCATCTTGCGACGTGAGCGGGCAGACGCGAAAAGTTTGCGTCGCAAATCCTCTGGCTCCAAGACAACCCCCCGTTCACCAACGGGCGATTCCCCAGAACCAGAGGAACCAGAGTTGAGATCAGGCCATCGCCGGAGCGACGGCACCGAACCCTTGGCTCTTCGGTGAGGCAAACTATCCACCGGCAGTCTCCCGGGCTGGGTCGGCAACCACGAAAGTGGCAACAGCCCAGCACCGAGGCGCACGACGGAGGCGGGAATGGAGAACCGCTGGTGAAGAGTAGGTCTAGCGGGTCTACTCTCCGCGGAATACATTATGACCCAACTTTTTCTTGTACAACAGATGTGAGAGAAGAAAAAATTAAGCACAATGTAAACCCGTCACAACTCTTTTCAACTAACAACACGTCAAGTGGGGTACTACCGAGGCACTTCCTTGTGGTGAAAGCGAGGAGGAGAGCAGGTGACCACACACCTGCTTATGAAGGTAAGCTGATGAGGGGTGTGGTCAGACTAATACTGGTATTAAAGGTACATTTGTGGATTTTATTCAGTGCGCGTGCACGTACGCGAGATAGTGCAGTGTGATGCCAAGCAGAGCCCCTAATGGAACAGAACTTGCATCCCATCCATAGAGGCAATTAGTGTCATTGTCTTTCATACGCTGGGAATGTTTTTGATGTTCTCTGCACAGTAGAGAACTTGCTCTTAATATGCTGGTTAAATCTGCTGTAATGTATATGTTCTAATGTTATCTGGTTTGTTGTATCAACAGGAGTCACAGGAGGACCATGAAACCATGCCCACCACTAGTAGAAAGAAATTGTATCAATACATTTAAAACATTGTTTGTTTTTCAACCATATCTGTTGACAATATAGGCAACATCCTGCTACCTTTTTCAGCTTCTCTATTTCAAGGCAAAAAAAAAAAAAATCTGTGCCAAAAAAAACTGTGCATGCGCGCGCGTGTGGAGCGTTTGACCTACTGTCAATTTGCCACTGCACTACTGCTTAGGGGACCTGACACACAAGGGAATACAAGGGGGGGACAAGTATTTAATAAAGATAATGTTGATATCGGCCAGAAAAGCAATAACGAGACTGTGGTACAAAGAAGACCCACCGACAATAGCACAATGGGTAGGAATAGTAGAGGAGATACAGGATATGGAGAGGATAACGCACATGCTGAGGCTATGGAAGAGAAATTTGGGGAAAGATGGGGAAAGTGGGAGGATTATAAAGGGAACGAAAACGACATCACAGAGGAAGGAACAAATGGAACACAAGAGGGCGAAGGGTAAAGGAGGAAAGAGGTTCAAGGAGGGTCTCTGAACCCATGTCACACACTTAATGTTTTCTATTTTCATTTTTGTTTAAGGTACGACAACTGTTTTATGTTTTTACATTTTATTATTTATGTATGTGGGAATTTTGCTTAAGTCAGTGTTTTTTTATTTCCATTTTTGAGTATTAAAATTCTTATAATTTTTGTCTTTATCGTTTATATTTGTTGATGTCATTGTATATGTTGTGATGTATGTCTATAAATGTTTAATAAAAATGTAAGTTTAAAAAATATATATATATATATATATTATTAATATTGTAATATTAATTACTACTTGTATTTCTAAGTCAATGTCTGACAAGACAGTCTTTGGTATTATTTACAACCACTAGTTAACTTTGTTTCTTACTGTGGCAAAGAGCTTGTCAGTTTATCACCATCCAAACAGTTACAAAACAATGTGTAATAAAACACAAACAGCCGTGAATTCAGATTTATGCTCAATTCCCTTTTATTTTAAGTTTATTATTTATTTTTTTACACATATTTTACACTATATTTCCTCCCCCAGGTGTAAAGCAGCCCTGGAGGTACATCATCATAATGTACCCAGTTCTTCCTGAAGGAGCCCATTATGTCTGTAAATATCTTTCACTTTTGCCGCGAAAATGGTGCTGCAGCTAGATGCATCTCCGAAAATGGGCTGGCCACCTGTCGTCCCCCTAGTGACGTCACAGTATCTACCGTTGTGAAACGCTGCTTCCCTCGACAGTTTCTACTTTCTACCGTCTCCTTCTTCGTCAGGACACATTCAGTTCATCCCCACAACGGACTACAACTAACACCAGAAACCGCAGGTGGTACACCTTCATTTATAAAGCAATTATTGGTCAGCTCCCTTTTTACCTCGGTTCATACCTCACCATCACATCAAACCCATTTTACAGCTTACGATCCCAGGACTATTTATATGCCTCAGTACCCAGAACCCGCACAGAGTTTGGGAAAAGGGCCTTCATGTTCTCTGCTCCTTCTGCCTGGAATGGACTTCAAAAAACTTTGAAACTGCAGGCCCTCACTACCATATCTGATTTTAAAGTTCAAATTAAGGGCATTTTAAAGAATGAGATGGGAGAATGTCGCTGCTTCACTGCATAATGTGCTGTTATATTTTATGTTTTTAACCTGACCTTCTCTCCCCAGCAACCTCCTGCAGGGCCTCACCTTCCATCCTCTTTCTACCTTTTTACCCTACCCTCCAATCTCCCCCAATCCCATTCAATCTGATTTGCTGCAGCTCAAATGTATCCCCTTGCCCCACTTTGCCTTTTATGTATTTTTGTATGTTTGTTTTTTGTTTTTGCTGCCATTTTGGCCAGGTCTTGCTCGAAAAAGAGATCTTTGATCTCAAGTGACTACCTGGTAAAATAAAGGTAAAATAAAAAAAATGTCTGTAAATATCTTTCACTTTTGCCGCGAAAATGGTGCTGCAGCTAGATGCATCTCCGAAAATGGGCTGGCCACCTGTCGTCCCCCTAGTGACGTCACAGTATCTACCGTTGTGAAACGCTGATTGATTGATTGATTGAAAACTTTATTAACAGATTGCAGAATGGGTACAATACAGTACAGCTCAATACACACAATTGTTAAGGGGATGCAGACCAGAGAAAGACTTTCGTCTTGTTTACACCAGGGTCCCCCATTTTCAATTCATCAGGACATATATGACATACATGACATACAGATAGTCAGTACTGCTACATCTATACATTTATGACATACCAGATTTGCAAATACAGTACTGTTTGTGATACAGAAGGAGTCAAGAAAAGGGAGTATATACATTTGACGTAGAAACTGTACATTGGAGGAGGTTGGGTGGGGGGGGTTGGGTACACTGGGATATTGACAACCATACTGGGTAATTTACATTGGAGGTGGTTGGGGGGGGGGGGGCACACTGTATAAACAAGCAAAACTGTACATTGAGGGGGGGGAGACTCTGTACAAAGAAACAAAATTGTACATTGGACTATTGACAAAACCATACTAGGTAAATGACTGTACATTGGAGGGGGTTGGGTTAGGATATTTACAGGGGCCAGTGTTGAATTGCAGTCTCCCGTAGGTGTCTCTTGAGAGAGGTTTTGAAAGTGGGTAGTGATCCACATTCCTTTACAGCTTTGGGTAGGGCGTTCCACATTGATGTGGCATAATTGCGAAACGTGTTTAGTCCCTTATTTGAGCCGAATCTGGGTTTAACATGATTTGTGGAGCTCCCTCTGGTGTTGTGATCGTGGTATTCACTGACCTTTGGGAAGTATTTTGCCATGTACATGGGTACCTTGGTCGTGTAGTGTATCTTGTAGACCAGGCCCATTGCAAGTTGCTGTACTCTGTCATCTACTCTAAGCCATCCTAGGTTGTCAAAGTGGGCAGGGGTGAGGTGGGTTCTAGGAGTAAGGTCAAGCAGTAGTCTGACCAGTTTGTTTTGAGATGTTTGTAATTTTGTTTTTAGCGCCTTTGAGGTGCTTTGGTACCATGAGGTGCAAGCATAGTCGTAGTACCCCTGAATGAGTGCTCCTGCCAGAGTCTTCAGGGTATTCTTGTTTACCAGAGAGGAGATCCGGTACAAGAATCGAGTTCGTTGGTTGACTTTTTTTATTACATTGGATGCCATTTTGTCACAGGAGAGATTAGCCTCTAGGATGGAACCCAGGTAGGTAATTTCATCTTTCCTTGTGACAATATTGTCACCCACTGTAACTGAGAAGCCGTCGGTCTTGCTGAGTTTGTTATTTGAACCGAAGAGAATGGACTCTGTTTTGCCCATGTGTAATGATAGTTTGTTATCAGCGAGCCATATGCAGATTCTGCCTAGTTCCGAGCTGAGGGTTTTTTCAACCTGTAACTTCAGGCTGCTTCCCTCGACTCGACTGGCTAGATGATTCTGTACCAGATGCTGAAATTGAAATAGAGAATTTCACGGTGATAAGGAAAGATAGAAATAGAAATGGCGGTGGTGTCTGTATTTTTGTGAGGTCAGATATTGATTTTAATGTTAGAGATGATTTAAATAATGATCAAATAGAGGCAGTCTGGTTGGCTATTTCTCTCCCCAAAAGCAAACCAATCCTCGTTGGGGTGTGCTATCGTCCCCCAAATCAGAGTGATTTTTATGATTTATTGGGAGAGACCTGCTCTAATTGTGATGACTTTACCACAGCAGAGATTATTGTCCTTGGGGATTTAAACACTGACTTTCTCAAGAAGGACTCTACTATTTTCAAAGCTTGTGATACCTTTTGTAGATTGTTTGATCTTCATCAGATGATTAAGGAACCTACTCGTGTTACACTCACCTCCCAAACCATTATTGATCTGGTTTTGGTATCGGATAGGACCAGGATAAGCAAAAGTGGAGTAGTAGAATATACTATCAGTGACCATTCCATGATCTTTGTGACTAGGAAGATACAGAGAAATATATTTAAGTGTCACAATACAGTGAAAATTAGGTCTCTGAAAAACTACAGCAAAGCTGCTCTCATCGAGTGTTTTAATAATGTAGATTGGGCAACTGTACTGAAATGTAATAATATTGATAACGCCTGGATATGTTTTAAATCTATTTTTCTAAATGTAGTGGAGAAACTAGCACCAAGCAAAGTGGTAAGGATCAAGCGTAGAACAGAGCCCTGGGTTACTGATGACATTTTAAAACTGATACATTTAAGAAATCTAAGTTTTTCAAAATTTAAGAAATCAAGGGATAATTCAGACTACCAAGAGTTTAAGAAACTAAGAAGTGAAGCGAACAGGGAGATTATGACAGCCAAAAAATCCCACTTTTCTGAAAAGATAGTCGAATACAGGAACAACCCCAGTAAATTGTGGAAATCATTAAAGGATCTAGGCTACAGCAAAAGGCTAAAAACCAAACCTAGCAGCCTTAGTTTGAACCACGAGGGTAAATTGACCTCAGACAAAAAAGAGGTGGCGGAGGGGCTGAACACGTACTTTACATCAGTGGCAAGTAATCTGGTAAAAGATCTCCCACAGCATTCAGGGCGTTTTGGAGAAGCACAGGTTAATGAGTATTACTCACAACTAGAGCTGCAAGAGGACTCCTTTTCTTTTAGTAAAGTGACAGAGAGCGCAGTCCTCAAGAGACTAAATCAACTTAATTCCAGTAAAGTGACAGGATTAGATCAGATGCCTGCTAGGTTTCTTAACGACGCAGCAGAGAGCATCACACCTGCTATTACCCACCTAATCAATCTCTCCATTGAGCATGGGAAGGTACCAGCAGATCTAAAGAGTGCTAGAGTAATCCCACTCTATAAGAAAGGTAATAAGTCAGACAAGGGTAACTATAGACCAATTAGCATTTTAAGTATACTATCAAAAGTCATGGAAAAAATCATTCATGAACAGATCAATACATATTTAGTGAGTAACAATATCCTATTTGAGCATCAGTCAGGCTTTAGACAATCTCATTCCACTGAGACTTGTCTGGTGTATTTGACTGACTGCATCAGAAAGGAGATTGATGCAAAGAAATTCTGTGGAATGATCATGTTGGACCTACAAAAGGCCTTTGATACGGTTGACCATAGTGTCCTTTTATTTAAATTGAAGGCGATTGGGTTTAGTTGGTCAGCGTTGAACTGGGTCACCTCATATCTATCAGGCAGGTCTCAGATGGTAGATGTAAACGGGACCTACTCCTCAGCCAAGGCGATCACCTGCGGGGTGCCTCAAGGGAGTGTCCTGGGGCCGCTCTTCTTTCTCATTTACATAAATGATATGAAGAATGCCTGTTCATCAGACCTTTTTCTTTATGCGGATGACTCAGCTATTCTGGTCTCCCATAAGGACTTGGCAGTAGTGGAGAGGACCCTTAGTGAGGAGCTATCAAATGTGCAGATATGGCTGTCAGATAACAAACTATCTCTTCATTTAGGAAAAACAGAGGCCATCCTGTTTGGATCAAAGAAACGGCTTGGTAAAGATATTGAAATGAAGGTAAGAGTAGGTGAGAAGCAAATAACAAACAAGGATTCTGTTGTATATCTAGGCTGCATACTGGACAAACACCTTACAGGAGAGGCCATGGCTAAAAAAGCCCACACTAAAATCTGCCAGAAAACAAAATTCCTAGCTAGACAAGGGAAACTACTGGACCAGGCAACACTTAAAATGCTAGCGGGCGCATTAGTACAGAGTCACTTTGACTATGCTGCCACCTCCTGGTTCAGTGGCGCTCCACAGGTCCTGAAAAATAAACTTCAGACAGCTCAAAACAAATTAATTAGAGTAGTCCTTAAACTACCTCCACGCACTCACCTAGGGCCAACTTTCTTTAGGCAACTAAACTGGCTTCCGGTCAATAAAAGGGTAATTCACATCAAATTAGGTCTCACACACAAGATAGTTCAAAATACAGGTCCGAAATATCGATCTAATTATTTTAATCGATTCCGTGACAATCATTCATACTCTACTAGAAGGAGCAGTACGGATTTTATTCTGCCAAGATTTAACTCCCTAATGGGCACAAATACATTTTTATATTCTGCAGCACTGGAGTGGAACAAGCTTCCAGTGGCCCTGAAAAACATCGAAGAGGGGGGAAGTTTTAGACGTGCCACAAAGAAATGGCTAGCCAGTGAAGCATAGAATAGCCATAGGAAGGAGAGGGTAGGAAGTGCTTTTTTTTGTATGGGGTTGCTATTATGTTTTATTCTGTTTTTTATTATGATCTTTGTTTTATTATGATGCTCTATGTTTTATTATGATGCTCTATGTTTTATTATGATGCTCTATGTTTTTATTATGATGCTCTGTTTTAGTATGTTTTATTATGATGCTCTATGTTTTATGATGTCTGTCCATGTCCAAAATCAGGGACCATGATGGAAATAAGTGCTTGCACTTTCTCATGTTTTTATCCCTTGGATGCTGTCTTTTACTCCACAATAAAAATCAATCAATCAATCAATCGACAGTTTCTACTTTCTACCGTCTCCTTCTTCGTCAGGACACATTCAGTTCATCCCCACAACGGACTACAACTAACACCAGAAACCGCAGGGCGGCGAATATCCCGGTATATTTAATGGAAGTTACACATCTTCTCTCTCCAGTCCAGACTCGATTGTGTTCAACTGTTGTCATTTCTCAGCAGCTGATGAACGGGCGTCGGCATTTTACTATACAAACGGGGATTTACACTTCATTTATTGTACTTAGTCGTTGTAATCACCGGCGTTACACCGGGATTATATATTGTAATCCCCCGTCGTCACGTCACCGTGATATACACAGATACGGAATTATTAAATCTCCATATTTAAACAAAATAAATAGATACAGAATTGCGACCACCCCTACTCCCCCGGGCTGGTGGTGCGGTCCGCTCGCCGGGTTGATGTCACTGATCTTTCTGTTCTGATTCACTTCAGATCCATGTCTGTTATTATCTGAGGACACTTTGTGCCTCGTCGTGATCGAGGACCAGGAGACAACAAGTAGGAGGAGATATTTACACACGGGGCGTCGTTTAACGGATTTATTGCACTTATCATCTTCTCGGGAGTTTATACTCAAGAAGATCGGACGCTTTTTTTCCGCGTCTCTCATCTGGACTTCTGCCTGGATGTCTGTGATGATGTGATGATGTCTGTGATGATGTCTGCGACGTCAGAGAAGCTGCCCTGGGCTTGTTTCCACGGATCTGCTCAGGAAAGATGAAATTACCTACCTGGGGTCCATCCTAGAGGCTAATCTCTCCTGTGACAAAATGGCATCCAATGTAATAAAAAAAGTCAACCAACGAACTCGATTCTTGTACCGGATCTCCTCTCTGGTAAACAAGAACACCCTGAAGACTCTGGCAGGAGCACTCATTCAGGGGTACTACGACTATGCTTGCACCTCATGGTACCAAAGCACCTCAAAGGCGCTAAAAACAAAATTACAAACATCTCAAAACAAACTGGTCAGACTACTGCTTGACCTTACTCCTAGAACCCACCTCACCCCTGCCCACTTCGACAACCTAGGATGGCTTAGAGTAGACGACAGAGTACAACAACTTGCAATGGGCCTGGTCTACAAGATACACTACACGACCAAGGTACCCATGTACATGTCAAAATACTTCCCAAAGGTCAGTGAATACCACGATCACAACACCAGAGGGAGCTCCACAAATCATGTCAAACCCAGATTCGGCTCAAATAAGGGACTAAACACGTTTCGCAATTATGCCACATCAATGTGGAACGCCCTACCCAAAGCTGTAAAGGAATGTGGATCACTACCCACTTTCAAAACCTCTCTCAAGGGACACCTACGGGAGACTGCAATTCAACACTGGCCCCTGTAAATATCCTAACCCAATCATTCCAACCCCCTCCAATGTACAGTCATTTACCTAGTATGGTTTTGTCAATAGTTCAATGTACAATTGTGTTTGTTTGTACAGTGTCTCCTCCCCCCCCCCCTCAATGTACAGTGTTACTTGTTTATACAGTATGCCCCCCGCCCCCCCCCCCCCCCCCCCCAACCACCTCCAATGTAAATTACCCAGTATGGTTGTCAATATCCCAATGTACCCAACCCCCCCACCCAACCTCCAATGTACAGTTTCTACGTCAAATGTATATACTCCCTTTTCTTGACTCCTTCTGTATCACAAACAGTACTGTATTTGCAAATCTGGTATGTCATAAATGTATAGATGTAGCAGTACTGACTATCTGTATGTCATGTATGTCATATATGTCTATATGAATTGAAAATGGGGGACCCTGATGGAAACAAGACAAACGTCTTTCTCAGGTCTGCATCCCCTTAACAATTGTATGTATTGAGCCGTACTGTATTGTACCCATTCTGCAATCTGTTAAATAAAGTTTTCATTCATTCATTCATAGCCATGGGTTATTAAAACCCCACCTTTTAGTAGAGCTTTTTATTTTTTATTTTTTTTAGATCTTGATATGATTTTTTTTTTAATCTGTAGCATTACATTTTGTAACCTGTATAGTAGCACTTTGAGATTGTCAAACGTAAAGTGCAATATGAATGAAATGTATTATAGTAGTATGCCATTGTTTCTGCGATTGTGAGCAGAGAGGAATCAATCAACCTGCTTCAAGCTGCTTTCGACGTCATTCTCAGGAAACATCACAGAACTTTATCTGATTTTTTCCTACTACACGGAGGATTGATAACGACATGATGTTAAACCAGGTACGTAGCTACGCTTTTCTTCCGCCAACATAAACGCCAAGTAGTTCATTCATCGTGTCTCCATCGTCTCCACAAAGTCTCTCACGGGACGAAACGACAGATTCTGTTTCTTTGTGCCGCTTGGAGTTCAGTCGGTCCCGACTCGAGTTTTACCGCCCAGCCAGGTCGACGGGGGTGGATGATACTGTGTTGTTCATCCAATTGTAACGTGTTATGAGTATGACTAGTGATTGATTGATTGAAAACTTTATTAACAGATTGCAGAATGGGTACAATACAGTACAGCTCAATACACACAATTGTTAAGGGGATGCAGACCAGAGAAATACTTTCGTCTTGTTTACATCAGGGTCCCCCATTTCAATTCATCAGGACATATATGACACACATGACATACAGATAGACAGTAGGCTACTGCTACATCTATACATAATGTATAATACATTTATGACATACCAGATTTGCAAATACAGTACTGTTTGTGATACAAAAAGAGTCCAGAAAAGGGAGTATATACATTTGACGTGAAAACTGTACATTGGAGGAGGTTGGGTGGGGTTGGGTCAGGGTGTGGGGGGGGGGGGGACACTGTACATTGGAATATTGACAATCATACTAGGTAATTTACTGTAGGCTTACATTGGAGGGGGTTGGGGGGGGGACACACTGTACAAACAAGCAAAACTGTACATTGGAATATTGACAACCATACTAGGTAAATTACTGTACATTGGAGGGGGTTGGGTTAGGACATTTACAGGGGCCAGTTCCGAATTGCAGTCTCCCGTAGGTGTTCTTTGAGAGTGGTTTTGAAAGTGGGTAGTGATTCACATTCCTTTACAGCTTTAGGTAGCACGTTCAACATTGATGTGGCATAATTGCGAAACGTGTTTAGTCCCTTGTTTGAGCCGAATCTGGGTTTAACATGATTTGTGGAGCTCCCTCTGGTGTTGTGATCGTGGTATTCACTGACCTTTGGGAAGTATTTTGACATGTACATGGGTACCTTGGTCATGTAGTGTATCTTGTAAACCAGGCCCATTGCAAGTTGCTATACTCTGTCGTCTACTCTAAGCCATCCTAGGTTGTCAAAGTGGGCAGGGGTGAGGTGGGTTCTGGGGGTAAGGTCAAGCAGTAGTCTGACCAGTTTGTTTTGAGATGTTTGTAATTTTGTTTTTAGCGCCTTTGAGGTGACTAGTGACTAGTGATAGTGACTCATGTTAGTGACTAGTGATAGTGACTCATGTTAGTGACTAGTGATAGTGACTAGTGATAGTGACTCATGTTAGTGATAGTGAACAGTGTTAGTGACTAGTGATAGTGACTAGTGTTAGTGACTAGTGATAGTGACTAGTGATAGTGACTAGTGATAGTGACTCATGTTAGTGATAGTGAACAGTGTTAGTGACTAGTGATAGTGAACAGTGTTAGTGACTAGTGATGGTGAACAGTGTCAGTGACTAGTGTTAGTGAACAGTGTTAGTGACTAGTGATAGTGAACAGTGTTAGTGACTAGTGATAGTGAACAGTGTTAGTGAGTAGTGATAGTGAACAGTGTCAGTGACTAGTGTTAGTGAACAGTGTCAGTGACTAGTGTTAGTGAACAGTGTTAGTGACTAGTGTTAGTGAACAGTGTGTGTGAGTGACTAGTGTAAAACTTTGCATCCGATAAAAAAAAAAAACGTGTTTAATCGATGAGAAAAAGTGATTAAAATGTATTTGTTTCAATCAGACTATCCTGACCTGCCGCGAGCGACAGCGAACTGAGCAGCGATGTCGTTCACGCCTCAAATATTCGCTCGCTGTGTCTCTAGTTGAGCGATTACGCGGCAGAGTCCCGCCCCTAAACACTTTTTATTGGTCGAGAATCGCAGGCTGCTTTGCCCCCTGTGCTTCCAGGTAACACACACACACAGACACACTCGGACACGCGGCGCCTCATATCAGGACAGTGTCGTGCGCGATTTCGTCTCCAGTTCGCTCGCTCGCTGCCTGTCAGGAACCGGTGTGAGCGTTTCTGTCAGACGGTGTTCAGAGACAGACACTCGTCGTTATTGTTCTGTTTGATACCGGAGGAGCAGGAACCCGGTCCCCCCCTCCCCTCCTCTCCCCTCCCCTCCTCACGAGCAGACCGTAGGTCATAGTATCGGTTGAGGCGTGTAGCCTGTTGTTGTGTAGCACTGTGTGATACGCTCGCTTGTGTTTTATCGATCAATTACGACGAGGCTACGTCACGGTTAAAGTGGCGAAAACGGGTGTGCCTCCTCCGTCGTTATTGTCTTGACCCTCCAACACACCGGAGGGCTCCTGCTCCCTGGCACTCTTTAAAAACCACAAACCAGAGGAAAGAAACGTGTTCTTTATCGATTTTATAGGGTTGAACGGCGTTCCATTTTCTTTGAGCTATACTGTTGATAATCTTCTGGGTGCGACGTGTGTGTGTGTGTGTGTGTGTGTGTTTACACATCCACGGCGTGTTGTTGTTACATCATGTACAACACCATGACCACAGAACTGTAAGAATCTCGACTCCCGTGCTTCGCTCCCCCCTTAGACAGACTGTCAGCCAATATGAACTAGATTAGATTCGATCAGATTCAATATATTGTCACCATAGAGCACAAGTACAGTACACCGAAAATAAGGTTGGCATCCAACCAGAGGGCAAATGTAACAGTAAAGTGCAACAGTAATACACAATTACAGGTGATTAAACTGGGTATAAAATATATAAATTAGTACTAGTACTGAGTAATAGTGCTAATCAGATGTATGTACACATAGTTGTAGTATTAATATCTTCAGTGATACAGGTGAACAGTTTCAAGTACCACGGAGCCCACATATCCGAGGACTTGACATGGACCACACACATTGACAGTGTTGTGAAGAAGGCACGGCAACGCCTCTACTTCCTCAGGCGCCTAAGGAAGTTCCAAGTCAGTCAGAAGATCCTTAAGAACTTCTACTCATGTACAATAGAGAGCATCCTGACTGGCAATATCATCTCCTGGTTTGGGAATAGCACCGCACAAGACCGTAGCACGCAGACTACAGAGAGTGGCCCGTTCAGCCGAGCGCACAATTGGAGTGGGGCTTCCCACTCTCCAAAACATTTACAACAAGCGGTGCAGGGGTAAGGCTAAGAGAATTATCAAGGACTCCAGCCACCCAAACAACTGCCTCTTTGAACTGCTGCGGTCAGGCAAACGATACCGGAGTCTCATGGCAAGCACAGAAAGACTCAGAAGAAGCTTCTATCCCCACTCCCAGGCTATCAGGTTGCTCAATGAACAATAACACTATGCAACAACCATCAAATGCACTCACAGCACACACATCCGCACACACTCACTTTAAACAATCAACCCACTGCAGCACCCACTCTACACACTTTAGAACACCTAGACACACTTTATATTTATTGGCAAAGAATTTGCACTACAACCCATACCTCAGGACACCTTACTGTAAATTGTAAATTGTACCTAAATTGTACCTCATCCCATTTCTGCTCTGCACTATCGTTATTTAGTGCAATATACTAATATATGCAATATACTAATATACAATATATTATAGTATAGTATATTGTATATTAGTATATTGCATAGTATATTGTATGGTAACTCAGTTACTGCTATCCTGCATTGAACATTGTACACATGTACATACTGAACACTTGTGTCTACGTACGTGACTTCTATTTTTTACTTTTACTTGCTATACTTATTTTATTTCATACTTATCTTTTGTCTAGCACAGTCTCTGGAGCGTAACAGAAAGAAGCATTTTGTATAAAAGTATTCTGTACTTCTGTATGACAACTATTAAAGAAACTTGAAACTTGAAACAGGTATAAAGACACTATGGGGGACCCTGATGTAAACAAGATGAGCTGTACTGTATTGTACCCATTCTGCAATCTGTTAATAAAGTTTTCAATCAATCAATCAATGGTAGTAGTAAATCATACTGGCCAGCAGCGTAACTAGTAAGAGTAGGTAAGGGATATGTAGTAAGGGATATGTAGGGATATGTAGAGTAGGTAAGGGATATATAGTATTTAGATGTACAGATATAGGTATTGTATCGACAGATATGTACAGATATAGATATAGTATCTACAGATATGTAAAAAAGATGATATGCCGTTATATACAGACAGATGTGGATAAATATATACGGTAAGTATATAATATATATATATGTAACGGATGGTACCACGAAGCGCAGTCACGATGGACTCCCGATGTTGTGAAGTGACTGGTGTGAGTAGCAGTGCTATGGGTTAAACTCACTCTCATCCTCAAAAAGACACAGACACGTTACAAAGCAGTGAGTTCACGTCTTGGTCTGTGCTGTAGCCCGCGGTGCGGTAGACCGCAGGTTCGAAACTCCCTTAGGGCATCGAAGTTTAAGGTGACAATGTCACAACCGTTACATACACTGTATATACAGCATTATTGTACATGCTATCATACAGAGTTATGGGTTATAAATATGTATAAATAGGTATAAAGAAAGGATTATATAAAGGTATATTCAGACAGATATGTATATGTATATATAATATTATATATATATATATATATATATATATATATATATATATATATATATAGAGCAAGAGCACTATTGTACATGTTATATGCAGGTGTATAAATATGTACATGCTACAAGGGACACCCAGATACCGACGGTATCAAACAGAACAATAACGACGGAGTAACGACAAGTATAATTTCATAGTCCAGTGATATGGTTTCATTAAACGTTATTTCATCCACTAGTTAAGTTGACGCAGTGAGGAAATAGGCTACATGAATTCTGACAGTTATCTTTCTATTACCTACATTAAACGGGGAGCTCAGCCCTGTGACAAAACCCGGGCTTGAACTCCACCCCGTGTCAGCCGGTCCTCGACTGTCTGACAGACAGGACCACTAGTGATGAGGGTGGGTAACTGCACTTCCACCTTAACTCTTTGGACGCTACGGACTTGAGCATCGTTTGTTCCTACTACGCCACGCTCTAAAAGATAGGAATAAGTGGCGGTGTTTGCAGGGCTATATATATTCTATTAGCTATGGATACAATACTATGGCCCATTTGACATCAACTATCTATCGTTCAATATGTGAAAAAGAATAAAATGTTCCTGTGTTATACCGTGGTGAATATAAGTATAGTTTTAGAGTGATCCTGTCTAATCCCAGAAAACGACGATATGCAGCAAAACGTGAATTTCACTAAAAGCGTTGCCGTTTCTCCGCTGGACACGCTACTATTTACAAATCAAATGTATATAATATGTATTGATGCTTTGATCGTCACCAACGGCATACGTTGTGGAGTAATGTTACACACACGTTGCGATAGAGAAATCATGGTTGGATCAAAGCAGGATTGATATCATTTAGCCCTTACCTTCACTAGGAGGTACCCCAAAAAGAAGATTCCAATTGTCTGATCGCAAGTCCAAGTATTGGTGTCCGTCGTGTCGCCAACATAATCTACCACAACAGATGCATCGGGGGCATTTGACGCTGCTCAATGGGATCGGGATACCCGCTCGCCTCGCCTGACAAAGAAAAGTGCGCCCGGAGACATTTGATCGTTGCACAGGCCAAGATAAGGTTTCAAAGGGTGCTCGATAGGGCGGCTGGGTGGCGCAGCGGACATTGCGCTCGTCACCAACGCAAGAGACACCGGGTTGCGTGAATACTTTCCCTAAGGGGGTTGTCGGTTAGCGCGATCTGACGTTTCTGGTCATGTGACATGTGCGGCCAATCGTGTGACGGCAAGTTCTTTCGCCGGTTAAGCTTAGGCACTCTTTCGAAGTTGGTTAAGGTTAGAGTTTGTCTTAGAGCAGGGCGATAGAACACCAGCCCTGATTCCAAACTCTAACCTTAACCAACTTCGAAAGAGTCGCCTAAGCTTAACCAGTGATAAACTAGGCGTTAGGTAGTTTGCAGGCTGTTAGATCCGGAAATTGGCGCAGAACTTGCCATCACACGATTGGCGCACATGTCACATGACCAGAAACGTCAGTGGCCAATCAGATTGCGCAAACCGAACGCGGAAGGACAACCACCTTAGGGAAAGTATTCACGCCACCGGGTTCGACTCCGGCTGTCCGCGTTGCCTCCGGCTTGGGCCAGTCGTCATACTAACTCAATTGGCAGAGTTAGCGGGTGGAAGTCGATGGGTGGTAATCTGGACGTTGTGGACAGCGACTCCTACAGGTCGGTTGGGGACGCCTGCACAGCAGAGACAGGAAATGGCGGGGGTAGTGTGAGCCTCCCACACGTTACACCTCGCCAATGAGAGTCTGCGCTGGCAGGTGAAAAGATGCGACAGGCTGCCTCCTCGTGTATCGGAGGGGACACGTGATGCAAGGCTTCTATCCTCCCTACAACTGGCCAGTGGGGGGCATATGCGAGCAACGTTCAAGACAGGGGAGGGGAGAATTGGCACAGCGGGTAATTGGGATGGGAGAAAAAGAGGAGAAAAAGAGGACGCATAGGAGGAACTATAACACTCTCAGGATCAATAGGACACCAGTTGAGAGAGAAACCTTGGTGTCCACATCTCAGAGGACCTGACCTCAGAAAGTGTTCTATTTTCGTACGTAAGCACCGAATTTTTTATGTGTGTACGCACAGAAATATTGGGATTTATCAACCGTGCGTACACGGGTCCTACGCTCCTCCGTGTTGATAAATACCTCTTTGTTCTTACCGTCAATGCTCGTGCATGATTATCCATATATGGTCATGAAACACCCCCCATGGGATGTGAAATAATGGACTGACCCGAGCGAACTATGAGAAACTCCACGAGCGAGATTGTTCACGGACGCGCTGTCAACCAAGAAGACACAACGCGTATTATGGGATAAATAAAAGGCTGGCGGACTTGTACATGGTGATGTCAGATATCAACGACTCCCTAAGACCATTGCTGCAATTCTGCCTGGACAGCTCAAAATACTAATAAAGACCGTTCGATAACCACTGTTTGGCGTTGGTGTGTCATTTTAACCATGCTGGAATATGAATGCCTTTATTCGTTTAGTTCGATTGGCTACCGGGTATAATATGATTTGTACTAGAGGCATACAATCTATTTTGTTGTTGGTATTAGGTAGCCTATATGAATTACATATAATAGCAGCATAAGCCTACATTATGCAACAGTAACTTGCGCATATATAATAACACATGGCACAGCCCTGCGAAGCCTGCTGTTAACAGAATTCGGCTATAGGGCAACAATAATGTGGTCAAGAGGCATGGTTTCTATCTTGAGCCTTAACTGGCGTGGTTTATTTATTCACATGAAGAGCAGCAGTAACATACAGGTCTCCTCTCTCTGAGAGGCTTGGGGGGAGAGAAAGAAGTGGGAGGAGACATATCTATTTATACTCGCCACCTGGTAGTACTCCTGAGTGTCTCCGCCTAGAGCGCCCTCTAGTGGAAACAGCTATATATGCAGATAGACAGTTACTAGTGTAAACAGTTATATATATGCAGTTAGACAGTTACTAACAATCCTACACAGAACCTCTGCCTTCAACACCTGCATACAGTAAACTAACTTGATCATTAATCTAGCTGTTGTATCTTTACGCTTATGAAAACATTAAATAATATGTATAGGCTATAGGCCGTCGCTTTGCATTAATAGCCTATATTCTCAAATGGCATTTAATGGCTATCCGACTCCTCGCTATCCTCGCGGACGGACCAGTATACCTTATATCATATCATATCATATTCATATTCATATCATAGTTTACTCTATCAGCCTACCCAGCATGTAATACGTTCTTTGTTAGAACTCAACTTATTATTTTGCGCATAGATTGCAGAAATACGGGAACATTTGATTTATATTAAAAGGCTTTGACATTGTAAAACTAAATACGTGGAATTCTGTAAGCAGAATACAAGTCATATCACCCACACGATATATGCTCTGTATCCAGAGCATGTATGCTTTTCATTCATTTAAGACACATTTATTGCAAGGGTTTTGTATACACATAAACTCAACAAATAACCTCTGTTCTCGTTGCAATGCGTTTTTTATTCTTTCTTATAGGAAGGGGGAAGAACACTATATCGTGGGTTCATATGTATGTGGGTTCACTTGTATTCTGCTTACAGCTTCGGGGTTCCACTTATTACGTTTAACAAAACGTAATCAAAGCGTTCCCGTATTTCTGCAATCTATGTGCAAAATAATAACGAGTTGAGTTATGCGGAGCGCAGTCAGTGCACCCCGTATATTCCGATAACGCTATATAAACCATGCTGCATTCATTCGGAGAGAAATACCTATTATTCCAAATGCTATTTATAGGGTTTTGACCATAATTACACTACTGTTGCTATTTTACAATGAACTATAATGAATTACAGGGGTCATACAGAACACGGCAGTGTTGAAACTAATGCACGGAAGCTTATTTCCGCGTTGTAATATTCATATTCTACCACCGGGCGCCAGGTACGCATGCTCCGAGCTGTGCGTAGATATACGCACAAAGTCAAGCACAAGTTCAAATTGATAAGTCCCACACTTTGTTTAGAAATGATCGTACGGTTAGGTGGCCGAGCGGAGATCGTACGCACGGGTTACGCACATATCTGTGCGTACGCAACATTGATAAATGAGGGCCCTGGTCTACACACATCTCAGAGGACCTGACCTGGTCTACACACATCTCAGAGGACCTGACCTGGTCTACACACATCTCAGAGGACCTGGTCTACACACATCTCAGAGGACCTGGTCTACACACATCTCAGAGGACCTGGTCTACACACATCTCAGAGGACCTGACCTGGTCTACACACATCTCAGAGGACCTGACCTGGTCTACACACATCTCAGAGGACCTGGTCTACACACATCTCAGAGGACCTGGTCTACACACATCTCAGAGGACCTGGTCTACACACATCTCAGAGGACCTGGTCTACACACATCTCAGAGGACCTGACCTGGACTACACACATCTCAGAGGACCTGACCTGGTCTACACACATCTCAGAGGACCTGGTCTACACACATCTCAGAGGACCTGGTCTACACACATCTCAGAGGACCTGGTCTACACACATCTCAGAGGACCTGACCTGGTCTACACACATCTCAGAGGACCTGGTCTACACACATCTCAGAGGACCTGACCTGGTCTACACACATCTCAGAGGACCTGAGAATGTGCAGCAGTGTCCTCTACGTCTTCAGACGTCTGGGGAGGTTCAGGACGGTCCCTGAGATACTAATGTAGCCGGTGTGATCTTACTGCGTTGTGTATTTCCATTCGACCCCTGTTAAGGGATCGCCCTGAGTGGGAGTTGAACCCCGGTCTCTCTGCACCGGGGGCGACATCACAGACCACTGTACCAAGAGGTGAATTCACTTCTTGCTACTGGGTCTGGATGCCTCTGGGGAGTGAGTTTACTTGCAGTACCGCTTAACGTCCACAGCCACTTCACTTACTGTACCTCGTGACTGTGGATAGACTGCGGTACCTCCGTTACACTAAAGCACCACAGACTGCACGCTGCCGGGGGAATATTACCGCCTGGTACGGAGTGGTACGGTCAGCTGACTCCCTGATCCCCAGGACACGTTCTACCAACATGGTGGAGGACCACAGCCAACAGAATCCTAGAAGTCTCCAGCAGCGTCTTCTCTCTGCCGCGGTCCGGCAAACACACGCTACCATTTTACATTTACATTTAGTCATTTAGCTGAACGCTTTTATCCAAAGTGACTTACAGGTTCTGTACGACAAGTCATCATGTTCATCAAAGTGTTGAAACTTGGGTGCTGCAGTGTTGAGTTCATAGTAGTAGAAACATATTAGTATAGTAGGTAGTAATATAGAGATAAGGTAGATTATTTAGTGGAAGAAGTTTCAAGTTTCAAGTTTCTTTATTATTTGTCATGCAGAAATACAGAATACTTTGCATGAAATGTTTCTTTCTGTTTCGCTCCTGAGAGTGTGCTAGATAATAATAAGATAGTATAAATAAGTATAATAAGTAAAAAATAGAAAGTCAAGAAGTCAAGTAAACACAAGTGTAAACAAAAATTGTTCAGAGTGCATGATAGTATAGATAGAAGACAGTAAAAAGATTAGTATACTATATATATATATATATATTTATTTTTTTCCCCCGGCTGTCCTAACTGTGGTGGGAAGTTTGTTCCACCATTGTGGAGCGAGGACAGAGAATGGCCTTTTAGAGCAACATAGAAAGCTACTAACCACCAAGCCACCCAGATACTAAACCAGGGCCCTCATTCATCAACCCGACTTACGCACAGATTTGTGCTTAACCTGTGCGTACGATCATTTCTAAGCAAAGAGTGGGATTTATCAATTTCAACTTGAACTTGACTCCGTGCTTACGTGTACGCACAGGTCGGAGCACACTTAGCTGACGCCCAGTGGTAGAATATCGTTACTACACATAAGCGCTCCTCAGTTCTGCATTAGTTTCAAGGCGGAAATAAAGACACTGGCGCGTGTTCTGTATGACCCCCGTAATCCATTATAGTTCATTGTGAAATAGCGATAGTAGTGTCATTATTGTCAAAACCCTATAAATAGCATTTGGAATAATAGATCTTTCTCTCAGAATGAATGCAGCATGGTTTATATAGCGTTATCGGAATTAACTCCGCGTAGCTCAACTCGTTATTATTTTGTGCACAGACCGCAGAAACACGGGAACGTTTTGATTATATTTAAAAGGCTTTACGTTAAACGAAACAAGTGGAATTTCGAAGCTGTAAGCAGAATACAAGTCATATGAACACCCACGATATAGTGTTCTTCCCCCTTTTTACTGTATAAGAAAGAATAAAAAACGCATTGCAATGACACCAGATAGTGGACAGACTATGTATATGATGGGATTCAAGTTCGCGTTTTTGTTGATCATAGGCATGCTGTCAGAGTATGATATCTTAATCAAACATTCTAGAACATTTGTCGTCACAGATCATGTCCTAATAGAACATAGGCTATGGCATGGTCCATCGTGATATTGTGTGGACTGTTATTACTGTACCGGTACCACCCATTGTGACAACAGCCTTGTGAGTCCCGCACACAAACATGATGGGATTCAAGTTCATGTATTGAAAGGCAGGCTACATCATACATGCAGTGAGATTCATTGTTCTTGTATATGCTCTCGTATTATTGTTTATATAGGCTACCCAATACTGACATCAAAATAGATTGTAGTATGCCTCTAGAAATCATATGCAGCAGGTAGAAAATTGACGGAAAATCCATCGCGATTTGGAATAAAATTGAGGAGAACTTTAATCCCTGGGTATTAAACAAACAACACGGGAAAAGGCAGTCATATTCCAGCACGGTCTTTATTAGTGTTTGCGCTGCCCAGGCAGCAATGGTTAATAGATATCATATCCGACATCACCGTTCTCATAACACGCTTCCCTCGGCTTAGTCCATTTTTCCACATTTCATGGGGATATTCCATTACCGTATATGGTTAATCGGGGCGGTTCTGGTATGCAAATACTTAAAACAGTGCACAAGCTCAAACGTAGGATCAAAGTAATATTCATCATGACAGGTGTGCGTAGAACCTGCGTACGCATGTGTGGTGAATCCCGATTTTTCTGTACGTGCACTGATTCTACATTCTGTGCTTACGTGTGAAAATAGAACATATTCTACGTCCACGTTGATGAATGAGGGCCCAGGACTCTACTCTAATTGTCTTTATCTATGTATGAACACAACACTCTAACTTACCATCTTTAGATAATAAAGTACACAACCTCTACTGTCTTTATCTATGTATGAACACAACACTCTAACTTACCATCTTTAGATAATAAAGAAGCATTTCACTGCAATGTAGCAGTACTTATGTATGTGATAAATAAACGTAACTTTGTATCAGATGGGCGTGGCCTATGTGTTTCTATTGGGGGCTCCTGATTTTAGCTAGAAATCAGCGAAACCCGCGCTTAACAGTGGTATCGGTGCCAGATCCCTGACTCCAGATCAGACCTGTATTCATCACCTTTACACACTTTACCTGAGTCCAAATCCATGTTGTTGTTGTTGTTGTTGTTGTTTCTCTCTATAATCATCACTTGACATGAACGTTTACTTCCACAGAGGAAGAGAAAGCGCACAGTGGAAGACTTCAACCAGTTCTGCACGTTCGTCTTGGCCTACGCTGGTTACATCCCCTCTCCAGCCCAGGTAGGTGACGACCACACCTGAGTTCATCACGGTGCTCAAAGCAACCTAAGGGGAAATTCTTGAAGTGATACTTAATAAAAAAAAAAAAAAAAAAATTGTTCTTCACTAGACAGTTGTCACTTGAAGTAAAACGTTCATGCATTCATCCTCATGTTTCCCTACAAGGGCATGTTAGCATAATCAGCATTCCTCGTTGTAACCAAAATGCACTGCTAGCAGTTAGCTTGCAGCTAGCTGTGTCCCATGGTTTTAAAGATAAATTCCCAAACACCTATCTGATCTGATCATTGCTGGCTAAACAGGACGCTTCATTACTTCAGGCAACCAACTTGCGCCTAGCCACGCCCCCGCCGCGGAGCCCTGCCGCGGCATTATGCAGCCGTAATCCCCCCTGTTTTAACATCGACGGTTAGCTCAACTCGTTCGCCGCCTTGCTGTGGAGCCTGCGGTGCGTTGGTGACAAGTTCGAATCACTTCAATTTTTTTTTTTTTTTATCATCTCTCTATATAAACGTGCATTCTTTCGCCGGTTAAGTTTAGGCATTCTTTTGGAGTTGGTTAAGGTTAGGGTTAAGTTTAGGCATTCTTTCGGAGTTGGTTAAGGTTAGAGTTTGTCGCAGAGCATGGCAATAGAATGCAGCCTATTTCCGCACTGCCGCTCTCTCGCGCTGCCACGGTCACATGGGCGTCGTGGCCAATCAGAGAAACGCTGAACGCAAGTTGGTTGCCTAAAGTATTGACGCAAACAGGACAGCATATTTGTGTTGCGCAGTATAATAAATTATTGTATAACTATTTCTAAAGGACTACTGGGGGTCCAGCGATGAGGACCGGAGCATCAACACCGATCCCAGCAGCGCCTGGGCCCGTCTGTCTGCCCCAAACACCCACCCTGTTACCACGCCCAGCAGCGCCTGGGCCCGTCTGTCTGCCCCAAACACCCACCCTGTTACCACGCCCAGCAGCGCCTGGGCCCGTCTGTCTGCCCCAAACACCCACCCTGTTACCACGCCCAGCAGCGCCTGGGCCCGTCTGTCTGCCCCAAACAACACCCACGTGTTTACCGTTCCCACGCCCAGCAAGAAGACCAGGAAGAGGAAACCAGCCAATCAGAGCGAGAATAAGCCCAGAGGGTCTCCTCAACCAGGAAGTGGTGAGAAGAAGAAATCACCCACCGGCAGTAAGAGGAAGATCAGTTGGCAGAATCACCTCTTGGAGTTAAAGGCAACAGAGAAGGTGGCAGTAGACGGGCCGACCGACCTCATCCCCACAAGGTGATTAAATCATCCACTCTGGTACGACAGTGTCATGTTTTACCCAGGGATGGGCACCAGCTATTGTTTATATCAGTCTCATATTCAGATCTTATTCTGGACTTCTGCCAGCAGCTGGAGAACTAACGTCTGCAGAACTTGAGACCTGTTAGGAATCACCTGCACCTTGTGTATACTGTTTACTTTTACTCATAGTATATATATATATATATATATTTCGTCTATTGGCAAGGCGCTCACCACGAATACTGGAGACTGGTCTCGAACAGATCATCTCCCTGTTCGATCCCAGCGCTCCACATTGCTTTCAGTTTAGCTGGTCGTCCGCACTAATACACATTGGCAGTATTAGGGGGAGGGAAAACTGATGGGTGGGGATCGGGCATTGTGGACAGCGACTCCTACAGGTCGGTTGGTGCGCCTGCGCAGTAGAATCAGGAAGCGACGGGGGCGGGGCCCCTCCAGAGCCCAGACCCCCGACGCTGAAAGATCAAGCCGCACAGGTGGAAAGATGCGACTGCTGTTACCTCGAGTATCGGAGGGGACTCGTGCTATGTATGACTTAGTCCACATTGCAGCCGGCTTGTGGGAGGCATGAAACAGCGTTTGAGAGGGGGCGGCTACGTGGCGTAGTGGGCAAGGCGCTCGCCACGAATGACGGAGACGCTGGGCTTGCCTGTTCGAGCCCAGCGCTCCACATTGCTTTCAGTTTAGCTGGTCGTTCATACTAATACACATTGGCCGTATTAGGGGGTGGGAAACTGATGGGTGGGGATCGGGCGTTGTGGACAGCGACTCCTACAGGTCGGTTGGTGCGCCTGCGCAGTAGAATCAGGAAGTGTCGGGGGCAGCGTGAGCCTCCCACGCGTTACTCCTCGCCACTGAGAGATCGAGCTGCGCAGGTGAAAAGATGCGACTGCTGTTACCTCAAGTACCGGAGGGGACTTGTGCTATGTATGACTTAGTCCACATTGCAGCCGGCTTGTGGGAGGCAAGAAACAGCGTTTGTGACAGGGGAGGGTTGAATTGGATGATACGAAATTGGGATGGGAGAAAATATAGAAAATGGGAGAAAAAGTGGATTAAAAAAAAAAGAAACAGCGTTCGAGACAGGGGAGGGTTGAATTGGACGATACGAAAATTGGGATGGGAGAAAAATAGAAAATGGGAGAAAAAGTGGATAAAAAAAAAATAATATATATTTCTTCTATTGCTTATATTTATTTTATTGTAACATATATTACAACATGTATTATAACCGATAAGGCATACAGACCTTATATACTATACAGCCTATATTTATGTCTTTCTACTATTGCCCTCTCCTTGCTTTCTGCTCCTAACAGTCTGACCCCTTCTTGCTTTCTGCTCCTAACAGTCTAACCCTTCCTTGCTTTCTCTTCCTAGTATCCAGAGCGGTTCTGTCGTTGGCTCAGTCCATCATAAACGAGAGAGTTCTGCAACAACTGAATCCCAGGACCCCAGCGGTTCAGTCACCAGCCACCATGACGTCACCCTGCAGACAGGAAGCACTGCCAAGCAACAGGAAGTGAAAGGGGAGCCCTTTGACCTCCGGGTCTGCGGCGGCCATGTTGGGAGGGACGTGTTGGAAGAGAGGAAGCAAGATGCTCAGCGTGAAGCGGCAGCAGAGGAGAGGAGGATGAGACCAGAAGCAGAAGTGGACCCTGTCTTACACCCACAGGAGGGGAGCGAGAGGAGTGAAGGAGAGGAAACAAGGAGATTCAAATGGGAAAAGGAGCGGGGAGGTGCTGATGGCTTGGGACGTGCAGACAGTTTGGGACGTGCAGACAGCTTGGGACGTGCAGACAGCTTGGGACGTGCAGACAGTTTGGGACGTGCAGACAGCTTGGGACGTGCAGACAGCTTGGGACGTGCAGACAGCTTGGGACGTGCAGACAGCTTGGGACGTGCAGACAGCTTGGGACGTGCAGACAGCTTGGGATGTGCAGACAGCTTGGGACGTGCAGACAGCTTGGGACGTGCAGACAGCTTGGGACGTGCAGACAGCTTGGGACGTGCAGACAGCTTGGGACGTGCAGACAGTTTGGGAGGATATTCTGATAGTCTGAAAGGAGCTTCTGATGGTCTGGGAGGAGGTCCAGATGGTTTAGGAGGTTCTGGCGGTCTAGGAAGGGGTTCCAGCTGTCTAGGAGGTTCTGACTGTATGGGAGGATGTTCTGCCGGTCTATTAGGATGTTCTGACATTCTAGGAGGTTCTGACAGTCTGGGAGGAGGTTCTGACAGTCTGGGAGGAGGTTCTGACAGTCTGGGAGGAGGTTCTGACAGTCTGGGAGGAGGTTCTGACGGTGACCAGGAGACGGGCTACCACACTGACATGGAGCAGAGCACCAGCAACACGGAGCACGACAGCAGCTCCCGCCTGGAGAACCTCCGTCAGCACACAGTCCAGAGAGGTCAGAGGGCAATGTGTTATCTTATCTTTATAAGAGTTTATACATTACCATACAGCTACATTACCATACAGTGTATACATTACCATACAGTGTATACATTACCATGCATAGTATACATTACCATACAGCGTATACATTACCATACAGCTTATACATTACCATACAGTATACATTACCATACAGCTTATACATTACCATACAGTCTATACATTACCATACAGCTTATACATTACCATACAGTCTATACATTACCATACAGCTTATACATTACCATACAGTATACATTACCATACAGTGTATACATTACCATGCATAGTATACATTACCATACAGCGTATACATTACCATACAGCAACATTACCATACAGCTACCTTACCATACACATCTACATTACCATACAGCTACATGCGATGGCGCCCCTAAGAGGATCTGGCCGGTATTGCATGTTGCGGAAATCAAATATGCGGGTAGATCTGCAGAGTCGATCGGGGACGTTAATACGGTTATTAATATGGAATAAAACAATAACAACTTGCCACTGGTCCACAACGGGTGGAATCGAAACACGAGTTAACTCGTGGACGGTCCTTAATGTGTTAAGGATCTTCTGACTGACTTGGAACTTCCTTAGGCGCCTGAGGAAGTAGAGGCGTTGTCGTGCCTTCTTCACAACACTGTCAATGTGTGTGGTCCATGTCAAGTCCTCGGATATGTGGGCTCCGAGGTACTTAAAACGGTTCACTCTCTCAACCGGTGCCCCGTCGATGCTGAGGGGGCTGTAGTCCCTGACCCCCGACCTCCTAAAGTCCACAATCATCTCCTTTGTTTTGCTGACATTCAGGGAGAGGCTGTTCTCCTGGCACCATCCCGCCAGGACCTTGACCTCTTCCAGGTAGGCCCTCTCGTCGTTGGCAGAGATCAGGCCCACCACTACTGTGTCGTCAGCAAATTTGATGATTGTGTTGTTGTTCCGCTGAGCCACACAGTCATGTGTGTACAGGGAGCAGGGAACAAAATTAACTTTTTGGCTTACCAGCCAAGGTGGCTGCTAGATTAAAAAAACTACCAGCCAGGCAGATTTTTTACCAGCCAAAAATTAGAAATAGCTTTTTAGTATATCGCCATGTGCATTATTATTACTATATACAGGGCTCTACGCTAACCTTTTTCCCAGGGAGCACATATGCTCCTAAATTAAGAAAAATTAGGAGCACACAAAGACATTTTGAAAGCACAGTGAAAATCTTTCAAGTAACAGAGTTTATTAACAAACTATTTATTACATGCATATTATACTGTGCGATTATACTGTGCGTGTGCATACTAAGGGACAAACATCTGTGCAATAGCACATACCACCAAAATCACACATTGGCCCATGCCTACTAGCCGCAAAGGATATCGGTTGTCAAGCTGCTTTTGTATGTTGTAGTGTTGTCACGATACCAACATTTAGACTTTGATACAGATAGGAAAGGTAATGGAATATATTATTAGATGACAGAACATGGAAGATTCTTTATACAATTATTTAATTCATTATAATTTAAATGCTATTGAATAATAGTTAATTAATAGTCATTAATACAATTATTCTGTTACAGTTACTGAGCTATATACTATAGCTACTGTCCATCAATATCTTCCTTTTGAATGAAATAGGAGAGATGTAGAGAGAGGTAGAGGGAGAGAGAGTGAGACACACACACACACACACACACACACACAGAGACACAGAGAGAGACAGAGATTCTCAGACGCCCCTTCCCTCACTATACCTTTGAGCGTTCCCAGTGATTAGCGTTAGCAGTAATTAGCGTTAGCAGGTTAGCTTAGTTGGAGTACTCAGTTCAGCTCAGTTAGCAGATAACATTATAGTAGTTAATGTTTTTAGCGCAACATGGGTATACAGGACTGGCGAGGATGCAAAGCATGTTAGACAATTGGAACCGCTGCTCGCAGAGTTTTCGTTGCACATAGAAGCAGACTCGAGATGAGTTGTTACAGAGCTGATCCACGCTGCTCTGTGTCTATTATGAAATGACAATTGCGCAGTTGACACGGCCACTACGCAAGACGATTACTCGCACACTGTGCTCCTAAATGATTTTTTTGCACAAATCTATTTTTAGGGGTAAATGCGTGTGAAATGCTTGCACTGTATAGCCCTGATAGAATACTCTAATATGCTCATATGGCTCCCAATATCTTTTACACGCCAGAGTGGCGTGTAATCTACACGCCATTGGCGTTTGGCTGGTGCTTATTTTGTTCCCTGACAGGGAGTAGAGGAGGGGACTCAGAACACAGCCCTGGGGGGCCCCTATGTTGAGGGTGATGGATGAGGAGCTACATTACCATACAGCTACATTACCATACAGCACATTACCATACAGCAACATTACCATACAGCGTAACATTACCATACAGCTACATTACCATACAGCGTATACATTACCATACAGCTACATTACCATACATCACATTACCATACAGCTCCATTACCATACAGCGTATACATTACCATAAAGCCACATTACCATACAGCAACATTACCATACAGCCACATTACCATACAGCTACATTACCATACAGCTTCATTACCATACAGCTACATTACCATACAGCTTATTACACCTAACAGTCTTACATTTCTAACCTTTCCATATACAGACTTAAACCCTGGAATCACTGTTTGCAGCTATATATATTTTTTTATAAATAATTTATTATTATAAATCTGTTTATATCTTTTTTTTTTTACTAAATAAATCACAAATGAACAAATAACACGACAGTATGCAGCTATATTTGAATCATATTGACACTCCTTTCTTCTGCCCATGTTGCAGCCTGGAGTACAGAGGGTGGCTCGGCTGACCGCAGCAGAACACAAGGTAGGCTGGATGGATGACTGGGTGCCCTGTGGGATGATGTGAGCAGGGAGGTCGTGGAGTTTTACACACCTAGCTATTTGAGGAAGGAGAATTTACCCACCTTTTTAAAGAAACACGTCAACATTATGGGAAATGCGCTTGCCGTCTTCTGGATGGATACCAATTTCAAAGCTATCCGGCTGCAAGCTAGCCTAGCTTAGCACAAATGAATGAAATCAGATGGTGAATGAAGCTAGGCTACTGGTCCGTATCCGCTTCCATTCATTTATGCTAGCTAGGCTAGCTTGCAGCCGCATAGCTTTCTACTGAATACACGGAGAGGAAACTGGTCTCTATCTTCTTGTCTGACTCTGGAGAGAAGACGGTAAGAGCATGATGTTGGCGTGTTCCTATAAGCTTATATAAATCTTCATGATTATATGATGAAGATTGATTGATTACAATTCATAGTATAGATTAAATAAGTATAAAATAATAAAATAATGCTACAGTATTCTGAACATAATATAGAATTGATTTGGTATATTTGTGATAATTGCGGCACTGTGATCACAGACCAGAGACAATAAAGGTCTTATCTTGTTGTCATAGTTCACCATCTTTATTTTACCACCACATCACTGGATTAACGTCATCCTCTCGCTCTCCCTCTCTGTCCCTCTCTCTCCCTCTCTCTCCCTCTCCGTCCCTCTCCACGGCAGACGAGCAGGACTCCTGGGACCTGATCACGTGCTTCTGTCTCAAGCCCTTCGCGGGACGCCCCATGATCCAGTGCAGCGAGTGCGCGCTGTGGGTCCACCTGTCCTGCGCCCAGATCCGCCGCACGCACGTCCCCGACGTGTTCGTGTGTCAGCCGTGCCGCGACGCCAGGCAGAGCATCCGGCGCTCCAACCGAGCCCGCGTCCCGACCCGCAAGCGCTTCAGCGACTAGAGGCCCGTCTCGCGGGTCACGCCGTGTCCTGGAACACGCAGGGTTAAAGAGGCCGTTCACACCGGTGAATGTAGAGGCTTGAAGGAATAGGGTTCCGTTGAGGTACGCCGTATATATATATATATATATATATATATTTACTGGAGCGCTCTCTGACGAGGTGAAGGTGCTACGAACATTCGGATCGTCTGTCTGACTTGTAGCGTCCGGTCGATGGACAATTTAATTTGAGACTCGTTTGATGGCGCCCCTGTGTACGAGCCCCGCCCACTCGGGAGACCTGCGTACGAGCCCCGCCCACTCGGGAGACCTGTGTACGAGCCCTGCCCACTCGGGAGACCTGTCTCCTTTTTCTCACAGAAGAACTCACAACGAATGTGTCACCGTGGCCCTTATATCCCACGTCTCCGCGACCTCCCGTACCACAGCTGTCTGCCCCCAGCGACACTACGACCTCTCGTTGGAAATGAATGAGCCGATCCCTGGCGGAGGAGCACAGCGGTCCTGCAGACGGGTCGGGGGGGCAGGGACACTTTGCTGAGAGGCGCCTTTTGTCGTTTTGTCAGGGATGACTTGTTTCACGTGAAGACAACTGATAACCGAAGTCTTTGATTGTCTAGTTTCTGCTGTAAAAGGGGAACGAACACATCTGCTGTCCACTGTCTGGGAAACAGTGACACTTTGAAAGGTGACAGGGACTTATCTCCCTCACACACACAGTAGAGACAGGTAGAGACACACAGTAGAGACAGGTAGACACACAGTAGAGACAGGTAGACACACAGTAGAGACAGGTAGAGACACACAGTAGAGACAGGTAGACACACACAGTAGAGACAGGTAGACACACACAGTAGAGACAGGTAGAGACACACAGTAGAGACAGGTAGACACACACAGTAGAGACAGGTAGACACACACAGTAGAGACAGGTAGACACACACAGTAGAGACAGGTAGACACACACAGTAGAGACAGGATACACACACAGTAGAGACAGGTAGACACACAGTAGAGACAGGTAGAGACACACAGTAGAGACAGGTAGACACACAGTAGAGACAGGTAGACACACACAGTAGAGACAGGTAGACACACACAGTAGAGACAGGTAGAGACACACAGTAGAGACAGGTAGACACACACAGTAGAGACAGGTAGACACACACAGTAGAGACAGGTAGACACACACAGTAGAGACAGGTAGACACACACAGTAGAGACGGGTAGACACACAGTAGAGACGGGTAGACACACAGTAGAGACAGGTAGACACACACAGTAGAGACAGGTAGACACACACAGTAGAGACGGGTAGACACACAGTAGAGACAGGTAGACACACACAGTAGAGACAGGTAGACACACACAGTAGAGACGGGTAGACACACACAGTAGAGACAGGTAGACACACACAGTAGAGACAGGTAGAGACACAGTAGAGACAGGTAGACACACAGTAGAGACAGGTAGACACACACAGTAGAGACAGGTAGACACACAGTAGAGACAGGTAGACACACAGTAGAGACAGGTAGACACACACAGTAGAGACAGGTAGACACACAGTAGAGACAGGTAGACACACAGTAGAGACAGGTAGACACACACAGTAGAGACAGGTAGACACACACAGTAGAGACAGGTAGACACACAGTAGAGACAGGTAGACACACACAGTAGAGACAGGTAGACACACACAGTAGAGACAGGTAGACACACAGTAGACAGGTAGAGACACACAGTAGAGACAGGTAGACACACAGTAGAGACAGGTAGACACACAGTAGAGACAGGTAGACACACACAGTAGAGACAGGTAGACACACACAGTAGAGACAGGTAGACACACACAGTAGAGACGGGTAGACACACAGTAGAGACAGGTAGACACACACAGTAGAGACAGGTAAAGACACACACAGTAGAGACGGGTAGACACACAGTAGAGACAGGTAGACACACACAGTAGAGACAGGTAGACACACACAGTAGAGACGGGTAGACACACAGAGTAGAGACAGGTAGACACACACAGTAGAGACAGGTAGAGACACAGTAGAGACAGGTAGACACACAGTAGAGACAGGTAGACACACACAGTAGAGATAGGTAGACACACAGTAGAGACAGGTAGACACACACAGTAGAGACAGGTAGACACACACAGTAGAGACAGGTAGACACACAGTAGAGACAGGTAGACACACACAGTAGAGACAGGTAGACACACACAGTAGAGACAGGTAGACACACACAGTAGAGACAGGTAGACACACAGTAGAGACAGGTAGAGACACACAGTAGAGACGGGTAGACACACAGTAGAGACAGGTAGACACACACAGTAGAGACGGGTAGACACACACAGTAGAGACAGGTAGACACACACAGTAGAGACAGGTAGAGACACAGTAGAGACAGGTAGAGACACAGTAGAGACAGGTAGACACACAGTAGAGACAGGTAGACACACAGTAGAGACAGGTAGACACACACAGTAGAGACAGGTAGACACACAGTAGAGACAGGTAGACACACACAGTAGAGACAGGTAGACACACACAGTAGAGACAGGTAGACACACAGTAGAGACAGGTAGACACACAGTAGAGACGGGTAGACACACAGTGGAGACAGGTAGACACACAGTAGAGACAGGTAGACACACAGTAGAGACAGGTAGAGACACACAGTAGAGACGGGTAGAGACACAGTAGAGACAGGTAGACACACACAGTAGAGACAGGTAGACACACAGTAGAGACAGGTAGAGACACAGTAGAGACAGGTAGACACACACAGTAGAGACAGGTAGACACACACAGTAGAGACAGGTAGACACACAGTAGAGACAGGTAGACACACACAGTAGAGACAGGTAGACACACACAGTAGAGACAGGTAGACACACAGTAGAGACAGGTAGACACACACAGTAGAGACAGGTAGAGACACAGTAGAGACAGGTAGACACACACAGTAGAGACAGGTAGACACACACAGTAGAGACAGGTAGACACACACACACACACACACACACACACACACACAATGGAAGGACCTGGAATAGGGAGACGGAACACAGCGGCGAACTGAACTTTCCACCCTAGGATGAAACAGGATGAGTCTGTCGTCGTAGAAACGCTCTCAGTTGTTGTTGTGTCAGTCGTTACCTTCCTTCTTCCCCTTGTCTTCACACTGAGAGACAAACCTCACTGTCTTCCTCCTCTTCATCACTGAGAGACAAACCTCACTGTCTTCCTCCTCTTCATCACTGAGAGACAAACCTCACTGTCTTCAAGTTCAAGTTCCTTTTATTGCCACACGGCCAGGCCGGTGGAATTCATACGCGGTGCAGGTGGTAGCTGCGACAATACACCACATAAAAGACACGACGGAACAGTCAGTGATGGGCAGTAGCGACGCTACATAGCTTAACTACATTTCTCAGTAGCGTGATGGTAGCGTCACTACTTTTGAACCAAGTAGCGTTCTCTGTAGTGCCGCTATTTTTAGAACGAAGTAGTGAGTAGCGTGAGCAAAACAGTAGTAAATCAGGAGAAACAGATTTGTGAGGGGGAAAAAAAACTCCCAGGAGAAAATCCACTATGATTGGTTGGTTGGTTTAGATATGAGTATGACGACTCACGATTGGGTAAGGTTAGGCCAAAACATTACGGGTAGGCCAATCAGAGGCAGGATAGGGCGGGACATGCCACTCCAGCTCCGCAAATCAGGAAGTGAAAATCAAAACAGACCACTGAATGAATGAACCAGTCCGTGCGAAATGGCAGAGGGATTCGATGTTTCCAGGGCTGATGGCATTGATGAAGATGATGTCAATAACAACAATGCCTCTCCATGGCCCTATCTGGAAAAATTTATGAGTTTGACTGAAAAAACGCCTAAAACATATGTGTTTAGGTGTTTATTGTGTCAGCCAAAAACAAAGCTGCTCTCAACTTCCCACACGACCAGCACTAACTTGAGAACACATATTCAGGTGAGCTGATGAAAAGCTTTACATAAATATTGTCAACTGTTCCCAAACAGCACACAAGTCAGTGCACTTTTTGTCAACAGCTTTAACTAACTGCTATCTGCTGCTAGCTGCTATCATGTTTCACTGTAGGCAGAAAATGAACAATATTATGGGGGTGGAGAAAAGAAAAAACAAACTTAACATAAATACACTAAGAGGGAAAAGATCACCTAGAGCAGTGGTTCTCAACCTGTGGCTTGGTCAGGACCCCCACATGATTTTGGGGCCATGGAATGTTTTGTGAGTTACATATTTAAATACATTTGGTCATTTAGCTGACGCTTTCATTCAAAGCAACTTACAAATTGTGTACAACAAGTCAGCAGGAGTGGTACATATCTAGCAGCCAAGGATAAGTAGTATTGTTTGTCTAGCAGTGTCGAGCTTGAGTGTTATACTCTGAGTACATACTGTAGTAGTATAGACATATTAGCATAGTTGGTGGTAGTATAGACATGGTAGCATAATAGTAAAATGCAGTAAGACAGTTATTATTAGTTAAAATTCAGATATTGAAGAAGTTTGTTTTTGGTTGATAAAGTGGGCAGTTTATCTTGTGCTGAAAAGTCTCCATTCCAATAGAGAGAGTATATATTTTGGTGTTTATTTGATTATTGTTTCACTGCCTTTTATTTATTACGTTTCCACAGTTCTTTTATACTTTATTAACATTTTGTACATAATACAAGTTCATGTTAAAAGGATGACACAAAAAGCCAGACCGAGGGCTTGTTTCAGTTTTCTAATAAACAATCAAACTGAACCTTTTTTTTGCCTGCCTATTTGTTTGGTGGAAACTTGATAAAGTAAAAAAAAAAAAAAAAAAAAAAAGTAGTGCCGATGTAGTTAGCTATTTTTGCCATGTTCTTGTAGTGTAGCTTGCTACATTTCTCTGGGGATAGCTTCCATTGTAGTTGAGCTATATTTAATCGAGAGTAACTTGTAGTGTAGCTTACTACATTTTCCAAGTAGCTTGCCCATCACTGGGAACAGTACAGTACGAAAAAATACAAATATCAGGTGCAATGTAACAAAAACCCAGAGAACATAACAAGCATGGGGTGAAGATTAGGAGGAGTTGAGCATCACTGAGAGACAAACCTCTCTGTCTTCCTCCTCTTCATCACTGAGAGACAAACCTCTCTGTCTTCCTCCTCTTCATCACTGAGAGACAAACCTCTCTGTCTTCCTCCTCTTCATCACTGAGAGACAAACCTCTCTGTCTTCCTCTTCATCACTGAGAGACAAACCTCTCTGTCTTCCTCCTCTTCATCACTGAGAGACAAACCTCTCTGTCTTCCTCCTCTTCATCACTGAGAGACAAACCTCTCCGTCTTCTTCCTCTTCATCACTGAGAGACAAACCTCTCTGTCTTCCTCTTCATCACTGAGACAAACCTCTCTGTCTTCCTCCTCTTCATCACTGAGAGACAAACCTCTCTGTCTTCCTCTTCATCACTGAGACAAACCTCTCTGTCTTCCTCCTCTTCATCACTGAGAGACAAACCTCTCTGTCTTCCTCCTCTTCATCACTGAGAGACAAACCTCTCTGTCTTCCTCTTCATCACTGAGAGACAAACCTCTCTGTCTTCCTCCTCTTCATCACTGAGAGACAAACCTCTCTGTCTTCCTCTTCATCACTGAGAGACAAACCTCTCTGTCTTCCTCCTCTTCATCACTGAGAGACAAACCTCTCCGTCTTCCTCCTCTTCATCACTGAGAGACAAACCTCTCTGTCTTCCTCCTCTTCATCACTGAGAGACAAACCTCTCTGTCTTCCTCCTCTTCATCACTGAGAGACAAACCTCTCTGTCTTCCTCCTCTTCATCACTGAGAGACAAACCTCTCCGTCTTCCTCCTCTTCATCACTGAGAGACAAACCTCTCCGTCTTCCTCCTCTTCATCACTGAGAGACAAACCTCTCCGTCTTCCTCCTCTTCATCACTGAGAGACAAACCTCTCTGTCTTCCTCTTCATCACTGAGAGACAAACCTCTCTGTCTTCCTCCTCTTCATCACTGAGAGACAAACCTCTCTGTCTTCCTCTTCATCACTGAGAGACAAACCTCTCTGTCTTCCTCTTCATCACTGAGAGACAAACCTCTCTGTCTTCCTCTTCATCACTGAGAGACAAACCTCTCTGTCTTCCTCTTCATCACTGAGAGACAAACCTCTCTGTCTTCCTCTTCATCACTGAGAGACAAACCTCTCTGTCTTCCTCCTCTTCATCACTGAGAGACAAACCTCTCTGTCTTCCTCCTCTTCATCACTGAGAGACAAACCTCTCTGTCTTCCTCTTCATCACTGAGAGACAAACCTCTCTGTCTTCCTCCTCTTCATCACTGAGAGACAAACCTCTCTGTCTTCCTCCTCTTCATCACTGAGAGACAAACCTCTCTGTCTTCCTCTTCATCACTGAGACAAACCTCTCTGTCTTCCTCCTCTTCATCACTGAGAGACAAACCTCTCTGTCTTCCTCCTCTTCATCACTGAGAGACAAACCTCTCTGTCTTCCTCCTCTTCATCACTGAGAGACAAACCTCTCTGTCTTCCTCTTCATCACTGAGACAAACCTCTCTGTCTTCCTCTTCATCACTGAGAGACAAACCTCTCTGTCTTCCTCTTCATCACTGAGAGACAAACCTCTCTGTCTTCCTCTTCATCACTGAGACAAACCTCTCTGTCTTCCTCTTCATCACTGAGAGACAAACCTCTCTGTCTTCCTCTCCATCACTGAGAGACAAACCTCTCTGTCTTCCTCTTCATCACTGAGACAAACCTCTCTCTCTTCTTCCTCTTAAGAGTCTAGTTTTCACCTCACTGTGTCCCAAACTGCTGTTCCACGTCAGGCCAGTCTGTTTAAATGTTGACTGAAGGTTCTCACAAAGCCCTAGCTTTTTAGTTCTCACAAAGATGCTTGCAGGGACAGGTTGTCAGGTCTCTTGGTTCTTGTCTCTCCTCTTCACATACAGCTCTCTCCTGGGCTGTCTCTTCACATACAGCTCTCCCCTGGGCTTGTCTCTTCACATACAGCTCTCCCCTGGGCTTGTCTCTTCACATACAGCTCTCCCCTGGGCTGTCTCTTCACATACAGCTCTCTCCTGGGCTTGTCTCTTCACATACAGCTCTCCCCTGGGCTTGTCTCTTCACATACAGCTCTCTCCTGGGCTTGTCTCTTCACATACAGCTCTCCCCTGGGCTGTCTCTTCACATACAGCTCTCCCCTGGGCTGTCTCTTCACATACAGCTCTCTCCTGGGCTTGTCTCTTCACATACAGCTCTCCCCTGGGCTTGTCTCTTCACATACAGCTCTCTCCTGGGCTTGTCTCTTCACATACAGCTCTCCCCTGGGCTGTCTCTTCACATACAGCTCTCCCCTGGGCTTGTCTCTTCACATACAGCTCTCTCCTGGGCTTGTCTCTTCACATACAGCTCTCCCCTGGGCTTGTCTCTTCACATACAGCTCTCCCCTGGGCTTGTCTCTTCACATACAGCTCTCCCCTGGGCTTGTCTCTTCACATACAGCTCTCTCCTGGGCTTGTCTCTTCACATACAGCTCTCTCCTGGGCTTGTCTCTTCACATACAGCTCTCTCCTGGGCTTGTCTCTTCACATACAGCTCTCTCCTGGGCTTGTCTCTTCACATACAGCTCTCCCCTGGGCTGTCTCTTCACATACAGCTCTCTCCTGGGCTTGTCTCTTCACATACAGCTCTCCCCTGGGCTGTCTCTTCACATACAGCTCTCCCCTGGCTTGTCTCTTCACATACAGCTCTCCCCTGGGCTTGTCTCTTCACATACAGCTCTCCCCTGGGCTGTCTCTTCACATACAGCTCTCTCCTGGGCTTGTCTCTTCACATACAGCTCTCTCCTGGGCTTGTCTCTTCACATACAGCTCTCTCCTGGGCTTGTCTCTTCACATACAGCTCTCCCCTGGGCTGTCTCTTCACATACAGCTCTCCCCTGGGCTGTCTCTTCACATACAGCTCTCTCCTGGGCTTGTCTCTTCACATACAGCTCTCTCCTGGGCTTGTCTCTTCACATACAGCTCTCTCCTGGGCTGTCTCTTCACATACAGCTCTCTCCTGGGCTGTCTCTTCACATACAGCTCTCCCCTGGGCTTGTCTCTTCACATACAGCTCTCCCCTGGCTTGTCTCTTCACATACAGCTCTCTCCTGGGCTGTCTCTTCACATACAGCTCTCTCCTGGGCTGTCTCTTCACATACAGCTCTCCCCTGGGCTGTCTCTTCACATACAGCTCTCCCCTGGGCTAGTCTCTTCACATACAGCTCTCCCCTGGGCTGTCTCTTCACATACAGCTCTCCCCTGGGCTTGTCTCTTCACATACAGCTCTCCCCTGGGCTTGTCTCTTCACATACAGCTCTCCCCTGGCTTGTCTCTTCACATACAGCTCTCCCCTGGGCTTGTCTCTTCACATACAGCTCTCCCCTGGCTTGTCTCTTCACATACAGCTCTCTCCTGGGCTTGTCTCTTCACATACAGCTCTCCCCTGGGCTTGTCTCTTCACATACAGCTCTCCCCTGGGCTTGTCTCTTCACATACAGCTCTCCCCTGGCTTGTCTCTTCACATACAGCTCTCCCCTGGGCTTGTCTCTTCACATACAGCTCTCCCCTGGGCTTGTCTCTTCACATACAGCTCTCCCCTGGGCTTGTCTCTTCACATACAGCTCTCCCCTGGGCTTGTCTCTTCACATACAGCTCTCCCCTGGGCTTGTCTCTTCACATACAGCTCTCCCCTGGGCTTGTCTCTTCACATACAGCTCTCCCCTGGGCTTGTCTCTTCACATACAGCTCTCCCCTGGGCTTGTCTCTTCACATACAGCTCTCCCCTGGGCTTGTCTCTTCACATACAGCTCTCTCTTGGGCTTGTCTCTTCACATACAGCTCTCCCCTGGGCTGTCTCTTCACATACAGCTCTCCCCTGGGCTTGTCTCTTCACATACAGCTCTCCCCTGGGCTTGTCTCTTCACATACAGCTCTCCCCTGGGCTGTCTCTTCACATACAGCTCTCCCCTGGGCTTGTCTCTTCACATACAGCTCTCTCCTGGGCTTGTCTCTTCACATACAGCTCTCCCCTGGGCTTGTCTCTTCACATACAGCTCTCCCCTGGGCTTGTCTCTTCACATACAGCTCTCTCCTGGGCTTGTCTCTTCACATACAGCTCTCCCCTGGGCTGTCTCTTCACATACAGCTCTCCCCTGGGCTTGTCTCTTCACATACAGCTCTCCCCTGGGCTTGTCTCTTCACATACAGCTCTCCCCTGGGCTGTCTCTTCACATACAGCTCTCTCCTGGGCTAGTCTCTCCCCTCCTCGTGAACTGTGTTGGATGTTATGATATGATCACATTTCATGTTTTAAAAAAGAAAAAGAAAAAAATAAGTGAACTCAGGAGATGAATTCAGGAGGGCTTAAGATTTCTATCCACTGTTACCATGGGAACACAGTATATTGATGTGTCGTTGTCACCTCTGAAAGACATAATCTCGTCACTTGGAATGTCTGTCACTTCTCTGCTCTATTGTCTTGTCACAATCTGAGGGGGGGGGGGGGGTGGTGTTGAGACAGCTGTCACTGAGGAAGTCCCACCACCTGTGAATATGTTGATCAATGTCTTGTTTACGTTACCCAGTGGGTCAGAGGAAGTGACAGCTGATCACGCCTTTGGCCATTGGTCGCTCCTGGTCCCGCCCACCCAAACATTTAGCTTGATTCGTCTCCCTCCCTGGAGATCTGCTAGGAGATCAGCTGCTTGTTACATTTCAGCTAGCAGGGAATGCCAACAGTGCTAACAGTATAGACATGTTTGACCTCAGTGTGAAGGGCTCGGGGACAGGTGGATAACAACAGGTATTACTTTAAATAATGTGTTTATTACTGTGATGTCATTATTGTTGCCCTCAGTGTCATGGAAACTTTGATATGTACATAAGATCTAAAGACTGTAAATACATTTGTTTTATAGATGTTCTTGTGACTTAAAGCAGTAATAAAATTATGAATCACTAATCATTCAGTGTTATTATTTACATTTAGGTTTTTTCAATATCCTTTTATTTCCCGAAAAAAGTGCACAATAACCAGCATCAATGAATAAACACCAATGATCATAAAACATAACTACAGAGTGTCCTGATCATAAAACATAACTACAGAGTGTCCTGGTCATAAAACATAACTACAGAGTGTCCTGATCATAAAAACATAACTACAGGGTGTCCTGATCATAAAAACATAACTACAGGGTGTCCTGATCATAAAACATAACTACAGTGTCCTGATCATAAAAACATAACTACAGAGTGTCCTGATCATAAAAACATAACTACAGAGTGTCCTGATCATAAAAACATAACTACAGAGTGTCCTGATCATAAAACATAACTACAGAGTGTCCTGATCATAAAAACATAACTACAGAGTGTCCTGATCATAAAACATAACTACCCTGACTCAGTGTCCTGATCATAAAACATAACTACCCTGACTCAGTGTCCTGATCAGTGTCCCTTATATAGGGGCTCTGACAGAGTGGGGCGACAGTGCCTCAGGAACTAGAGCGGTTGTCTGGTAATCGGTAGGTTCCCTTGGGCAGGGAATGTGTCGACGTGTCCTTGAGCAAGACACTTAACCCCTAACTGCTCCTGATGAGCAGGTTGGCACCTTGCATGGTCGCCTCCGCTGCTGGTGTGTGAGTGAATGTGAGGAACAAAAAATGAATTATTGTAAAGCACTTTATAAAAGCACTATTTACCATTTACACAGGAAGAGATGGTAAGAGCAGGGCAGTTTATTGAAGATGTGGCAGGATGTTACAAGCCAGAGCCCAGAGCAGATGAACAGGCTGTCATGACTGTGTGTGTGTGGGGTAACCCTTTCACTACCACACTACCAAATGGTTAACCCTTTCACTGCGACAACACAGGTTAACCCTTTCACTGCCACACGACAAAGGGTTAACCTGTTAACCCTTTCTGTAGTGTGGTAGTGAAAGGGTTAACCTGTGCCACATTGATTGCTCTGATGCACAACAGGTGTGCAGCCACCCCTGCTGCTCCTGGGCCCAGTTACCTACTAGACCCAATACAGGGGTGGCTGCTTAAATCACACCAGCCCCTCATCACATACCCCCAACACCAAACTGAGGCCGAAGCTACTCCCCCCAGACAAACAACCAACCCACCAACTAACTGTTGGTACAAGGCAATGACAGTCCAGAGGTGTTTATGGATAGATGGAGTACACTTAGGGAGGCAGAAGATACTTCTTAGTGGAGGATTAAGGGAGGCTGCCTCAGGGTTGCAGGGGCTTAATGTGCTTTTGGGTTTTTGCTGTCGCCGTTCGCACATCGGGAATTTGTGCACGGCTGTCTGCTGCAGGGTTGGTGTTTGGGTGGTCTGCTGTTGGGTATAGTTCTACCGATCCTCAACCTTTTTCCTTTGTTATTTATGTAAACCTGGGGGGGTATTCAGGATGGCGTGGGATAGGGGAGCAGGGGTGATGGGTGGGGTATGATTTCATGTTATAATTTCTTGTGAAATCTTGATGAAATGAAGAAATTATTATTTGATGAAATGCATCTAGATTCTACTGTATCTGCAACCCTTTTTAACAATAAGAAAATAATTATAATAATAATAAACAACCAACTGTGACAATTTATTCATCACCTGCTAACTCAAATTAGCATGTTAATCTCCATAGCAACTGATCATACTGGGCTCATGACCTTTAACCTTCCACATGACATTAACATTCCACAATAAACGGAATACTGGATCTTTAAACAACTAAAAATAACAAGTAGGTTTCCTGTGTAAAGCTGCATATACCTTCCACTACATCACTGGTTCTCAATTTAGGGACTGCGACTCCCCAGAGGGTCACAAAATAAAGAAATATACAAATACATTAGCAGATTTATAATCTGTCGCATATATGCATTTTCCTTGTGAAATAATATCTGAAGTCTGAAGCTCCTCCTCCAATGTTTAGTCAAGTGAAATAGCCTGAAAATGGAAGGTAATAATGGGCCTCATTCACCAATATTCTCTTATTATTTTTCTTATATTGTTTCTTAACCGTCTGTTAACACATTGAGTGCCACGGACTCTTTTTGTCGTTAGTTCATGCCGACCTTTGAGTGCCCCCGACGCTATATAGCGTTTGTTTATCTTTTTTTAAATTTATTGGCGATTTGAATTCATATTTCATCAATCGAGCCTCGGGTTAGTGCTGCAGAGTCTCTCTGAGCTCAATTGGGAAGATACCGCCCCCTTTTCGTCTCTCCCTGTGTAACTGCACCCAACTTTAGACTGATGCAGGGGGAGTGGTCAGTTTGCTCATTTTACTTTTCCATCAAGCCAACTGAAGAGACCAAGTCATCGCCGGCCATTAGAACAGCGTGGATTATGTACAGTACCAACACTGTAATCAATAAGCGTGATCGATATTTAGAATGGTGATCAGGAGGGGCGGTTAGGTGGCCGAGCGGAGATTGCGTTCGTCACCAACCCCGGAGCTGTGAGCTGGATTCGCCTGTTCGAATCCAGCTCACAGCTCCGGGGTTGTCACCAGCTTGGCTGGCCGTCTGCACTAATACAATTGGCTGTATTAGAGGGTGGGAGAAGCTGGCGGGGTGGGTCCGGGTCGTTGTAAACAGCGACTCCTACAGTTCGGTCGGGGCGCCTGCTAAGCGCGGATAGGACTTGAGGGGGATAGTGTGGTCCTCCCACATGCTACGCCCTCTCGATGAGAATCCGCGCTGCCAGGTGAAAAGAAGCTGTGATTGGCTGGACGTGTCGGAGGAAGCACGTGGTAGCCTCCACTCTCCCAGATGATCTGACTGTGGGGGGTAAGTGCGCAGCGACCAGGAAGGGACTGGGAATTGGCATACGACTAACATTGGGATGGGAGAAAATCGGAGGAAAATGGAGGGGGAAAAAGATTAAAAAAAAAAAAAAAAAAAAAAATGGTGATCAGGAATTGGAATAATCTTTTTGGATAACATCTGATCTCAGGTAAGGAATTTATTTTACCAGTCTTAGGATAATCAGAGATTTTTTCACAGAGATATAAGCTTTTGCTCTATGTGTGTGTGTGCGCGCGCGGTGATCGCTGATGAGGAAATGAGAGAATAACATTTTCAGCCCGCCTCTATAGCGTGCATAAGTACACATATACTATCGATAATCTAGCGTTTATTTGAAAACGATTCATAAATAGGCCGATAAATGACAACGTTTTTGTGTATGCTAGAATATTCCAGTAAATGCCGTTTATCACGGAATCTATATATTTTCCTTGAAAACGAGGGCTTTTCAAAATGCTATAAAACGAAAAATGAACCGATAAAACAATCCGTTTCGACAATGTTGACTGCAAACAAGTCATTGATAAACGACAGGCAGATTAGACACATAGCCATAATTTAAGAGAGAGATTATGCGTTCACAACGCTATCATTGAAGTGGGTGCTGGCATTCAACGGGGTTTCCAATGTTAATGGCTGGCACTCAAACTGGCATTCAACGGGGTTTCCAATGTTAATGGCTGGCACTCAAACTGTTAAGAGAACAAATAAGAAAAGCCACTGCCGCATTCATCAACCCGTTCATAACGTCCAAATCCGTTCTTACCCAGGTGTGTTGAATGATGAATCCCACTCATTCTTAAACTGAAATGCGCGTTTGCGCTCAATTAATTTGCATAGACACACCTGGCATGCTCCTTATAAGGCGTGTTCAAAACATGGGTCTGCATCAGCTGATCCCCGTATTCAACAGGTAGCGCTGGAGCGCTTTGCGACAGATCAAAATGAGATCAGATTCAAATGTATTGTCATCATACAGCACCTATATAGTGGAATAGACTGTATTAATATTCCATATTTATACCGTCTAGTTGCGCACTTCTGACCACCTCCGGCAGCACACACACACGTACTGTATACAGTATGTGCAAAGTGAATCGTTCCAGCAAAGTAGGCTTTGTCAAGACTGAACGACTGTGCACTTGTCAAGAGCCAATCGCGCAGTAGGTTGGGAAATACCGGTTAACGGTTAAGCAGCCACTCATCTGGCTCTGCAAATAGATCTAGTCTGAATAATCCCGCATTAAAGCCTGGCTGGCAGTGCGCATAGTACAGTGCATGCTCCAAGTCAGACTGGATGGCACAATTGGCACATCTCTCTGCATAGTACAGTGCGTGCTCCAAGTCAGACTGGATGGCACATCTCTCCGCATAGTACAGTGCATGCTCCAAGTCAGACTGGGTGGTATATTCAACCCCCATTGCAATATAGGTTTATTTATTTTTTCTTTTATACACTTTTTCTCCCCATTTTCTATTTTTCTCCCATCCCAATTTCGTATTATCCAATTCTTCCCTCCCCTGTCTTGAACGTTGCTAGACTATGCCTCCCACTGGTTGGCTGTAGTGAGGACAGAAGCCTTGCATCACGTGTTCCCTCCGGTACACGAGGAGGCAGCCTGTTGCATCTTTTCACCGCAGCAGCTCGAACTCTGTGGTGAGGAGTAACGCGTGGGAGGCTCACGCTGCCCCCGATACTTCCTGTTTCCGCTGCACCGGCGTCACCCAACCGACCTGTAGGAGTCGCTGTCCACAACGTCCAATCCCCACCCACCGGCTTTCCCACCCTCTAACACTGCCAATTGTGTTAGTATGACGGCCGGCCAAGCCGGTAGCAACGGCGAGAGCTGGGCTCGATACCAGCGTCTCCTGCGTTAGTGGCAAGCGCCTTGCCCACTGCGCCACTCAGCCATCAGCAATATAGGTTTATTTTATAAATGTACCATTTTTTTATTTACAAGAAACACATTACACAAGGACTCTTTACAAGGTTTTTATAATGAAACAATGTTTTAATGTTTTTGTAGAGGATTGTACCTGCCACTGGAGAGGGGGTTACCGGCCACGATGATGACCCCCCACACACATGGAAGTCCCAAAAGATGTATACACAAGCATATTCACCATATACGCCAAGCACATTCAATACTTGGTACAAAAACCTTTGGCTTTGAGTGCGGCATGTAACGTGACGCATAGCCGTGCACCAGGTTCTCACAGCATGCCCGCGGTATCTTGGCCCATTCCTCACGGGCGATCCCCTCTATTTGAGCGAGTCTAGTCGGTCTGCGTTTTTTAAGTCCCACCAGATGTTCTCAATTGGGTTCAAATCCGGGCTTTGACTCAGCCAGGGTAGAACGGTCCAGTCCATCTCTTGGAACCAAGCTCTTGTTGACTTTGAGGTATGTCTAGAACAGTCTAGAACATTAGCTCTGCCACAACATTCTGGAACGTTCTTGATGATGTCATAGCTGAACATTCTAGAACCTCGCACATCCTTATATAAGTGGACGTTTCGGCCACAACCAGTCGTTTCGGGTAGAGCTCCTAGCAAGAAGAAGAATCTGCTAAAGTCCATAATTTCCTCTCTTATTGCATGCAGCCAATAAGGTATGTTTGGTGTCGTAAATGTTGCTATGTGTAGGCCCATGCCATGTAGCTAAGGTGCTAGCTAAAGGCTTGCTAAGCATCAATGATTGAAGGACGTAATGTGCTTGTAGGTTAAGTTCATTTGGCAAAGACATGTGCCACTAAGAGACAAGTAGAGATAATATGGATGTATGTTGTTATTGTTTGAGCTGTGATTTATTGTATTTCATGTATGTTTTCACAGTTCTCACGGTTCGGATTGAAATAAATCCAATCAGTAATATCAAGAACATGTTGCTGTCATCATTGCAAGTAGAGGGAGTTACACTTGGGGTTGTTGTCCTGTTGGAATGTCCAGCATCTCCCCATGTTGAGTTTTGAAACGGATGGCAAAACATTGCCCGCAAAGATCTCCTGGTATTTTATACTGTTCCATAATTCCATGAACACACTCAAGATTGCCGGTCCCAAAGGTGGAAAAACAGCCCCAAAGCATCACTGATCCACCGCCGTGTTTCACCTTAGGGAGACAGTTGATTTCATCAAAGCTGGTATTTTTTTACGCCACACATAGCTACAGTTCATCGGGCCAAAGAGTTGTAGACTCATCACTCCATAAAATGGAACTCCAGTAGGTCTTTGTCTTCTTTACATGACTTTTAGCGTATTTGATACGCAACAGCTTGTGTTTTTTTGTCAACAAAGGGGTTTTTCGTGGAGTTCTCTCTCTCTCTCTACCAAATCCATTCTGAAGCAACGGACAAAGTCAGTTGTTTATTTATTTATTTTTACTGTTTGCATACGAGGTGGTCTGCAAATGTTCTTGATAACAATCTAGTGGTCCACATAAACAAGAAGTTTGGGAACCACTGACCTAGACTATCTCTAAATATGCGTTCTATACGTACGGCCTGGGCGGCCAGAGCATCCATCTGTTCTAACAGCAATATATAATCCATTTCAGAAGCAGAAGGCACGCAATACGTTATAATAATTATTATTATTATTATTATTGAAAAGTTCTGGGGTTTTAAAGTCGTATTTGGGGGCAATTTACCTTTTTTTCTCTTTCTCATTTGGGTAAGTTTCTTAGAAGAGAAAAGCAAAAATAAGAAAACATTGCTGAATCCCAGGTAAGAACAAAATAAGACGTAATGCGAAATCTGTTCTTATATCGCTTCGTGAATGAGGCCCAATGACGTCAAAAGTGTCAAAGTTCATTCTGTCTCGTGTCTGACCCTGTGGGGGGTCACGCTGTACTCCTCCGGTATCACAGCTGTGCCGCCTGCTCGTCTCCTGGCCCGGAGGTGAGGCAGGAGACCCTCTCTGTAGAACACCTCCAGCCTGGACACCGTCTCCTCCCAGAAGTCGGGGTCAAAGGTCACAGGTACGATGGCCATCTCCCTCAGGGTGAACACCGCCAGGTCCGCCTGCCGCAGGCCTGTCACGGCCAGCTGACACTGGATCTGCGTGTAGTAGCTGTGTCCCGGCTTCAGACTGTAGACGGGTGGCTAGGAGCAGAGAACAAGGAGGGGTCAGACCAGGGGGGCGCATGCTCCATATATGGCCCTTCATGACATTATCTTTGGCCCTCCAAAGGGTTCTAGAGAGTGAAATGACCAGATTTGTTTAATTCAAAGGAACACGCCAACCCTATGGGAAAGCTATCTGGCTGCGAGCTGGCCTAGCTTAGCACAAATTAATAGAAGTGGATACGGACCAGCTAGCCTAGCTGTTGGCCAAAAACACCTCTCCCGGAGTTTTAAACTAGGCTAGTGGTCCGTATCCACTCCTATTAATTTGTGCTAAGCTAGGCTAGCGTGCAGCTGGATAGCTTTCTACTGAACGCACAGAGAGGAAACTGGTATCTATCTTTGTGTCTCTCTCTGGAGAAGACGGTAAGCTTGTTTCCTATGACGTTGGCGTGTTCCTTTAAGTGCATTTTCTCAACACATCAACACATCGACAGAGGATCTGTTGTCATTTACTTGTTACATTTATGAAATCATCCATTTCTAATTCTTTGGCCTGCGTTAATATTTAAAATGTCTGGGCACCGCTGGGTCAGACCGTTACTTGAACAAAGAGGGGTCAGACCTGTAGGGTTATTATGGGATGCCCGGTGAACTCTCCGTTGAATTTACCTGTCCCTCTCCTTCCTCCTCCTCCAGCTCCAGGCAGAAGGCGTGGTCGTCTCTACAGGCCTGCGCCACGGTGTTGTCCCGGTGCTTGTAGGGACATTTCACCTGGATCAGAACCACAACAACAAGTTTAAACCACCGTTGTCTACGAGTCAAGAGCACACAACATACATAAAATAGTAAATACTAGGGATGGGCATTTTAAAGAAAAATCCAGATAGATTGATCGCATGCTATACTCGATTGATCGTGTATTACTCGAAAAGGGGAAAAAAACGTATTAGAATTATAAATTTTTTCGATTTTTCTCATAGCTACGAGTAGTAAATACCTCAGAGTTTAACACCAGAATCAGTACTCTGTATTACAGTACACAGATACATGTAGTACAGTATAGAATAGATAAATGTATTACAGTATATATACATGTATTACAGTACACCGATACATGTATTACAGTACAGATACATGTATTACAGTATAGATAAATGTAGTACAGTATAGATGCATGTATTACAGTATAGATACATGTATTACAGTATAGATAAATGTAGTACAGTATAGATGCATGTATTACAGTATATAGATACATGTATTACAGTATAGATACATGTATTACAGTACACAGATGCATGTATTACAGTATAGATACATGTATTACAGTATAGATACATGTATTACAGTACACAGATGGATGTATTACAGTATAGATACTAGGGATGGGTACCGAATTCTGTACTTTTGAGGTACCGAACCGAAACACGTCGGTACTACCGAGTATCGATTCAAGTGAGATACAAAATTTTTTTTTTTACCTTTTTTTCTTTTCATGTCAACGTTCACACGCACAATATATGCTTACCTAGGATTTGACTTGATTCAACAACAAAGCAGTCGGAGCAATGACAAGCCGAAAACGGTTGAAATTGTAGTTATTTGAAGTTTGGATTTTATTTTTTTTACGACTGAGGTAGGTAAATTAAATGTCTTGAGACTAAAGTACCGAAAAAAGGTACCGTTGGGTACCGGTATCGATTCACAGGTACCGGTACTGGTACCGTATCGGTTCAAATGTGAAGGGTACCCATCCCTAATAGATACATGTACAGTACACAGATCACTCCTCACCTCCAGACAGAGCAGTCTCTGGCCGGTCTGTTTATCCACCACGATGCCGTCTGGGCTGCCTGCTAACCAGGGCCGCTGGGCGTCAATGAACAGACCACACTCCTGGACCTGGACCTTCCGACCCAGCGCTCTGCTCTTCAGGCTCTGAGGACCCACCACATAAATCAGTCAGTCAGTCAGTCAGTCAGTCAGTCAGTCAGTCAGTCAGTCAGTCAGTCAGTCAATCATTCAGTTTATAAATCAATAAATCAAGATTCACGATATTTATTTGTCATATGCACAGTTAAACGGACAGTTAAGGGGTCCCCACACGGCGAGCGATTTTAGCCAGACAGAATTGTATCGCCTTCATTGTTATGAATGAGAGAACCCACACGGCAGGAGATTCTGAAGCGACGGTCGCGCAGCTATTTCTGTCGCCTCGCTCAAAATCGCCTCGATCCAATTTTTGGAGGCGACGGCAGGCAGGACAATGAGGAAATAACATGACTTCTCTAAGTAGTACAGAACAGTTCTACTGGTGTATCATTTGTACACCATTAATGTATCATTCAATACATTCATTGATCAATAACCTCTGTATTATTACCATGCTACTTATGTTCATTATTATTAACGGGAACCATTTAAATAAATAACGTTAGTTTGAGAAGCTGTAGTGGCCGCTTGTCATTAACTAATAAATGAACAATGCACCACGATGCACCTACTAGATGTTTTTATACTCGGGTAACAAAAGAAGTTGTGGATGTTGACAGAGTTTAATGTCCAGGCTGCAGCTGATGTAGTTTGTAAGGTTTATTGTCCAAAGAAAATTATGGTTGAGAACAAAACAGTTTGCGTCTTCCGTGAAAAATACACTCTCTCAGCAGCTGCATAACAATACTTGTCCAATCGTTGGTAATGAACGTATCGTAGCGATCAGGCATGCAGTAATGTCAGGAAGAATGAGGAGAGGTTGTATTTGTATATGGTGGTTTAATTCCAGCTCAATATGGGTTTTACAGGTTAATACTCTCTCGTACTGCACAACACAGCTACCAGCTAACCCGCTTCACAACAACCTAACGTCCGGTCCCGGCGGTCCGCCATCCTATATCTCCCGGGGGGAAACACCCCCAGCTAAACAGAGCGACACATAGCTTATTATACCTGAGAACGGTCGCCTCTGGTGTGGGGGGCTAAGCGATTGTCATTGAGCGACAGGCGATCACATCGCCAGGCGACGTCTGTCGCCCGCCGTGTGCGGACCACTTTACACTGTACAATGAAAATCTTACTTTGCTAGTCCTCCCCCTTCACACAGAATCACAAATATAGACTTAAAATATTAAGAACGTTTTTGTGTTTCAGTCAGTCAGTCAGTCAGTCAGTCAGTCAGTCAGTCAGTCAGTCAGTCAGTCAGTAAGTCAATCAACCAAACAGTTAATCAATCAACCAACCAATCAATCAGGATTTAATTAAATCTATCAGATCAGGAGAACTTTCATAATGGATGCATGCAAATGTATCACAGTGTGTTTTTACATTTTAAATGGACTAAATTGATGAATGACTAAAAGTGAATAGACACCAATGGACACCAATCAGTGATGGTTATGCAATCAATAAACCAACAAACAAATCAACCAATCAATCAATCACTCACCCAAATCAATCAATCAAACTTTATTCATACACATCCAGGTTTACAATGCAATGTGCTTCACAGTACAAACAGGGGTCAAACAGGGGTCAAACAGGTACCTGGTACTTGCGGACGGCCTCTGCCTCTCTCTCGATGCCCCAGGTCATGGCTCTGGTCTTGATGTTCGGCCCGTCGCCTGTAAAGTACCAATGAACTTTGAACTTTGGGTTTCTGAACTGAATGTGTAGTAACTCTTTCTGTGATAACAAGCCTGTATCCAGCAGTACCTGTAATGGCTGAATGTGTAGTAAACTAGGGGTGTAATAATGCATCGATGCAACGCAATGCATCGATCCTAAGGTCGAATCACATCGAATCGTGGTCAAATTAATATTGAATCGTTGCCTGAAGAATCGTAATCTAATCTAATCGTTGTGGGGTCAAATATTTACACCCCTATTATTGACCTATAGTCCATTCATGCTGAGTGAATCAGTTCCCCCAGCCACATTTGTGTATAATTTTTTTTGGGGGGAATTAACTGATGGAAAATTTATCGAATCGTGGTCAAATGAAGAGATTTCATGATGCATTGAATCGTTGCTTGAAGAATCGCAATCCAATCGAATCGTTGTGGGGTCAAATATTTACACCCCTAGTAGTAACTCTTTCTGTAATAACAAGCCTGTATCCAGCAGACTGTACCTGTAATGGCCGCCAGGTAGGAGCCTGCAGGGACTGGGCTCGTCCCGCTGACGAAGCGACTGTGGGAGATGCGGTGAGCGTTGGAGGCCGTGATCCGGTTCTGACGCCAGGCGAACCAGTCTGGGTTCTCCCTCTGGCCTCGCGTCTGCACCTCCACCTCCTCCACCTCCTCCTTCTCCATGCTCAACCCCACAGGCACCTCCTCCGGCCGGGGAAGAGGAGACCCCACGGGAGGTCTGGCTTGGTTAGCCCGAGAACTCTTTACTGTTGGCTCTGGCCTGAGAACTGTTGGTTCTGGCCTGAGAACGGTTGGTTCTGGCCTGGGAACTGTTGGCTCTGGCCTGAGAACGGTTGGTTCTGGCCTGAGAACGGTTGGTTCTGGCCTGAGAACGGTTGGTTCTGGCCTGGGAACTGTTGGCTCTGGCCTAAGAACTGTTGGTTCTGGCCTGGTAACTGTTGGTTCTGGCCTGGGAACTGTTGGTTCTGGCCTGGGAACTGTTGGTTCTGGCCTGGGAACTGTTGGTTCTGGCCTGGGAAAAGGACCCGTAAGTCTGGATTTATTGATTTGAGAAGCGTTATTAACGCGGACACTTTTGTCATGGTTCCTCTGATGTGTCCCACCAAAGGTTTTTGTTACAATCTGAGGGTGGTACCTCACATTAGGTATGATAATAACCTGAGAACTTGTTTTGTCAGTGTTGTGGTTTCTCTGGGGTGACCCATCAATGTTTCTCGTAGCAGGGGGTGGTGGGTACCTGACGTTGGGGACTGTGATCTTTTGAGCCTGGCTCGTGGGTTTGCCTCTGGGGGAGGTGACCCTGCTGTCGGGGTCCTTGGTCCTCCTGTCCCCCGAGACATCTGCCGGAGTGGCTCTCGTCCCGACATCCCCGGGACCGCTGCGCTGGTTTGCTTTGACCGCAATCATGTTGTTGTTTCAAGTTCAGGAAATCCAAGGGATTCTGAAAATGCAGGGGAACGGAGGGCATTCAGAGATTAAAGTACAAACAAGAATGCTAATACTTAGTCTGAAAGTACAAACAAGAATGCTAACACTTAGTCTGAAAGTACAAACAAGAATGCTAACACTTAGTCTGAAAGCTTGTACTGCATGCTACCTATATATAGTATGAAATACAGTAAATGAAGCTACACTTCATTCATAATGCAACATGCAGTTATGTTACTTCTCTGTGTGCTACAGCAGTTATGTTACTTCTCTTTGCTGCGTCTACAGCAGTTATGTTACTTCTCTTTGCTGCGTCTACAGCAGTTATGTTACTTCTCTTTGCTGAGTCTACAGCAGTTGTGTTACTTCTGTGTGCTGACGTCTACAGCAGTTATTAGTGATGCACGATATATCGGCCGCCGATATAATATCGGCCGATATGGCCGTTTTTTTACACATCGGTATCGGTCCGATATCAAGATGGGGCCGATATCCGATATTAAAAAAAAATAAAATAAAAAAATAAAAAAATTATTACATGTTTTGGCCTTAAATAGTTTCAAAAATCAGTCATTTCTGAAAATAAGTTACAAAAGTAAAAAAATTATGCGTTAAAAAAGTGTTTTCTATACAGAGATATCGACATCGGTAAATATCGGTATCGGCCAGAACAGCAATATTAATATCGGTTATCGGTATCGGCCACAATTTTCACATCGGTGCATCACTAGCAGTTATGTTACTTCTCTTTGCTGCGTCTACAGCAGTTATGTTACTTCTCTTTGCTGCGTCTACAGCAGTTGTGTTACTTCTCTTTGCTGCGTCTACAGCAGCCATTATCAGACAGAGGTTCGACTTATTATTTTTTTTAAATGTATTTGTTATAACATGATGATTTATGTGCTTAGGTTTGTATTTTCAATGTTTATTCAGATGTCTTGGGAAAATGAAAGATAATTATGTAATTATATAAAAAAGAAAACAACAAAGGTGATTTCCAAGTTCTATCATCATACTAATGTGAATCTACCATACTGAATCTACCATACTAATCTGAATCTACCATACTAATGTGAATCTACCATACTGAATCTACCATACTAATGTGAATCTACCATACTGAATCTACCATACTAATGTGAATCTACCATACTGAATCTACCATACTAATGTGAATCTACCATACTAATGTGAATCTACCATACTAATGTGAATCATACTAATGTAAATCTACCATACTGAATCTACCATACTAATCTGAATCTAGTCTAACTGTACTGAATCTCTTTTCTTTCTCTCTCTCTCTCTCTCTCTCTCTCTCTCTCTCTGTGTGTGTAATCCAGGTAGTGTGTGTCAGAGCTTGTGAAAGCCCCAGTCAGTCAGTCAGTCAGTCAGTCAGTCAGTCAGTCAGTCAGTCAGTCAGTCAGTCAGTAAGTCAGTCAATTAGGGCTGCAACGATTAGTCGACATAATCGATGATGTCGATTATGAAAAATCGTCGACGAGATATTGTTGCGTCGATTAGTCATTAAAAACAATAACAATAACAATTAATAATAAGTAACTGCAATGCGCAAATGTTCATTTGTAACTGCAATGCACTACAGGAACTGCTGGGGGCAGTATAGTTTCCATTGTCTGACTGCAGTGCATTCTGGTACTTAACAACGCAGCCTGCAGCTAAGAACTTCACTTCAGAAGAAAGAATGAACGATGGCGGAAGGGAGAGAGAAAGACAGAGGAGATGAGATGGCGGAAGGGAGAGAGAAAGACGGAGGAGATGAATTAAAAAAAGCGAGACCGAGGGCATCAAAGGTGTGGGAATTCTTTACAGATGACAAACCGAAGAAAACTGTTAAATGCCGATTATGCAAGGTGGAATTGGCATTTCACAGCAGCACCACGGCGATGCACGAACATCTAAAACGAAAGCACCCCGGAGCCACGGTGACGTCGTCGGAACATGGGTAAGTTCTAGAGTAGTTAGCCATAGTATTGTATTTTTTACGTTGGAAAACAGAACGTCTCATGGATATGGATATAATGCTTGCTATGCGAACTCTATTGCTGAGGCTTATAGAGGCTGCGCTGCTGCTGTATGTTGTAAGTAACGTTAAACAGCGCCATGCTTAGTAGTTAGTACAGGTGAGGTTACAGCGTTGCTGGCGCTGCTTCACTTTTAGTTTCGTTTGTTATGCCGACCAACCGGATACGGAAATACCTCACGTATATATCTGTAGTCACTCTGTCTGTAGTCCACAAAATAATATCCCTTAAGCGATAACTCCCTCTAGTGGGAAAACATAGATATTGCATCTCAATATTATTACTTCTAGCCTAGGTATATATAAGGCTGACTATAATTAATAAAAATAAACTGATAGTCTGATACTATAGCCTACAAATTCTGATGATAATTAATACAGCTTTCTGTTTTTTTTGTTCTCTTTCTATTGTAGGGCAAAGCAAACACGTGTGGATGAGTTTGTCCTGAAGAGAGGCTCATGCACCCCTCAAATGGCTGGAGTCTTCACAGAGAGCATCCTCACCATGCTTGTTAAAGACATGAGACCATTATCGATGGTTGAAGATGAGGGCTTTAAGCAGATGGTCACCACATAACATTCCATTCAGGTTACACCTTACCTTCCAGAACTCATTTTACAAAGCTCATGGAGAGAAAGTATGAAGATACTTTTGCTAAGGTTAAAATTGCTCTTAAAGCAAACAAGAATAAAGATTGCCCTGACAACTGATGCCTGGACCAGTGTTGCGACAGAGGCATATCTTGGCATCACCTGTCACTTTATAAGTGATGACTGGAAGCTCAATAGCTTCTGCCTCACAACCATGCCACTCGAAGAACGGCACACTGGGACCAACATTGCTACATGGATTGAGCAGGCTGTGGAAAGGTTTGAGATCCCTCCAAGCAAGCTTGTGGCGGTTGTTCATGACAATGGCGCCAATGTCCTGCTGGCTGCTGGCATCAGAAATTGTAAATGGTGTACTGTGTTCCCCTGCAGGAGATGATGATGATCAGACAGACACACACAATACATTATAATTACACACACACACGCACTCCTCTCACTCACAGTGATCAGAGTAAGACACACACACATTGGACACATACACACTCCTCTCACTCACACACAGCGATCAGAGTAAGACACGTACTAACACCACCACCAATACCACCACTACTAACACCACCACCACTACTAACACCACACCACCACTACTAACACCACCACCACCACTACTAACACCACCAATACCACCACTACTAACACCACCACCACTACTAACACCACCACTACTAACACCACCAATACCACCACTACTAACACCACCACCACCACCACTACTAACACCACCACCACTACTAACACCACCACTACTAACACCACCAATACCACCACTACTAACACCACCACTACTAACACCACCACCACTACTAACACCACCACCACTACTAACACCACCACTACTAACACCACCACCACTACTAACACCACCACCACTACTAACACCACCACCACCACTACTAACACCACCACCACCACTACTAACACCACCAATACCACCACTACTAACTCCACCAATACCACCACCACTACTAACATACACCACCAATACCACCACTGTCTGTCACACACATACACACACACACAGACTCCTCTCACACACAGCAAACAAAAGACCTAGAAGTCTGTCTGATCTGACTCATGTCATCCCCCTCTCCCCCTACAGCTGTTCCACGACGTCAGTACGTCACCCTTCTCTCCTGGTCCTGGACCAAGTTACAGCCCCATCAGCCGTGGTGCTGGGGGCAGATGCTGCTGCTAGTTATTTCTTTTTTTAATATTATTATTTTAGTAGTTATTTAAAGTACAGAGCATGTCGATATGCTCGCACTCACTGCAATTTAAAGAAATTGGTGTACTGTGTTCCCCTGCAGGAGATGATGATCATCAGACAGACAGACACACAATACATTACACAGTTACACACGCACTCCTCTCACTCACACACAGCGATCAGAGTAAGACACACACACATACTCCTCTCACTCACACACAGCGATCAGAGTAAGACACACACATACACAAATTACACAGTACAGTACACACACTCCTCTCACTCTCACACAGCGATCAGAGTAAGACACAGACACATACACAATTACACACACACACGGACTCCTCTCACACCCAGCAAACAAAAGACCTAGAAGTCTGTCTGATCTGACTCATCCCCGTCTCCCCCTACAGCTGTTCCACGACGTCAGTACTCAGTAGTGTACGTCACCCTCCCCTCCTGGTCGTGGACCAAGTTACAGCCCCATCAGCCGTGGTGCTGGGGGCAGATGCTGCTGCTAGTTATTTATTTTTTCTTATTATTATTTTAGTTATTTAAACTTAAAGTACAGTGCACTACACTTCCAATTTTGTATTATTTAATTTATTTATCTTAAGTTGTTATGAGTGATTGCACTTGACTCAATGCACTGACTGACTGTATTCTTGACTTCAACATTTCAAATACATTTCATTTAAAGTTGCAAGATCCAAATTCAAATGTTTCATGAGTCATTATTTTAATTTGCTATGGGATCATCATGTTATGATGTTGTTGTTTGGTCCTGACAAGAGTCTCAAAGTCTGGGGTGATGGTAGACAAGCAACTCTGAGGTCATGCTCAATGTCCAATCTGTTCCTCTGCTCTGTCTTCAGCTGGACCAGAGCTGAGAAGCCACTTTCACAAAGATAGGTAGTTTAAAAAAATAAATAAAAAAAAAATCCTTTTTTTTTTTTTTTTTTTTTTACATTGGTTTTCGATTAGTCGACTAATCGAAAAAATAATCGGCTTCACAGAAGTTAAAGAAACACAGTTCATCCTGTAGGTTATTTATAGTGGAGTCTGGAGTGTGAGTCAGTTATATGTGAGTGTATCAGTTATGTGAGTGTAGGGGTGGACGGTATGGTCTAAAATGTATATCACGGTATAATTTGAAGCATAGACGGTAACGGTATATATCACGGTATCATCATTTTTGATAAATTTTTTTTTTTTAATTTTATATAATTTTTTTTTTTTTATATAAAATATATATATTATATAATTAGACTTGTACTTGTATTATCTGCGAGACATCGCCACCACGCAACAAGCTCCACTGTCTGTGTGTACATTAGTAGCCTCCAGCTACGGCCAGTATTCTCCGGAGCTGCAGCTGGACCTATACTCGAGTAGCCTCGAGCTACGGCCAGGATTCACCGGCGCTGCAGCTGGGCCCTAGTATTGGTATAACGTTAAATCACATTCACAAGCCCTCAGCTCGAATACGCATCGAATCAGTGTTATAAGACATTGATATCAGGAGCTATCTGTAGCTACTGCTAGCCGGATATATAACGTTAATACAACGCCTCAGTGAATTATTTAGTTCAATGGGACATTTCGTTTTGAACGGTGAACCAACTTGCGTTAACGTGAGCTAACGGCTAACGGAGCTATCATACACGTCTACTCTCTACTAGACTTGATGGAGCGTTTGTTGATGTCAGGAGCTATCGGTAGCTGGCCGACTAGATACCGTTCGGTTAGACAATGCCTCATCATGTATTAAACTAAAAGTGAATAGTTGACTGGGTCATTTTGTAACGGTAGCTAAGCTAACGTTAGCTCAGGGAGACGTCCCGTCCCACTAGACTAGTAGACCCGTGTTTACATGCGTGCGGGAGGGGCTGGCACGCCCACTGCGCGAAGCCTCCTAAATAACTTTTTCCAGTTCGCACATATCTATTATCTATGACTAATTCTATCTATTTTTAGGGGCAAATGCGAGTGAAATAGTCGCGCTGTGGTTACATGACGTCATTGCTATTTTAGAGCTGCACTACCGGTTACACGGTATAGGCAAAATCCATACCGTAGAGCAAATTCATACCGTTTATACCGTATACCGTTTATACCGTCCACCCCTATGTGAGTGTATCAGTTATATGTATGCGAGTGTATCAGTTATATGTAAGTGAGTGTATCAGTTATATGTGATTATATCAGTTATATGTGATTATATCAGTTATATGTGATTATATCAGTTATATGTGAGACGTGGCTGACATGTGAGTGGATTTTGACTCCTGCTCCTTCCCACTCCCACAGAAATAATCCCATCCCATCCCAAATGAGAGTTTAGAAAAAATCCCACTCCCTCCCACTCCCACAGAGGACTGATCCCAATCCCGTCCCAATCCCGAGCCAAACTTTTATAGAATCCCACTCCCGTTTACCAATCCTGCTCCGTTTTTCTTCCTCAGTATAAAATATGCAGTACATGGCGGGTCACATCATGTCTGCAGGGCTGTACGTTAACTATTTTGGTGGTGGGAATCACCAGATACGATACGATATCGATTCTTTGGACAACGATACGATATTTGCTGATATCACAAAGTCTGCCACGATACGATACAATGCAGGTGCCTGCAATCGATATGAGACGATATCATAAACCCATTTAACACAATCAGTAATATTTAGATCAACTCAAAAAAGGTAACGAAAATATAATTTGAAAAAAATTAATTTAGCTCTTCCAGACATTTAAATGAAAAACAATCTATTGTTTTTAATACAAATAGACCTCCTGTTCACTGTAAAGTGCCACGTTTTGATATATTGAGCTTTTTAAACTTGAAATAACTAAGTTTAATTTTTTGGAACTCACAACACACAACCTAAAACCCCTCCCTACCTCCCTCTCCCAAACGGTTCCTAATTTTTTTTATGTTGCATGATCATGTATGTAAGGGATAATGTATGGCTACGAGGTCATTGTCGCAAAATAATTGACCGACACAGTTTAAAATACCGAGCCGCCTCGGCGAGGTGTTTTAAACGTCAGTGAAGGTCAATTATTTTGCGACAATGATCGAGTATAGCTATACATTATCCCGCTTATTACATGGCTAACTACTAACAATATACCTAATTCATTTTACATCGACTCGCAACAGTAACACTGGTTCTGGCTCCGCTGAGTGCTCGTCGCTCCGCCCCCCAGCAGCTTCCCCGGCAGCCGGCAGTTTGCACTGATGTCAGTGGGCTTGATTGCGAACAGCTGCGCACAGCGGTCATTATTGTGGGCTTGATTGCGAACAGCTGCGCACAGCGGTCATTATTGTCCCACAGCGGTCATTATTGTCTGATAACTGACCTCTGACGCGCGCTATTGACCAATCACAAGCAAGCATTTCGGCGAATGTGAAAACGCCATGTAATAAAACATGGATAATATCAACATTATCTGGCCATCCTCAGTAAATACTATCAAACTCCTTTGACCTCACCTACTTAAAATCATTGACGTAGAGAGAGGACAGAGAGAGGCTGAGGCCCCCCCGCCCCCTCCCTTTCCTCACTGTTTTCTCTGCCTCTGAGCCGGGTTAGCTTAGTTTAGTTACCGGTAGCAGCTAGCCATAGATATTATGGCTGGAGCTGCACTTGGGCAGAAATGAGACTTGCCACAGGATTTTCAAAATAAGAGTATCAATATGAACCGAATGCCTATCGCACGGGTGCTAGTGCAGTAAATTCATTCATCAGACCAATTTTTTTATAGCACACTGTACAGCCCTGACGTCTGCCTTAGTTAAATATAAAACCACCAAACATTTACATTAGTGATGCACCGATCAATAAAGACCTCACTGAATATCTCTCCATCTCTCTGTCTCATCCTCTCTCTCTCTCTGTCTCATCTAGCTCTAGTTCTGTCTCATCTCCCTCCCATACCTTATTAACAATGTATGTTGACCTGTTATTATGGGCTCTCTCTCTCTCTGGTAGAAGATAGCTCAGCATGTTGTCAGGTTTGTGGCGAGACACTGGACTCCTCCTCCTCCACTGAGCCACCAGCACTTAGAGAGGTAACTCTTCACCTCTCAGACACCGTCAGTACAGACTCCTACAGACAGGGCTGTACGCTAAGCTTTTTAGTAGGGGCACACTTGCCCCTAAAAGAATATTTTTTAGAGGCACATTTTTAAATAACTATTTTACCATTATTAAAAAAATATGTTCCTCCTGCCTCATTACTGTGGTCCTTTTATTTAGCATTTAAGTGCGTTTGTTTTCAGGTTTGTATCTTTTATAATGAACCAACTGAGAAAGTGTGTAAATCACTAATAGAACAAAAACAACAAACTGTGTGTGTGTGTGTGCACGCGCTTGTGTAGTGCTCCTTGAATGAGATCACCATTGCATTAATCAGGAGGACAAGAAACTCTGCATACATTTGTTTCACAATGAAAAGTGCTTTAGAAATCAAATGAATTATTATTATTGTAAATAACCCCATGAAAGGTTTATTATTTTTATGGGTAATTACCTGCTTCATATTTGTGATGTTACTGGTTTCAGTGTGTGCCTAAAGTGATCAATGTGTTGGGCCGTTTATAGAGATCTATGCCAATTAATGTTTATGTATATGTGACCTTTATTTTGAAAACAG
>NC_140165.1:250593919-250598919 GCF_963971535.1 Notolepis coatsorum
AGTGTAAAATGTGTGTGTGTCCCCTTCCCAACCCCCCCCCCCCCCCACCTCCAATGTACAGCCCTCACCCAACCCACCCAACCCCACCCCACCCAACCAACCTCCTCCAATGTACAGTTTCTATGCCAAATGTATATACACTCCTTTTCTGGACACTTTTGTATCACAAACAGTACTGTATTTGCAAATCTGATATGTCATAAATGTATAGATGTAGCAGTACTGTCTATCTGTATGTCATGTATGTCATATATGTTATGATGAATTGAAAATGGGGGACCCTGATGTAAACAAGACGAAAGTCTTTCTCTGGTCTGCATCCCCTTAACAATTGTATGTATTGAGCTGTACTGTACTGTACCCATTCTGCAATCTGTTAATAAACTTTTCAATCAATCAATCAATCAATACAATCATATCGCTCACGTGACGATTACCTTGCGTCAACCCCTCCCATTTAACCTGGCGGATATGTGTGCTTCTGCTTGGCCAACACGTCAACCTAGGAGTGCAGAGCGAAGCAAATGCATCATGACTGTGAGTAAATAAATGTGATGTGATGAATGAATGTCTTGCTGTATGAACGTCATTCTGCTATAACAACGGAAACGGAATGAAATGATTGTGCGCATTCGGACATCCTACGAAAGCTGACAAGAGGGAATGTTTGGTGTGTGTGTGTGTGTGTGTGTGTGTGTGTGTTGCTCCGCGGCATATGGCGTGTGTGCGTTCCCATGTGCGCTGTCCACATGAAACGCACCACATTACATTATACGGTTATGGTATATGGAAAGACAGACAATGAGTGTGTGTGTATGTACAGTATGCGCACTGCCCGCAAAGTCAGTGACGGAGCCGCACCGTCACATCATCCCTCTCCTCCTCGAGGTTGGCGATGTGCGGCAACCTGGATAGGTAATCTGCCACCACATTGGTCTTGCCCGATCGGTGTCGGATGTTAAACTTGAATGGCTGGAGTGAGAGGTACCATCGGGTAAGGCGGCTGTTGTGGTCCCTCATGGAGTTGATCCAGGTAAGAGCTCGGTGGTCCGTTTCCAGGTCAAATTCCCGTCCAAGCAGGTAGTACTGCAGACTCTCCAGCGCCCACTTAATGGCCAAGCCCTCCTTTTCCACTGTGGAATACCTGGTCTCCGGTGGCTTCAGCTTGCGGCTCAGGTATAGGATTGGATGTTCTTCCCCAGGGTCTCCTTGGGCCAAAACCGCTCCAAGGCCAACTTCGGATGCATCCACCTGTACCAGAAATCTTCTGGTGAAGTCCGGGCTCTTGAGGACAGGGGAAGAACATAGGTGGGATTTCAATGCTTTGAAAGCCGTTTCACACTCCTCTGACCAGTTTACTGGATTCTTCTGGTCCTTATTGGTCAGTGCTGTAAGTGGGGTTGCAATGGTTGCAAACTGGGGCACAAAACGTCGGTACCAGCCAGCCAATCCCAGGAAGGACCGTACTTCCTTCTTGGTCCGAGGTCGAGGGGAGTTTTGGATAGCTTCCACCTTATCCACTTGCGGACGCACCTCACCCCGTCCTAGCAGGTAGCCCAGGTACCGTGTCTCCTGCTGTGCCCACTCACACTTGGCAAGGTTGAGTGTCAATCCCGCCTTTCGGATTCTTCCCAGCACCAGTGACACATCTTGGACATGCTCCTCCCAAGTCGCACTGAAGATGACCACATCATCCAGGTATGCTGCACTGCAGTGGTCACACCCCTGGAGGACTCTGTCCATCAGTCTTTGGAAGGTGGCTGGTGCTCCATGAAGTCCAAAGGGCATCACTGTGAACTGGTACAAGCCAGCTGGTGTTCGGAATGCTGTATATGGCCGACACGACTTCTCCAGCGGGACCTGCCAGTATCCTTTACAGAGATCCAGGGTTGTGATGTATCTGGCAGCTCCGATCTTCTCCAGTAAGTCGTCGATCCTTGGCATGGGGTAGGCATCAAACTCAGAGATGGCATTGAGCTTCCTGAAGTCAATGCATATCCTGAGTGAACCATCTTTTTTAAAGACAATGACTACCGGACTGCACCATTCTGAGTTAGAAGGTTCAATCACTCCGAGCTTCAACATCTCCTCTATCTCCAGTCGCAGCTTTTCCACCAGCTGTTGGGGGACACGGTAGGGACGTTGGCGGATTGGCCGTCCATCTTTTAGGCGAACTACATGCTCAATGAGGGTGGTTTTCCCTGGCCTGGCGGCAAAGAGGGATGGAGACTCCTGGAAGACCTGGAGGAGCTATGCAGCTTGCTCTAGAGTTAGATGTACTAAGACAGGGGTAGCAGTTGTAGTTAGAGCTCTCAGTCCTGTCTCCACTTCTTCTTCCACGTCCACCTCCCTCACCAGCAGAGCTGTTCCTGGCGCCTGGATTGGACGTTCCTTCCATTGTTTTAGGAGGTTCACGTGATAAGTCTGTTTCTGTTTCTTCTTGTCCGGGTGATGGACCTCATATGTGACAGGACCCATCTTGCGGGTGATGAGGTATGGCCCTTGCCATTTCGCCAAGAGCTTGCTGTTGGACGAAGGGAGGAGCAACAGGACTTTTTGGCCAGCCTGTAGCTCACGGTGCCTGGCCTGTTGGTCATACCAGGCCTTCTGACCTTTCTGGGCCTCACGCAGGTTGACCTCTGCCTCCTCCTGGTATCCGGCCAGCCGATCCCTCATCTCCAGCACAAACTGCACCACCCCTCTGTCACTCGAATGGGTGGAAGGACCCTCCCAGCCCTTTCGGAGCAGATCCAACGGTCCCTGTACCTCCCAGCCATACAACAGTTCAAATGGTGAGAAACCTGTTGAGGCCTGGGGAACTTCTCGGTAGGCGAAGAGCAGAAATGGGAGCCAGCGATCCCAGTCCTTGCCAGTGTCATCCACAAACTTCCGCAACATCCTCTTCAGCGTCTGGTTGAACCTTTCGACCAAACCATCAGTTTGCGGGTGGTAAGGGGTGGTCCTGATCGCTGAGATGCCCAATTGTTTGTGGAAGAGATGCATCAGCCTAGAGGTGAAGTTGGTCCCCTGGTCCGTCAAGATCTCATCTGGTATCCCCACTCTGGAGAACAGCTGTACCAAAGCCCGCAGAACCACGGGAGCGGTGATGGTGCGCAGGGGAAAGGCCTCTGGGAAACGGGTGGCGTAGTCACTCACAACCAGGATGTACTGGTGTCCACCACTGCTTTTCACCAGAGGGCCCACGATGTCCATAGCAATCCTGCGGAATGGAGTAGAGATGACAGGGAGTGGCTGGAGGAAAGCTCGGTCAGATTTGCGGGCAGGGCATGTTTTCTGACATGTGGGGCATGTGGCGCAATATTGATCAATGTCAGTGTACATGCAGGGCCAATAAAAGCGCGCACTAACCCGTAAAAATGTTTTATGGCGGCCAAGATGGCCGGCCCATGGGAGGGTGTGTGCTAGGTGCATGACCAGTCCTCTACAGCTAGCAGGCACCACAAGACGTCTGTGGTCATCTGTAACTTTGTATAACACGTTATTATCAACAATGAACATTTCCTTTCCCACACAATTTGTTTTGGTCTCTTCTACCACTTGCATAAACAACGGTTTCAAAGTTACATCTTCCCTCTGTATCACAGAAATATTTTCAGGCACTTCCCACATTTTGTCTGTTGGTTCAGGTTCGGTAGATTTTAGCTGCTTCTCAAAGCGGCGTTGGCGCCGAGATTTTTTTGGCCCCTTAGTGCCACCCTCACACAGACTACTGTCAAAATCTGGGAGTGGTTGGACTCCAGCCTTTGCCTGGGCTCGAGTTATCACAGGACACACAACATCTCCCCTCTTCCCCGAGACAGTTTGGACTGGCAATTCTGTCTCCTGCAGTAAATCCACCAGTATCGGTAAATCTCTCCCTAATATGAGATCTACCGGCAAATTGTCTACCACCCCAACAGTTAATAGGTAAGGCTGGTTCTCAAGGGTAACAGTTATCTCTGTTTTGGGGTACAGATGCTTATCCCCATGCACACACAACACATCTGCTTGGCGGCTATAGTCCACACTGCCTACTGGTACTATACTGCGTTTCACAAATGACATAAAGCTACCAGTGTCCAACAGAGCAGTAACCTGGCGGCCATTAACAGTCACAGTCCTATAGTGCTGAGCTTGCACTTCCTTATCCCCGGTAGTCTCCACCTCAGGCCGGGGTGCATAGCAAGCGCCTGTGGCCTTAGCCTTGCGTATGGGACACTCAGAAGCTTTGTGGCCTGACTGCTGGCAATAGTAACATACAAAGTCAAAGTCCTTACCGGCTGATCGTTGGTTTGGGGCAGAGCTGGGGTTACCTGGAGGTTCCTGGTTATACCTTCGCGGTGCAGGCTTTAGATAGGGTGGCTGGAGCAACTGCCGGGGTTCTGCACTGGTGGAGCGTACAGCTGGTCCTCCTCTTCGAGCGTTGACGAACTGTAGAGCCAGTTTAGCAGCTGCCAGTCCCTCCCCTGGCTCATGCTCCTTCACCCATGTCCTCACCTCGGAGGGAAGTAGCAGGAGTAACTGCTCCAAGATGATCGCCTCTCCAACCTCCTCCTTGCTGTGCTGCTCGGGCCGAATCCAACGACGGTAGAGCCCCTTCAGGCGGTGATAGGTCTCGGTGGGGTTCTCTCCCGGTGGTACCGCAGTGGACCGGAACTTCTGCCGGTACGTCTCTGGAGAGATGTCAAACTTCATCAGCAGTGCCGTCTTCAGGTCTGCATAGCAGTGGGCTCTTTCCTCATCCATCGCCGTGTAGGCCTCCAATGCCTTCCCGGACAGCAGTGGCACGAGTCGGCATGCCCACTCACTTTCCGCCCAGTTCCATGTTCTAGCCATGCGCTCAAAACGTAACAGGTAGTTCTCAATGTCCTCACCCATCAAAAATTGGGGAATTTTAGGCTCATTATAGTGCCTCCAATCTGGCCTTGACTGCTCCGGCCTACTGACTGAGTCAGAAAACTGCAGAGAGGGTTCCACTGATGGTGCATCCTGGTACCCAT
>NC_140165.1:250603919-250668919 GCF_963971535.1 Notolepis coatsorum
TGGTGATTTCATTGGATGTGCACTGTTAATTAATGCTTGTATATCTAATCTTGTGTTGTCATGTTTGTTTATGTGTTTGTTTAAAAAATAATACAAAAATTAAATACAAAAAAAGAATTTTAATTGGCGTTTAAATTAAATTAAAGTGCAGCCGCCAGTTCAGTGTCGCATGGCTTTCTTTTGCTAGTGTAGTCGTGAAATTGGTATTCAATTTAGCTTTAAGTGGTATTAAAAAGTCTTACATTTAACTTGTTGAAACCTGCAGAATAATAATCTTCCATATGATATTTAATAATTATTACAATGGAAAGTTTTTTTTTTTTATTTTTTTTATCTTTTTCCCCCTCCTTTTTCCCCCTCCATTTTCCTCCGATTTTCTCCCATCCCAATGTTAGTCGTATGCCAATTCCCAATCCCCTTCCTGGTCGCTGCGCACTTACCCCCCACAGTCAGATCATCTGGGAGAGTGGAGGCTATCACGTGCTTCCTCCGACACACGTCCAGCCAATCAACCACTTCTTTTCACCTGGCAGCGCGGATCCTCCCTGAGAGGGCGTAGCGTGTGGAAGGATCACACTATCCCACTCAGGTCCTATCCGCGCTTAGCAGGCGCCCCGACCGAACTGTAGGAGTCGCTGTTTACAACGACCCGGACCCACCCCGCCAGCTTCTCCCACCCTCTAATACAGCCAATTGTATTAGTGTGAACGGCCAGCCAAGCTGGTGACAACCCCGGAGCTGTGATGCGAATCCAGCTCACAGCTCCGGGGTTGGTGACGAACGCAATCTCCGCTACGCCACCTAACCGCTCAATGGAAAGTCTTTGTAATAATTGTCTCTCTCTTTCCATCCCTCGACTCCAGGTATAAAGGCATCTCACTCCGCCAGGCCCACGAGTGGGTTCTGGAGAACCGGCCTCACATCCGGCCCAACGCTGGCTTCTGGAGGCAGCTGATGGAGTACGAGAAGACGCTCCGTGGGAACAGCACCGTCAGGATGGCCTGGACCTCCGCCGGGGTTCTGCCCGAGGCCGTCGATGCGGAAGACGACGCCGCCTACTGCGTGAACGTCTGAGTGACACTTGTTTCAGACGGACGTTTATTTGTGGCGGCAGCGGCCCACCGCAATATCAGACAGTCCCACCGCAAACAGACTCTCTAAACTACAATAACACAGCATCACAGTCCCACCGCAAACAGACTCTCTAAACTACAATAACACAGCATCACAGTCCCACCGCAAACAGACTCTCTAAACTACAATAACACAGCATCACAGTCCCACCGCAAACAGACTCTCTAAACTACAATAACACAGCATCACAGTCCCACCGCAAACAGACTCTCTAAACTACAATAACACAGCATCACAGTCCCACCGCAAACAGACTCTCTAAACTACAATAACACAGCATCACAGTCCCACCGCAAACAGACTCTCTAAACTACAATAACACAGCATCGCAGTCCCACCGCAAACAGACTCTAAACTACAATAACACAGCATCACAGTCCCACCGCAAACAGACTCTAAACTACAATAACACAGCATCACAGTCCCACCGCAAACAGACTCTCTAAACTACAATAACACAGCATCACAGTCCCACCGCAAACAGACTCTAAACTACAATAACACAGCATCACAGTCCCACCGCAAACAGACTCTCTAAACTACAATAACACAGCATTACAGTCCCACCGCAAACAGACTCTCTAACTACAATAACACAGCATCACAGTCCCACCGCAAACAGACTCTAAACTACAATAACACAGCATCACAGTTCCACCGCAAACAGACTCTCTAAACTACAATAACACAGCATCACAGTCCCACCGCAAACAGACTCTCTAAACTACAATAACACAGCATCACAGTCCCACCGCAAAACAGACTCTCTAAACTACAATAACACAGCATCACAGTCCCACCGCAAACAGACTCTCTAACTACAATAACACAGCATCACAGTCCCACCGCAAACACTCTAAACTACAATAACACAGCATCACAGTCCCACCGCAAACACTCTCTAAACTACAATAACACAGCATCACAGTCCCACCGCAAAAAGACTCTAAACTACAATAACACAGCATCACAGTCCCACCGCAAACACTCTCTAAACTACAATAACACCGCATCAGACAGTCCCACCGCAAACAGACTCTAAACTACAATAACACTGGCAGTGCCTTTCATCCAAAGCAATTTTGAAAGTACATGTTGGTACAGCAGTGTGTTCAGTCTGGCTGGGGGCAAACTGGCAGACAGAGAGCAGGTAACAGTCACTTAGGCCATGTCCCCACGTATCTGGATCTTTTGCCAAACGGATATTCTCAGGCTCCGTTTAAAAAGAAATCCTCGTCCACACGACAGTGTTAAAAAAATTAAAACGTATCCAGACGCAAACACATAAACGTAGGCCAGTAGGTGGCGATAAGCGATATCTCAAATACCATAGTGGTACGAGCGGTCAGGACGATTGAGAAACGATAGGAATTGTCCATTGGTTCCCCCAGCCCACGTGACCATTCCTAGCATTTCCATTGGCTATATTGACATACATACAGTAGATAATAAATAGATAGATATAGCGGAGGATTAGATGCAGTCCAGAGGAAACAACCAATCTAGATATGTCACGATTCAATGCTTTACTTCTGCGCACTGGGCGACGGAGAGATACAATGTCAATGTTGAGAGATCACAATCTCCGGATTCTGAAACTAAATATGGCGAGTCCTTATCACAAACTATATATATACTAATTACAACAAGACATTCATTAATTGGGCGGCTACGTGGTGCAGTGGGCAAGGCGCTCACCACAAATACTGGAGACGCTGGGTTCGCCTGTTCGAGCCCAGCGCTCCACATTGCTTTCAGTTTAGCTGGTCGTCCGTACTAATACACATTGGCAGTATTAGGGGGTGGGAAACTGATGGGTGGGGATCGGACGTTGTGGACAGCGACTCCTACAGGTCGGTTGGTGCGCCTGCACAGTAGAATCAGGAAGTGATGGGGGCGGCGCCCCTCCAAAGCGCAGACCCCTGACGCTGAAAGATCGCGCCGCGCAGGTGAAAAGATGCGACTGCTGTTACCTCGAGTATCGGAGGGGACTCGTGCTCTGTATGACTTAAGGCCTCTGCATGCTACAGAAACTTCAAAGCAACTTCAACACAACATCGACAAAGCAACGGTGTTGCAGACACATTACCTTTATGCTTCTGCAAAATCAACGCGCAGCCTATGATGCAACAAAATGTACCCCGGATGTGCGGCTCGAGCGCGCCCAGCCCGCCTGAATACTTTGGGCAGCCGAAGGTGCGCACTCTAGCAATTACAAACGGATTTCCCTTCTCAACCATACATTGTTAGTATAATAATAGCCCTGTTTATGTTTGTTTTCGCTTGTGTTCTTGTATATAGTGTAAATATAGTTATATCGCCACATCAACCCAGTCCATCCCCATTGTTTCCCCAATCTCCTTCCACGAATTCATCGTCATAATGCTATCCTTAGACCCGCTATTATATAAATGTTGGTACTTTCGGACCTCCTCTGCAATACGTTCCTGCATTTGATTCATTTTAAACAAACAATTAAACAAGTGTAATGAAACAATACACTAGCTATCGAGCTCCTGTCAGAAAGTTTTCTTTTGGTCTCGAGCTCCTGTCAGAAAGTTTTCTTTTGGTCTCGAGCCAGGAACACTAGAAGTGACAGACAGCCCCGCCCCCATTCACTACCAACCAATCACTGCTACGCAATACCAACGCAACGGGTCTTTAGATTAGATTTTGGACACAGGTACGCAACGCCCTCGCAACACAGTCTACAAGACTGTCTGCAACAAGCGCGCTGAAATCGCGCCGATGTTGTGTTGAAGTGGCTTTGAATTTGCTGTAGCATGTAGAGGCCTTTAGTCCACATTGCAGCCGGCTTGTGGGAGGCAAGAAACAGTGTTCGAGACAGGGGAGGGTTGAATTGGATGATACGAAATTGGGATGGGAGAAAAATTGAAAATGGGAGAAAAAGTGGATCAAAAAATTAAAAAAGACATTAATTAATTGCATTGTACTATTCACGTGTGTTGCCGACATCCTCAACTATCCACAACATCAGAGAGCATCAGGTGCAACATACATCCCTATTACACGCAAGCAGCGTCTGATGGCCGGATCTGTCGGCACTGGAGTATACAGTAGCTGTTACATCTAGACATTTATGAATGATATAAAAGATATACAAATATACAGTACTGCTTAAGAGGCAGAGATCAATAAGAGAAAATATATACATTAGAGGGGGAAGAAACGACATGCTATTTCTGTCTGTCATTTCAGCACCAGGCGCTGTCCATCTTATTGCCTCTGTGCGCTTCAAGGCTACTATTGCCTATTGCCATAGATAGAACGTTAGGTTATGACTATAACCAAGTTCTGTTAACACTTAGTGAACGCTCAGCGTTCATTGCATATATCTCACTTCAGCATATATACACTGAATAATTTCACAATGTACCTTTAAATGCCAGCACTCATCTGGCCACACCCCCATCCGCTTACCTATATAAGCAGGGATGGTGCCACACACTCATCTCCTTCCCAACAAATTTCATCACAATGAAAGATCAAGGGCCTGCAGCGTCATCTAAACGCTGAGCGTTCACTAAGTGTTAACAGAACTTGGTTATAGTCATAACCTAACGTTCTGTATCACACTTAGCTCACGCTCAGCGTTCATTGCATAATAGGAGCTGAGCGGGAGCTAGAAGCTCGACAAATGTACCCTGCTGAGGCCCCCCACAACCATCAGACCAGGGAGGGCCGAGCCCCCCCGACCCACCCTAATGGAGGGCACCCCCCCTATTGGTGGCTTCACGGGAGGGCGACGGACCCGACCGTGCGAAGAGGCACTCAAGCAACTCAACGCACAGGGTGAGCAGACCGTGGCTTGACCCCACGACTACACACACGCACAACCCGCATGCCACCCGGGAACGAACGGAGGGAAACAACCTCGTTACTGCCCCCAGAATCACGGGGTCAAGGGCAAACCCAACCCTGTGGCAAGGCCGTAGCAGCGGAGCGCGAAGGAAGACCCAGACCCACCAAAAGGACTGGACTCCCTGGAATGGGGGCCCGGAGAAGTCCATGATGCCAGCATCAAGACCCCACCAGGTGGGCACGTAGTGCCCCGCCCCCCACATCGCCAGCGTATTCGGACAAAGGCCCCTCAGCCGAGCGGGCCCTGTCCCCCCAATAGTACACCGCCTGGCACACTGACCCTGCAACAGGCAGTCAGCATGGCCGTAAGCACACAAAAAAGGTTAACCAACGGAAGCAGGCAGCGCACCGGGGAAAAACCAGGCAACAGGCTATTAACCCTAGCCTGGAGACTGCGGACGAGACAGGCGCCAGAGGGGACAGCTGAACACAGCCGCCCCGGCGGAAGGAGCGGAAGCTGGCGGTGTTGCATGACCAAGCCTCCATTTAAAAACCCCCACCCAGAGGGGTTGAGGCAGAGAAGGCTGACGCGATTGGCAGACGTCATGAACGTGCAGGGGCACCCTCAAACGGTGAACCCGGGAGTTGACACTGCTCCAACACACCAGGGAATCAACCACCTCGGTGTTACCCAATGCGGTGGTTGTTCCTATAACCCCTCAAGAAAAAAACTCCAAAACACACCTGCGGGTATACACCGGCTATACCGCAGTACAAGTGTTTCAGCCTTTCAAAAAAGGGTTAACCCAGGCCTACGGGTCGACGAAACATTACTTCGGACCGGGCCTGGCGATACGGGAAGCACAGGGTCACCAGAGGAGGTCAAAGACCACCCCAACAGGCCCCTCTTCGCCATGCGTGAGAGAGGAGCGAAAAAGAATGGAGAACCAGCCCCTAAGCACACCGTACTTGGTATTCCCAGGCGGTCTCCCAACCAAGTACTAACCAGGACCAACCTGTGTAGCGGCCGAGATCCGACGAGATCGAGCGTGTACAGGTTGGCATGGCCGTAAGCCATTACGACAGTGCTGAGTAAAAACGTACCCAACCAGGGTCTCCATAGCGCTTAACCCTGTGACACCCGGACCGACCTGGCATTTTTCCCCCTGAAAAAAGCCCAAGTCCCTCAGGGTACCAGAACAGCAGATCTGCATCCCCGGCGGACAACGGGTTCAACTGATCCGGACCAGCGTGACCAGAACCAGTCCTGTGCCCTAACCACGCCGACATGCCTACTCCAGGAGAAAGGGCAGATATGCGTGTCGATCTTAACATGAAAAGAAGGCGCCACCCAGACGTTCGGGCGAACCGCGCCTGGTGGCCCACCCCAAGGGCGTGAGACCCCTCTACATATGTTCAGATCCATTCCGTCATCATCCCCCAGACATGAACGAGAATCCGTCGATAACCAACCCAGGTCGTGGGATGTGGTCGTCGGAAGAGGAAAACCCCCCATCTCAGTTGCTTTATAAAAACGCCGTTTTAACCTCAAGCAACCAAGGCGTGCCAGTCAGTCGCCTGTTTACAGCGAGCTAGCACTATACGTGCGTCGGGACACACCCCCATCAATGAACAGGCTATTTAGACCTGTCATTGAATCCCCAAGGCGCCCAGGGGAACGACAAGAGGGGTGTGACACTTCCTAACTCCAACACTTTTTGAATAGAAAAGAAGGAAGCACCAACAGTATGTATCCCAGTCTACACAGCCGGGGGTAAAAAATTTTCACATTTTTACATCCCACCACCCTCCCATAGGAAGGAGACGGGGATCCCCAGAGAGACTTCCCACGCGAGCTGTACAGATTGAAAAGAATATATTGCACCTTGAGCCATGTAAAAAATTGGTTTTAGGGCTCTCCGGGGAAGAGGCACTGAACCCATACACACTCAATAATCGAATTGAATCGAATACATACACAATAGAATAGGACACCTTCTAGAGGGTCCACTCACTTTGACAATCTGAGGAGGAAGGCTCTGTACTCTGATGGAGGCTCCCTCACATGGAAGGAGGAGTCCGAACTCACAGAAGGCCCGAATAGGCGCTTGGTGAGGAGGAGCCCTGACCACCCCCCTGAAACAGATCCATCACATGGACCTGAACAGCACACGGAAGTCCTACCAACAGAGACGCGCACGGTGACGTACTCTATGGCGGGGGAATTTCTGCGGTGCACACGCCCAATATTCCAGGCCGTGGGACCAGGAAACTCCCTCCCCCCTCCCCTGTAACGTGCCGAACCGCAACGTGACAGGAACCTTGAAGGACAGGGGGTGTACCCCTGACCGACAGAAACAAGGGGGAGAGGAAAGGTTACCAGTTCACCCCTTTACGACCCCACACCCATGATACGATGTAATGACAAAAAGAGAATATGACACAGTCATAGTCAGCTCTATGAAGCGTTTGACAGCTTCACACAGCGCATGAGCTAACCTGCTATCTGATTTTTACTAAGGAAAAAACACAGAATAGAGAGGGCTCTCTAAGAGCCCCGGTCCAACATACACATGTGCTTCTGTGGCCAGTCCAACCCAGTTGTAGGTCACATGACACACACAACCCATCATCACCTACAAAAAATGGCAAAAACACTCTACAGAGGAACGCCGTTTTTCATAATGAGAGAATACATAATTCTCGATTAGTATCGGCCACAGGCCTTGCTAAGCACACACGACAGCGACCAAACAATCTTTTCTTTTAGGAAAATAAAGTTTCTCCAGCAGTTTTAGCACAACCTCAGCAATCAAGCAAGGGTTACATCGCATCCCTACCACACAAAAGACACAATGTAGTGCAACAACATGTCTGATAGGAGGATGAAAAAGTCCCAGGGAACCGGGGGGAAAACACAATCCTCCTGCTTTACCCTTAATACGGCTAGTTAAAACAGGAAAACCTGTTAATATGTGAACACACTGTTCATTGTCATCACAGGCTGAGAAAAGAACATTCTTTTACTCACTCGTCACTAAGCATAGCTTCATAGGTTAGTTACCTTAGTTGTGAGTACACGGTACATATAAACACACATGATGTTTCTCACACAACAACCAGATCATTTTCACATCTGTAACAACCCGATTTGCACGGAGAAGCTAACTGCCAGTGACAAAGACAGTTCACACATAACTCGCGTCGTATCCTAAATGTATTGCAGCAACACACGTTTTGGGAAAACATCGTTATTCACAAAACATTTAGAAAGGTAAAACCAGAAGACGTGTTATAAGGTCTGGTCAAACCTTGTCCTACCCGGAACGTAGATCAGCGAAGTGCAGTCTCAAGACACCGTAGAAACACAGCCGTCCTGTGTTGTTCGATCCGGGCAGCGTCGCCGCTCTACCCGTCGCAACGGTCCCTTTGTTGACGCAATCCTTGCCGTCCTGGCTCAGGGCAGGGTCGACGAACATCCCCTGTCAAAGATGACGTCGTAGTCAAGAGTGTAAAACATGTTATAATCAAAGCGCGTTCAACAGAGTAGCATTAAGCTAACGGCCGCTCCAACCGTCGGTCGCTATTACCCCTGCTCGCGAGACGGCGAGCGAACGGCGCACGCGACCAGAGGGGAGCTCACGGCGGCGCGCGAGCGCTGGCCTTGTCCGATAGCAGCAAGCTAACGTTTCCTAGTGATCACAACAGTTAGCGCCGCAGCTAACAGCTGACTGGCTAACAGTAGGCCCAACCTCTGTAGGCCACGCAGTGATCCCAGCAGGCTAACGCGGCAGCTAACAGCTGACTGGCTAACCGTAAGCTAAGCAGCTATCACCTGAACTTGTACACAATGATATAACACTCACCCAGACAGGCCGTCGTTCTGAAACCCTCCTCACTTTTTTAGAGAAAAGAGAAACAAGATGTCAACACAGCTTTACAACAGTGATTTTACCAACACCCGACGGAATCAGCACAATACCAAACTGGCCTGTGTAGCTGACTTGAACATGGATCTTCCGCTATCGAACATCCATGCACATATCTCCTCGTGAAGGAATACTCTCATTTGGATATGAAAGAAGGGGCTACACGGTGACAGGGAGATACCCACTCGTCCAGAAAACACAGGGATCACCAGTGTTAATGGTCGCGGCCCACTAGTTAAAACTACAATGGTCTTCAGACCAAGGTCTTCTGTCGCCTAGGTGGCTGAACAAAGGACCCTAGCCTGGGGCCGGTTTTCATAAACATTGTCAAGTAGCCCCCATAGCACTAACAGACAAGATTCAAGAGATTCAAGATTCAAGAGTTTTAATTGTCACGGTATACAGGTATACAATGAAATGCGGCTGGTCTTGCCCGCGACGATGTGCAATACAGTGGTACAACATATAATAGAATCCAATAAAAATACAGTGGTACAACATATTAATAGAATCCAATAAAACAGTGCAATAAACAGGTACATGGTGTGCCATCTCGGTATCTGTACATTAGTATTTACAGAGCATATAGGACATGCTAGTTAGCTTTAGTAGTGCACACGCCCAACAAGTGAAGCCTGCCAGCAACAGTACTCACCCAACCTGAAACCCACCGCTGCTCACAACAGCGGCGCGTCCGACAGTTCAGCTGTGGCCTGAAAGGTTTCACCCCAACCAAACACAGCAAGGAACTGCAGTTGAGAAGCATGCAGCGGCGTGCTCCCAATACGAAAACCGGTGGAGGGTTTTAGAATGATCACCATCTTCCAGACACTCCAGTGACGAAGACAACATCGCCGTATTTTCTCGAAAATAGTGAGAGAGAAAATAAAGATATGATGTCAACGTATCTCCTTGTTCTTCCCTCCTCGTAAACATTGCTTTCCCAGCAATATCTTTCTCCACGTCAAGTGGGCATATAGCAACACGTTGCTTGTGATGAAATTTGAGAAGGAGATGAGTGTGTGGCACCATCCCTGCTTATATAGGTAAGTGGATGGGGGTGTGGCCAGATGAATGCTGGCATTTAAAGGTACATTGTGAAATTATTCAGTGTATATATGCTGAAGTGAGATATATGCAATGAACGCTGAGCGTGAGCTAAGTGTGATACAGAACAACAGTCTGAGCATGCGTAGTGAGCTGTGGCGTCATCGTTTATCTAGACTATGCGTTTACAGTGGCTACACGGATCCACTGAACGGATATTTTGGAAAATCTTCACTTTAAAATGCGTTTAAGAAAATCTCCGTTTATGTTTCTGAAGACACTGTTTGTGTGGATGAAAGGCCCAATCGTGGAATAAAATGTGCGTTTGGCAAAAGATCCAGATACGTGGGGACATGGCCTTAGACAACAGACGACACATGAAAACATACATACACAAGTTGACTGATTACATGGGAGACAGCTGGGGTACAAGACGGACGACACAGCTGGGGTACAAGACAGACGAGACAGCTGGGGTAAAAGACAGACGAGACACAGCTGGGGTACAAGACAGACGAGACAGCTGGGGTACAAGGCCGACGAGACACAGCTGGGGTACAAGACAGACGAGACACAGCTGGGGTACAAGACGGACGAGACACAGCTGGGGTACAAGACAGATGAGACGCAGCTGGGGTACAAGACAGACGAGACACAGCTGGGGTACAAGACAGACGAGACACAGCTGGGGTACAAGACGGACGAGACGCAGCTGGGGTACAAGACAGACGAGACGCAGCTGGGGTACAAGACAGACGAGACACAGCTGGGGTACAAGACAGACGAGACACAGCTGGGGTACAAGACAGACGAGACACAGCTGGGGTACAAGACAGACGAGACACAGCTGGGGTACAAGACAGACGAGACACAGCTGGGGTACAAGACAGACGAGACGCAGCTGGGGTACAAGACAGACGAGACACAGCTGGGGTACAAGACAGACGAGGAAACAGCTGGGAGGACACTCACTTCATCCAATCAGGAGAGAGAACCCTAGATACTTTCACTTATTTCAAGAAATCTTACCAAGCCAAATGTGCCTACTTTACTTGTTTCAAGGACACATCTTCTTATTTTTGTCAGACCATTTTAGTGTAGAGTTCTTTCTCCTGGTTGGATAAAGTGGGAACAGGATACCAGAAAATCTATTTTGTGTTTACTGCAGAGCAGAGGGAGACCCATGTTACTGACCAGACACTCTATATCCGATGGCTGTCTGAATGTAGACCACTTATTTTAACACAAAAATACCACTTACAACTCCTTAAACTATAGTTCTGGATTGTGACTGATGAAGCAGAGACTTCAAGTGGCTTTTTCAGAACTTGTTAAACATTTCTCAAGGGTGTGGGTCTGTTTATTTTGGTGAACGACCATGAGCACAAAACAACCCTCAAAGCAAACATATACCGGTAATAAGTGGTTTCAACTTGTGCCGTTTAGCATCCCACATTTCATTAAAAGCGCTGCTTACCAGGGACGCCAAACGGCGACTGTGAAGTGGTCGTAGAGGAACACTGTAACCGACAATGATATTGTAAGCTATTTAATGTCTGTTCTACGTTGTTGACACTGAAGTGATTACCGTAATTCCTCTAATAGACCCGGGCTTGTATTTGCTTAAACTGTAGCGGGTACCAGGCTTTTATTAGGAGGAGGCATGTATAAGAGAGAGGCCTATATTTCTAATTTTCAAACAGATCATAATGAATAAATCAACATTTTGTGTCAGTTTGAACCCAGTAAAATGTACTGGGTTCATTTATTGAAACCAAGTACTGTATGAAATAGTAAACAGTGCAATTACAGGTGGTCACTGGTCATTTCAACGTTTTCAAAGTGAAATCAAGTAACTTTACCTTAGCAGCTCAGTATGCAGCTCAGTATATTAGTAACCCGGCTTGTATTAGGAGGTCGGCTTATAATTGCTTAGCTCAAGAGCGCACCCGGCCATTAATAGAGACCCGGTTTGTAATTGAATACCGGTCACTATTAGAGGAATTACGGTATGTGGAGTTGAGCCTCTCGGAAGTGGTTTTGGTATTGAATTATTTATTTGTATTTATGCCGTTATCTGTGTTGTGAAACGAGAATGTTTCTTTTTGGGGGGTGTGTAAGCTATTTAATGTATGTGCTATGTTGTTATTGACACTGAAGTGATAGGTGGAGTTTTGGAGAAGAGTTGGTGCGCGCACCTGTCCCAGTATCTGTTGTTTTGGAGTTGGAAGAGGAAGGACGTGAATAAAGGAACGGAGAAACCATTATGTTGATGATCAGCTACCAGGTCTCCCGTGTCGTTATAGATCAAAGTAACTAGGCGGACAATTCCTCAGTTACAATATGAAGGATGGGGCGGAGTCCTGATGTCCTCAGGGGTGTCATCGCTGGAAGATGATGCCGTCTCGCGTCCCAGGGGTAAAGGAGGTTAGACAGAGAGGGCACACGGGTCACGACTGTGAAATCCAGTGAGCAATTGGTGTTTAAAGGAACACACCAACATTATGGGAAATGCTCTTAGCGTCTTCTTCAGAGTCTGACAAGATAGATACCAATTTCCTCTCTGTGTGTTCAGTAGAAAGCTATCTGGCTGCAAGCTAGCCTAGCTTAGCACAAATGAATGGAAGCGGATATAGATCAGCTAGCCTAGCTGTTGGCCAAAAACACCTCCCGGAGTTTAAAGATAGGCTAGCTGATCCGTATCTGCTTCCATTCATTTGTGCTAAGCTAGGTTAGCTTGCACCATCTCCCCACTGGGTGACTCCACCCCCAACCTATCAGCCTTGATCACATGAAAACAAAACATGGGAACCCATTCAAGGGCCTAGCAGTAGAAATCATCCTTTAGTTGCTGTTGCCCCGAGCTAGGAAAACTCATTCAAATGTAACTATATATATATATATTTGTTGGTTTAGGAGGTACGGCAAGTATTTGGTGGGAAAACTGTTTATTTATACATGAACATAGTTATTAATTTCTAAAAAAAAACATCATAATAATAACAATTAAAAAAAATACCTTCACAGGTTTATTTGAAAACCAAAAAGTAATGTTCTACATCCACCACAGAACGGTATAAAAAGGTTTCTTTTCAGTTTTATGTTGATTATTCAGAACTTCAGACAAAATAATTTCTCAGAACTGGGAGCATTTCTGAACTGAGAAAAAGGGACGATGGCGTCACAAGAGCCTGAGCTTGGGGACCAGAAGAACACACTCAGCCTCTCGTGACATCACCGTCCTCTCCTCGTTTGTCCTTGCTGCTTGGGAGGTTTCAACCGCTCTGGCTACCAGGTGATTTGAGGTCGAGGTCCCGTCACTTTCAACTCAATCACGTCAGGAAGTGGGTTTTCTTCCAAATAGAAATACTGAAAAGGTTTTGGTATAAGAGAGTTGTCATATCCAACCTATTAAAAGGGGCTGTGGGTGTTTTTTGTTTGTTGTTAAAGTGTTAAATAGCTCTACATTCTTACAGCCATCACTGATAGAGTGCTTCGTCAGTAACACAGGTCTCCAAGTCCCTCCGCTCTGCAGTAAACACAAAATACATATTCTGGTATCCATTCCCACTTTATCCAATCAGGAGAGAGAACCTTAGATATTTTTACCTATTTCAAGAAATCTTGCCAAGCCAAATTTGCTTTACTGCACTGGTAGATTATTTTACTTGTTTCAAGGACACATTTGCTTGAAACTAGTTTGTATTCTTATCAGACAATTTTTTTTGCAGTGTAGAGTTCTCTCTCCTGATTGGATAAAGTGGGAAGGTAATACCAGACATTTTATTTTGTATTTACTGCAGAGTGGAGGGACTAGGAGACCCATGTTACTGACCAGACACTCTACATCAGTGATGGCTGTTTACTGCAGAGTGGAGGGACTGCGAGACCTATGTTACTGATCAGACACTCTGTATCCGTGAGGGCTGTTTACTGCAGAGTGGAGGGACTAGGAGACCTATGTTACTGACCAGACACTCTATATCAGTGATGACTGTTTACTGCAGAGTGGAGGGACTAGGATACCCATGTTACTGACCAGACACTCTATATCAGTGATGGCTGTCAGAATGTAGAGCTATTTTAACATGTAGACCACTTATTTTAACAAACAAAACTACCACTTACAGCACCTTTAACAAACAAGCGTGCTAGCGTTTTATAGATGCTGGAGCGGGTGTGTAGTTGTTGAGGGTGTGTAGTTATTGAGAGTGTGTGGTTATTGAAAGTGTAGTTGTTGAGAGAGTGTAGTTATTGAGTGTGTGTGTTTATTGAGTGTGTGGTTATTGAAAGTGTAGTTGTTGAGAGTGTATAGTTATTCAGAGTGTGGTTATTGAAAGTGTAGTTGTTGAGTGTGTAGTTGCTGCTTGGCCAGCTGCGCGACTGTGCCACAGACCCCTAAACTGACACAAGTTACACTACGGACCCTGATTTGATATGATTGTTTACTTTTAGATTGTTTTATTCCAGAATCCCATGTCTATACTGTAAAAGAGGAGATCATTAGCGGAGACAGTGAATCCTATGACCTCCCTGGACCCCGTTGGACCCCACTTTCAGAACTATTGATCTACACGAACATACACACATTGCAGCAGTTCTTCCTTGTAAAACCTAATAAACAGGAGTGAATGCTCTACATTAAGCCCCTGAACGGGTGTCATTGTTTACTTTCCGAGTTGACTGAGTTGAAAGTGACTCGACCTCATACTTGAACACTCTGTAAAAAGTGAACGTTTGAGGCGACAGACGTCTCCACGGTGGCTTCCTGTCAAGACTAGCATTGTCCTTTAGTCGCTTCTAACGGGCAGCGCGTCTCCTCAGTACTGGAAGCTCCTCTTCGTCTGGATGTCGTCCAGAATCTGCTGCAGCTCCTCGTCTTCAGACCGGCCCTCCAGGCTGTGGGGGACAGACAGAGGACAGAGACAGACAGAGACAGACAGAGGACACATACAGGCAGAGGACAGAGACAGACAGAGACAGATAGAGGACAGAGACAGACAGAGACATGTCAGTTAGATTAAAATGTTATAGATACGATTAAAATGTTATAGATTAGATTCAAATGTATCGTCATCGTAGCACAAGTACAGTACAACAAAAAAGTTGACATCCAACCAGAGTGCAAATGTAACTGTAAAGTGCAACAACAATATACACTGTATATATATATATTATACAGTGTGATTAAGTGGAATAAATATAATGAAGATACTGAGTAGTATGTTAATCCGACGTATGTACAGTATTATTATGTACAGTGATATGTATAAATACACTACAGTAGTATAACTAATAAGAGTAGGTATGGGAGATATAGATATAGTTCCTGTATATAAACAGGAATGTATGCAGGAATATAAGATATATATACGTATATAGATACAAATATATATGGTATATAGAGTATTATTGTACATGGCTATCATACAGAGTTATATGGGTAGACTATAGGTTGAGGTAGGTGGTTATGATTACAGTGCAAGACAGTGAAGGCAGTAGATATAGATATAGTATAAACTAGGCAACAGAGTTCAGAGTTGGTACAGTCTGGGCAACAGAACCAACAGAGCTCACTGTTTAATAATGATTAGATGGTGGAGATGTGATGACACTGACAGTGGAAAAAATTATGAAAAATACTGTGATTTTTCTAAACGTTTAGGTCAGACTAACCTGGGCCCCGTTCCCTGTACGTGGCTAACTGAGTTCGCCGGATAATCTTCAGGACAACTTGACATAAGTCAAGCTTTTCGGTTTCACGAAGCAGGTTTGTCTAAATCACTATGGCAACAGATCCAACAATTCGAACCTGCTCCAGTGCAGGTTTAGTTCAGTTAGCTGGATAAACTGGCCACTCCCTCGCAAAGAAATGCCAGCTCCCTTCCTCACAGATCCCATTATACCATTCTGAATTATGTTTTATGCTTCGTTTTTTTCTAGAGGGGGCTTTTGAAATGTAAAATAATAGACCTAAAATGCTGATAATAAATCATATTCAGCCTATGGATAATAATGCACGTCATAGCTATACGGCGCTCGCGAGTCGCGACACACACTATGTGGTTATTTTAATAACGGAGCATTGCAAATGTGAATCCTGCAGGGATATTTTTTTGGAATAATCTTTTGAGAACATCTGATCTGAGGTAAGGAATCTATTTTACCAGTCTTGGGATAATCAGAGCTCTTTTCACCTATATATCAGCGTGTCCCATATGTGTGTGTGTGGCTGTGAGTGTGTGTGTGCTGATCAGGAAATAAGATAATTGATTTTTCAGCCCGCTCCTATAGCGTGCATAAGTACACATACTATCGATAAATGTAGCGTTTATTTGAAAACGATTCATAAATAGGCAGAAAAATGACAACGTGTTTTGTGTATTGCAGTAAAGCGCGATTCCTGCAGAATCTTTATTTTTTTCTGAAAGTTTAAAAAACAAGCGTTTTTCAAAATGGTATAAAACGGAAATTAACCCATTAAAAAACAATCCGTTTTGACAATGTTGACTGCAAACAAGTCATTGATAAGCGACGGGCGTATTAGACACATAGCCATAATTTAAGATATAGTTTATGCGTTCGCAAATGTGATCGCTCTCTCATTGAATAGAGCGTTGGCACTCAAGCGCTATTTTTGGCTCCCCCTGCTGGCACGGAAAGTGTTCATCTCTGATACCGTTATTTCAGGAAAATAGGGATTTCTGCGATTGACATCGGCTGCCTTTTCAGGTGAGGCGGCCGCGCGCAATTATCCTGAGTACTCAAGTCTGGTTTGAATTAAAGAGTGAATCAGCCTTCGAGGAACAGGGATAGCCTGGTTTCAATCATCGGGTTAATTGAATCTGGCTAATGGGACTTTTGATCGACTTAGTTGAACCAGGTACAGGGAATAGGGCCCTGGGGACCAGATCAGAGGTAAACGTTTAGGTCAGACTAACCTGCGGACCAGATCAGCTGTAAAGGTTTAGGTCAGACTAACCTGGGGTCAGACTAATCTGTGCTCAGACTAACCTGGGGATGAGAGCCTTGGCCTCCTCAGCCGCCTCGGGGCACAGGTTGGCCAGACTGGCCAGCTCGAACCTATGCAGCTTCTTCTGTAGGAGCAGACTGTGGGACACAGCATGGAGAACATGTTTAGGTACCGTTAGGTTTGGGCGGTATGACGGTATACCAGGGTATTTAGAAATCCCGACGGTATTGAAAATCAATACCGTCCGTCACCGTCAAAATCACAGATGCGCTTCTATTACAGTGAAACAGAGTTTTGAGTGTAGTGCACACACGCGCCAGCAGAGGGCGAGACCAGTCCTCACTAGTGGAGCGAGTGGGTCACAACGGTGTTCACGTTTTACGGTAATGTTGCGACAGTGCTGTGAAAATACCGTAAAGCGTTGTGGTAACTAGAGTTGGTTTGTGTTGTTGTGCACTAGTGGAGCAAGCAAATAATCCGTCTCTTATTATATGTGAACTAAAGAGTACAAGGTTTACACAACAGCCCCCACCCGCCTTTTTATTGTATTTGTACCGTCCTGTACTATCCGCTGTCAGCTGTTTATCTCTCTCTGCGAGCTTGATTAACTAGCGTTAGCTCACGTTAACTAGCGTTAGCTCTGCGGCTAATCTTAGATTACCCTGAACTAAATCAATGACTAGGTTATAAAGCATTCGAGTAGTTTTCACTGCACATAGAAGTAGCCAAACAACGGGAGCATATGACCAAAACCCAGGCAATTTCGAGCACTTAAGGAATCAAATAGTCTGCCATGGCTAGATGCTAACGGTGCGGGCTTCTGACTACCATTCTGAGAGCTGACGATGATTTGTTTACTTGGTAACACGGGTTGCCCCCCCCGCTGATGAAAATTAAAGTCATACCGTCATATACCGTACACCGGGGTATTATGTAGGGATGAACCGAATGGGAAATTATTGGCCGAAACAGATACCGAAAATAGAAAACAGTTGGTCGAAAACCGAAAGCCCGAAAATGATTCATAGAATAGATTTTTTTTTACCAATGTTGTGGAACATTATGATTATGGAAAAATATATGATTATGGCAAAACTTAACTTAAATAATAAATAATCACTATTATGGGTCCATAAAACATTTATTCAGCACTTCTGAATGCATACAGTACATTAATTCCATCTTTTCTCTGGCTGCGCAGCGGACATCTGTGCTCTACTGAGCGCACCTTTCTAGTCCCCAGCTGAATGTGCTCGCTTGACTCTGCACAGTAGACGCGCGACAGACAGACAGCGCCGTCAATGTGAGAAACACAATCCCCCCCCCCCCCTCTCGCTCTGAATAATATGCATTAGATCACTCAGTGATTAACCGCGACGGGCATATAGTAAATAAGGATATAAAAGCATGTTAAAGACGCATTTATTGGACGCGTTGCGCGCAGAGTTTACATAGAAACAGCGGGACTCCCGACAGCGCGACATCATCACAACAACACGCGTTAGGTTACAGGTTGTTTCTGTGACATATTTTCGGTGAAAAAACTTCGGCCACCGAAATTTCGGTGCATCCCTAGTATTATGTCAAAGGTATGACTGTGTGAAAGAAATGGTACCGCCCAAGCCTAGGTACCGTGTGTGTGTCGTCCATCGTTATGCATCAGAAAACACGGTGCTGATATCAGTTAGAAACTCATTTGGTGGTTGAGTCTACAAGGTCCTCATTCAACAAACAAATTTAATCATTTAGCTTTATCCAAAGCGACTTACAAGTTCTATACAACAAGTCAGCAGGAAGGGTACATCTCTGGCAGCTAAGGGTAAGTAAGATTGTTCGTCAGACTTCCGGTTTGGCGAGGAGCAGGTGAGCAGCTACAGAACAGAGCTCCCGGTCCAAAATTCAAGAAAGGTAATAAAAAGTTATAAAACACGATAAAAAGTAACAACTCGAAGATAAAAGAACGATGACAAGACCCAGTGCACAAAACTCGAGGAGAAGTGAGAGAAGAAGGAGCATTCGTATCAGGCTAGAAGCAATGCAGAACGCTAACGATGCTAACATGCAAACCAACACGCAAACTGGACTCGATGCAATACAGAATATTCAGAGAAGCATGGAGGCTAATTCAAAAGAAATAAAAACGTTAAGACAACAGCGAGGCTGGAGACGAAGCTACAAGCTAACATGGAAGCTAACACGATGAATATGCAAGCTAGTAGGCTTGGGCGGTATCATTTTTTTCACACGTCATACCTTGATGACATAATACCCCGGTATACGGTATGACTTTCATTTTCATCAGCGGGGGGGGGGGGGGGGGGGGGGCGGGGGGAGCGGAGCTAAGTTAAGTTAACAATATACTCGTTATCACCATACATAACGCTTATTGAAACACGTTGACATTAGGGCCGTTCTTTCAACCTAAAAGTGCACTCTCTTCAACCTCGAGCCTAAATTCCTTAGCGACCCGTGTTACCAAGTGTAAACAAACCAGCGCGCACATTCGATACACGCAGATATGAAACGAGTCATACGGAGCGTATAACGGAGGCTGACATTAGAGCAATATGACTCACAAACTCACGACAGTCCTACCTCGACAACAATAACCTTTATGATACATTTCAATCCGGATTCCGCAACAAACATAGCACCGAAACTGCTCTTCTAAAGGTCACCAACGACATACTCCTCTCTGCCGACTCTGGTTCCCTCTCCATCCTCATTCTCCTAGACCTCAGCGCTGCTTTTGACACCATCAGTCACCCCATCCTCATCACTCGTCTCCAGTCCTCCGTTGGCATCGCCGGAATCCCCCTCACCTTGCTCCAATCATACCTCTCACACAGGCACCAATTCATCTCTATCAACAACTGCAAATCCCCCACTGCCCCCATCACTCATGGTGTCCCCCAAGGCTCAGTACTTGGTCCCCTGCTCTTCATCCTCTACATCCTTCCACTTGGTCTGATTCTCCGCCAACATGGCCTGCGTTTTCACTGTTATGCAGACGACACTCAGCTCTACCTCTCCACCAAGACTATCACTCCAGCCACTCTCTCCACCCTCAGCACCTGCCTCACAGACATCAAAACATGGATGCAAAATAACTCTCAAATTAAACTGCAATAAATCAGAAATCATCATTATCGGTCCAAAATCCCTCACCAGCCACACCCAGGATTTCACCCTAAATATTGATGGTACCATTGTCACCCCCTCCACTCACATCCGTAACCTTGGCATCATCCTGGACTCCACCCTTTCTTTCCTCCCCCATGTGAACCACATAACCAAATCTGCCTTCTATCACCTCCGGAACATTGCTCGTCTTCGCCCCTCCCTATCACTCTCCGCTGCTGAAACACTGGTTCATGCATTCATATCATCAAGACTAGATTACTGCAACAACATCCTCTACGGCTCACCAAACACTATTCTCAATAAACTCCAATATGTCCAAAACTCTGCTGCCCGCATGCTCACCTCCACCCGTCGCTCTGATCACATAACCCCTGTCCTCCACGACCTCCACTGGCTTCCAATCAAATACAGGATACATTTTAAAATACTACTCATCACATTTAAAGCCCTCAACAACCTTGCCCCTCCCTACCTGTCCGACCTCCTCCACCGTCACACGCCCACCCGTCGCCTTAGGTCTGCAGATGCCAACCTCCTAACACCTCCCACGACCAAGCTCCGGACCTGGGGCGACAGGGCCTTTGCTGCTGCTGCCCCCTCCCTCTGGAATGCCCTCCCCAGCCATATCCGTGATGCAAACACCCTGACATCTTTTAAATCAGCCCTCAAAACCCACCTTTTCAATCTTGCTTTTGACCTCTAATTCTGTCTGTTTTATTTTATTTTGTCATGTATTATTTTTGTTCTGTTTTGTTATGTTTTTTTGTTTTGCCATAGTTTGTCTCTCCTGCCCATGTGAAGCGTCTTTGAGCACCTGGAAAAGCGCTATATAAAATAGATGTATTATTATTATTATTATTATTAGTAGTACACAACTACACAGACGCACAAAATGTATTCTGCATTAATAATAATCAAAACCCAGCTTAAGCCATTAAACCAATGTAGTGAATCGCGAAGCCAATATGCACACACACAGTCGAACTGGAACGCTTTACCAAACATACACTACCACCAGCATTCATATCTCATACGTTCATCTTCCAATCGCTTAACCATAACATAACTTACTTACCGGTAGCCAAACAACGTGTCCCTGAGTCCACATTCATGCACGAATCAATTTCAAAACGTTAGAAAAACACTCCGTTTCCCGATTCCTCAATCATCCAATGTCTGGAAGTGGGCCCATGGTTAATAAACGGTCCATAACCGCATCCGCATTCTATAGAAGAATAAGTCTTTATTTATCGTGCAGATTAAAACATGCAAGATGAAAGAGTCAAAGACCCAACGGAACATGCGCGTTGCGTCACCTGCTCAGCTCTGACTGAGAGAGGGAAAGACAGACTGCCCTGCCCTCTGCTGGCGCGTGCTGTGCACTACAGAGTCGGCGCACAGTCTGTGACGTCACGGTATTGAAAATCATACCATCGGTATTTCGAAATACCCTGGTATACCGTAATACTGTCATACCGCCCAAGCCTACAAGCTAGCATGCGGATCAGGCTAGAAGCAATACAGAACGCTAACGATGCTAACATGCAAACCAACACGCAGACTGGACTCGATGCAATACAGAATATTCAGAGGAGCATGGAGGCTAATCAAATGGCCTCCAAAAGAAGGACAAAGAGACGCTGGATACACCCGGACCAACCAGGACTCGGGCACCAAAGTCAACCGGACCATCCGAGATGCAAGCACGGAGATTGCCCAGACCGGCCAAGATGCGAGCATTGAGGCCACACACACCAACCGGGATTCGAGCACCGAGATCAACCAGACCAGCCAGGATTCAAATAACGAGATCTCACACACCAAACAGGACTCGAGCACTGAGGTCACACACACCGACCAAGATTCAATACCACATGCATATTATTTGATAGTGAATGGATGTTATGACTCAAGACACACTGCAGATAACACAGACCACTGGGAATACACTGCAGACAAGGTAAACACATTAGTTGGAAAAATTGGGTCTTGATTCGGGAAATATAATATAAATAACACGTACTAGACTAAACTGAAGACACTAACACACACAACTAAGATGACAGGGAACATGGGGAAACACAGTCGGAGACCTGACCGGGAGCTCTGGAACTGTACTATCATATGAAAGATAAAAATTCAAATAAAATGTTGGACAATAAAAGGGGCATTGGAGAATCCCCATTGGGGATATCTCCGTCGTTATAGGAGGGGCCCTCTCCCAGGAGAGCCTTAGGCCTAAAAGAAAAAATTGTTTGTTTCCGATTGCCGACCGACCCTGCCGATTTAGGTGCGACCCAATTTAGTTAAAAAATTAAAATAAAAAGTTTCATAAAAATCTTAGTCAAACCTTTAATATTATGGATATTAAACATGCTGGCAGAGTACATGCATCCATGTTGTTGTGAACATTTTAATTAAATAAAGAAATTCCCTATCCATAGTTGCCGTGGGAAAGAATAAAATAAAAAATAAAATAAAATAAATTCCCTACCTACCCATGGCCTTAACTGACAACCAACAGGAAACAAACAATATTTTTTTATGCCTTACCCCTCAAGCCCGCCAACGGGGGTAAAACTAAATTAATGTTATTTGGAAAGCGAAAGTGATTTAACAGTGAAAGTTATGATAAACAATGTATGTATTGAAAGCAGGGCTCGAGACTAACGATGTCCCGTCGTCCCGGTGAGAGAAAACGGTGCTTTTTCAATGTATGTGATGTATAGATTGGGGAGAGATGACCACAGCTAAAAACGGTGGTAATGAAATGTGCATGGTTCGCTTTAGAAAACGGTGATAGAAGAAGAGGCAGTAGCCATCACTGCAGAAGGTTTAGCAGCCAGCCGAATGTTTACATTCCTTGTAAGAACATAGATAACAGAGTGTAGGCCCAGAGCAGGAGGAGAGGGGTGACCTCTTTAATGCAACAGTGGATGAAACGTTTAATGGTGTGAAAGGTTAGCAGTCGTCATGACAGCACGTCGCATGACAACCAGGAGAGGGGCGGGGGGCCGTCGTTGCTACGACGAAGACCTATAAGTCGAACGGTGTTTCCGGGTAGGGCAGACTAGAATCTGACCGAGAGCGAGTAGGACTGAGATCACACAGAGGACCTTCTCTCCTCTCATCACGAGAGAGGGGGGGGGGGGGGGGGGGAAGGAAGAATGCCACGACATCAGTAGCTTCGGCTACCACGAGGATGGTCTTAGGCTAACGAACAGGCCTGAACACTATTGGACTGAATCACAAAAGGACAATCTGAACACACCGAAAGATCATTAGAATAGACTCTTCAAGGACGATACAATTTGATAACATCTGATAACCTCTGATTATGAGGTTTCTGTTTAGAGAAATAAAACAACGCTTTTCCTCACAAGGTATCTCACGTTGTCGAAGTGTCGAATTCTTACGGAAGTGGAGGAGTATTATGGTTTATGGATTGCACTAATGGGGGAAGATAAGGATCTTATCTACCAGTATCGGAGACGTCAGGACCATTAAAAGTACACAACGCAGAGGAATTGGATGGAGAGCCAAACAGACGAAGACGTGATACTGGCCAGTTTGATCAGAATCTTACAGATGGTGCCGTGACCCGGATTTGCAAGAGATTAAAACAACGGGAACAGTTGGTTGTTGATGACAGCCGGATTTGCAAGAGATAAGAACAACGGATAAAGACTTTTTCAATAATGGGGCGACAGTGGACAACAGTCATCAATGTGTGGGAGAATCATGATCGAAGCAAGGCCGGCCAGCCCTGGGAGAGAGCGGCGAGTCGAGCGGTCAGGAGGCGAACCAGCGCTGTAGGAGAAACAGCACTCCGATCAAAAATGTGAGTTCACTGTGCACACGGTTGTTTTGATTTTTTTTAAGCCAAATAAAAACGAACAGATAGTGAATCCATAAACGTAAACATTTCTAGTTCGACACAGAGAGCTGTAATAGTGTGTTTTGGGACAGAGCAGAGCGGCACAGTTTTGTTTTGAAAATCGAAGGTGTTATCTGAAAGGGAACCAAAACAGTCATAGATGACGAAAGAAAGCAAAATATGAGCAGAGAGCCATGGTGAAAATCGAGGGTGTTATCTACAGAGAATGAAAAGCAAACGAGGCAGGCTGCACAGTTTTGGTTTAAGGGAGGCAAAGGGGAGATGTTCATTCAGTTAAAGGGGCAACATCGTATTTAGTTTGATTACTGTTCAAAACGCAGAATGTGGTCGGTAGCGAGAGAATGTTTGAGACATTAAAGGGGCGGTGGGAAAAAAAAAAAAGAAGAAAAAATTGAGCAGACAAAAATGGCCGCAGAGCCACGAGGGGTTTAGAATCAGGAAGTGACACGTCACCTACAATCCTCTAGACTGAGTTTTGGCCGCCATCTAGGGGGGCAGTGGGATAATACAGGCAAATGGAGGAGGAGTAGGTCGCCACCTAGTGGCGGAGGGGGGGGGGTAGTGCTGGGGAGTTTCCATTACCCATAGGGGAATATTTAGAGTTTAATTTAATTAAGGAGTTTAATTGCGGAGGGGGGGGGGGGTAGTGCTGGGGAGTTTCCATTACCCATAGGGGAATATTTAGAGTTTAATTTAATTAAGGAGTTTAATTGCGGAGGGGGGGGGGTAGTGCTGGGGAGTTTCCATTACCCATAGGCAAATATGTAGAGTTTAAGTTAATTAAGGAGTTGAATTTTTCAAAATTACCAACTGCTTGTGTGTATACACGGTGGTGTATGTGAGAACTTTGTAAAGGAACTCAAAGTGTGGTAGATAGAGCGACGGGACAGCTCCAGGGCGACGGTAGACAGCCCCGTAGGGTATATAGAGCGACGGGACAGCTCCAGGGCGACGGTAGACAGCCCCGTAGGGTATAGAGCGACGGTGACAGCTCCAGGGCGATGGTAGACAGCCCCGTAGGGTATAGAGCGACGGTGACAGCTCCAGGGCGACGGTAGACAGCCCCGTAGGGTATAGAGCAACGGTGACAGCTCCAGGGCGACGGTAGACAGCCCCGTAGGGTATAGGGCGACGGACAGCTCTGTTGTATGTTAGATGATAGTACGAGTACGTATGTGAGTTAATTGCAGGGAACCAACCTGCTCTGTTGTATGTTAGAGCGATGCTCGGTTGTATGTTATTATCATAATAATAAGATCGATATACAGGTTAATTAAATAAGTTTAATTATGAAATAAGAAAGAGTTCGATCTCCAGTGGGGCCTTCTCACACCTAATAAATAGGCAGAGTCTTGAGGGGACACGTCACCAGAAAGAACTGGCGCGCGCTGGGGGTCAACCGTGGGACAAACGTAGAGCGCCGAGTGGGTATCGTTTAGCTGCTGGTGTCACGCCGGAAGACAACAAAACAGGGAACAGCCCTGTAGGATTAGATATGGGTGTTGAGAAGGTGGGGGACTAATAGAGAACAAATAGCGCCATGGGCTGTAGGACACTCACACCGTCCAACAGTCTGAAAGGGCGTGGCCATGGCAGGGGCTTGCAGAGGAAAAAAATATATATAGAGAACGAGCTGCAGGCCCAAAGCCACGGTAGACTAATAGAAAACACAGGGTCGAGTGTACAGAAAGACTGCCGGTGTTGTGTTTCTGCTTTCAAGGGGGGAATGACACCGACAGCGATGGAGATGGCCAGGAGACAGACTGGAGGAGGAGGAAGCCGCAGGGGCCAGGCACAGCAGCCTGGTACACAGATGATCCACGACGAGAGGGAGGAGACGGCGGCGGTGGAGATGAGCCTCAACCAAGATGACCGACAGGGCGGAGATGACCGACAGGGCGGAGATGACCGACGAGGCGGAGTCCAGCGGTCGCAGGCGGTGTTGCCCAGGGGAGAACGAGGCAGACATCGGAGGGGCCTTCACGGCGGAGATGCTGTTTAGAGAGCGTTTTGAAACAACAGAGCACGGGCGGTGAATCATGAACAAACAGGGACTTCCTTTCAGAGTCAAGCAGGAGATCGAGAGACGAGACAACAGCGAGAAGTCCTGTGTTCATTGATTAGGAGTATGAGATATAAATGGAGGATTCATATATAAGATATATGTATAGAAGGATATATATATATATATAGAAGGTAGATATAACTGAGAACAGTAGAACAACAGGATATAATTATTGGGAGCAGACAGGGGGGCTCCAATGGTTATGAGTCGTTGGATGTTGTTGGTTTTGGTGGTCGGTTTCGGTTCCCTTTGTGCACGAAGGGGGGCGCAAACAGACATCAGGCAGCAGGATCACTGGGTTGACCGTGGGCCGTCTTCGTTTCTTGTGCACGAGAGACGAGGTTGGTTTGCTTCAACCACAGGCTATTTTTGGCATAATTAATTGAAAAACCAAATAATGATTTATGATTCTGAAGGGGTGATAAGAATCAAGGGGGGATTGAGAGAAAACGGTGCTTTTTCAATGTATGTGATGTATAGATTGGGGAGAGATGACCACAGCTAAAAACGATGGTAATGAAATGTGCATGGTTCGCTTTAGAAAACGGTGATAGAAGAAGAGGCAGTAGCCATCACTGCAGAAGGTTTAGCAGCCAGCCGAATGTTTACATTCCTTGTAAGAACATAGATAACAGAGTGTAGGCCCAGAGCAGGAGGAGAGGGGTGACCTCTTTAATGCAACAGTGGATGAAACGTTTAATGGTGTGAAAGGTTAGCAGTCGTCATGACAGCACGTCGCATGACAACCAGGAGAGGGGCGGGGGGCCGTCGTTGCTACGACGAAGACCTATAAGTCGAACGGTGTTTCCGGGTAGGGCAGACTAGAATCTGACCGAGAGCGAGTAGGACTGAGATCACACAGAGGACCTTCTCTCCTCTCATCACGAGAGAGGGGGGGGGGGGGGGGGGGAAGGAAGAATGCCACGACATCAGTAGCTTCGGCTACCACGAGGATGGTCTTAGGCTAACGAACAGGCCTGAACACTATTGGACTGAATCACAAAAGGACAATCTGAACACACCGAAAGATCATTAGAATAGACTCTTCAAGGACGATACAATTTGATAACATCTGATAACCTCTGATTATGAGGTTTCTGTTTAGAGAAATAAAACAACGCTTTTCCTCACAAGGTATCTCACGTTGTCGAAGTGTCGAATTCTTACGGAAGTGGAGGAGTATTATGGTTTATGGATTGCACTAATGGGGGAAGATAAGGATCTTATCTACCAGTATCGGAGACGTCAGGACCATTAAAAGTACACAACGCAGAGGAATTGGATGGAGAGCCAAACAGACGAAGACGTGATACTGGCCAGTTTGATCAGAATCTTACACCGGGGACGATCAAATATTGATTTGGGACGAACAGAAATCTTTTTTGGGACGCAACCGGGACGGGGAGGATTTTTTCTTTTTTTTTCACAGGAAATGTAAATTAGCCGACTGTCAGTGCGCGCATATATTGCTGTCAAATGGTGAATCTAAACGTTGCATGATTAGCCGAATCCAATGTCTATCTCCGTCTCCCAAGGCAGAGATACGCTAATCCAACATCAAGCTCCTACCCACCACTCCTCAGCCAGTCGCGCTGCAGCACCAAGGTCCTACCCACCTCTCCGCAGCCAGTCGCGCTGCAGCAGCAGCATCACACCCCAAATGAATCTCGCTCCAAAAAATAAAAACGTGTTATCAGGTGAGGGAAATCTGTCTTACCTAGGCTTTCTCCACTGTACAAAAACACAGCGAAAAGTAAAATAAATAAAAAACACGCTATACTGTCACTGTGGCATCCTCTCAGTGAAGCGAGCACTGTAAACAATAAACATGCTGCGCTATTTGAAGAGGGTGAACACAGCAGAAGATGGAGAACAGTCCCAAACTGACCAACAAGGAACTGCATCCACATCCAGCAATACTACCCCAGGCCCAGGGCCTGAGTCTAAGGTGAGGACACATTTAAATCACAGAAGTGTAATGTTAGTCTATTGGAACTGTATAGAGTTATCGACGCGTTCTAGTTATAGCTGCTTATTATAGCTAACGTTACTGACTAACGTATCAGACTGCCACTGATTAATCCATAGTTCACACTATTTTATTCTTATTGTTAATATTATTATATTGTTATTCCTATTTTAGTCCTATATTGACCTAATGTTTATTGTTGTTCAATGTGAGCGATACATAGTCTGCTCTGTAGTGCCGAATTTCCCTCTGGATTATTAAAGGATTTCTATTCGATTCTATACTAACACGTAATGTTACTACCATTGCGAGTTAATTGGCATAACGTTACATTTATCGAAACGAACACGGAGAAATAGACGACTTCACTTCAGCTACATGATGAATCTATATTATTCAGTGAGGAGGGCCCGCTGGAATTTAGCAGCAGTTATCAATATCGACCAGGAGGACAGCGCGATCTAAGGGACATGTTTCATTACTAGTCAAGTGTCATTACTTTAGTTATCAAAGGTGGAATCTCTGGACGCAATGACATTATATAGTTTAAAGCTAAACTACGTTTTTCTTTCTTGTTAGAAGAAGGATAACTTATTCAGTTAGATTTGATCTTTATTTATCTAACATTTTCAACCATAAACACACATTTGTAATAACAAAAAAAACCTAAAATAAAATACAAATACATTTAATCAACATGGCTCCAATTGGTTGACTATAACAGCACCGTGACCAAATATCCCTATATTGTTAAACACTATTTTTTATATATATATTTATTTTTAATCATTAATTATTCTTGTGAAATCTTTCCACCTGGGAGCCTTTTGACTAAATCAATTAATTCTCCCCTTCTCTGAATGGTGTTTCTTATGGCAATAACAACTATAGACGACAAAACCAAAGTAAATAAACAACATTTGATTTTTGGGATGGTTACATTCACTTTGGGACGGTTAAAATTGTATTTCGGGACGGTTCTGGGACGGTGGTGAAAAAAGTTAGTCTGGAGCCCTGATTGAAAGAGTAAAGCAAACCACATTCCTGGGTGTAATCATAGATGACAGGATATGCTGGAAACCTCACATCAGTCATGTAAAATCCAAGATGGCCAAAAGTGTGGGGATTATGTATCGATCCAAGAATTTTGTCAACCAAAGGTCACTTCTCATCCTCTACCATGCACTTGTAGTCCCATATTTAAATTATTGTCTGGAAGTATGGGGTAATACTTATCGTTCCAATATATCACCTCTTTATATTCTGCAAAAAAAGGCCATAAGGATTGTGTACAGTGCTAAGTACAACCAACACTCTACCCCATTGTTTTTACAAGCATCAGCTTTTAAATTATGGGACTTGATCAAAATTAAAACTGCCGAAATCATGTTCAAAGCTTCACATAACTCTCTTCCAACCCCCATCCAATATCGGTTCACTGAGAGGGTAGGAACCAGGAATTATAATCTTAGAGGGAAACAGAAATCCAGCAACCGGGTGTAAGAACCACTCTAAAATCTATGTGTATATCTGTTTGTGGAGTAAAATTATGGAATGGATTGGACGAGGACGTTAAACTGAGTAAAAACATATACCAGTTTAAAAGAAAGTTAAAAAAAGGAATATTGGAAAGGTATAAGGAGGAGGGTGAACATGATGTTTGGCATTAAAAGGAGTATATAAAATATGTATTGACTGGTCAGACTCATGTGTGTCTTGTTGAGATGTCGGGGGATGTGGGAAGCGGAGCTGTGTTACATGTTGTATGTAGAGGGTGATGGCCGGGGTGTGGGGAATGGAAGTTCACAGGATTGGCTTCTTCCATCCCACTTTTCGGACCATGGGTGGTGTCTGTTGTTGCTGTTGTCTATTGTTTTGTGGTGGTTGTAGTGTTGTTTTGTGGTTGTCTTGTATTGTATAGGTTGTATGGTTTGAAATGAACAAATGAAACGGATACTGATACTTGTTTAGTTTAAGAATAGGGGGCAGGTAACCATAAGATTTATTCTTCTTCCTGCTCCTTTTGCCCATGGTAGAACTCTATTTATGATTTTGTATGAAAACTGTATGATTGTATTGCTTCCATGTGGCAAATAAAAATTCTGAATCTGAATCTGAAAAAACCTGGGAAGTGCCAATTGTCTTTAGTCTTTATTTTTTAGGAGTTATGTTAGAATAGCAGTTGCTATGGACAATTGTGAAGGACAAGAATTCAAAATGTTGGACATGAAGAGAGGCTTGGAGAATCTCCATTGGGGGTATCTCCGTCACTAGGGGGGGGGGGGGCTTCTCCAATAGGAGGGCTGATTCCCCTCCAAACCGCCAACGGGGACAAAAAGTGCTAACCATATAGCTTATTATATTTTCATAAATTTTTTTCTTATTGTGTGGTCAGTTTTATTTTTTAAGTCATGTTAGCATAAATGTCATAAATGTATATAGTGATATCGGTGGCATGGGAGGTACAGAAGTGGGTGGGCCTTGCGTGTTGCGGGGTTGGTGGTGGGGTCTTGCGTGTTGTGGGGTCGATGTGCGGGGCCCGGGGGGGAGGGGGTTATCTGTGACATGGGAGGTAACAGGCTTGGCTCGTGGGGGGGGGGGGCCCTGCACTCTCCTCTACTGGGCCTGGCCCAATCAATTCAAGGGACCAGTGTTGCAGGTGCCCGGCTCCGTGTATAGCAGTCCTGGGATATGGGGGAGTCCTACTAGTGGGCCTGGGATATGGGGGTGTTCTGATTCTTGGGGAGGCCTATTGGGGTGGTCAGAGCGGATGAGCTTTGCCCAGGGGGGCCTTGTGTGTTGTGGGATCGGTGTACGTGGGGTGGGGTTCTTGGGGACATGGGAGGTAACAGGCTTGGCTCGGTGGGGGGAAGTCCCCTATCCTCTATTGAGCATGGCCCAATCAATTCAAGGGACCCATGTCGCTGGGGCCCGGCTCCGTGTATAGAGGTCCTGGGATATGGGGGAGCCCTATCTCTCGGGGTGGATGGCGGGAGGGGGTCCCTCTTATGGGGGTCTGAGCTACTGAACTAGCCTAAGAATTCAAGGCACCCATGTCACTGTATTGTTGTATGTTTGATGTTGTTTAAGGTACTGTCTAAATGTTGTAAGTGGATAATTGTAATAAAAATGTAAGTTTAAAAAAAAAAAAAAATTTAGTCAAACAGTGTTGAACTTGAGTGCATAGTAGTAAAGACATATTAGCATTGTAGGCTGTAATATAGGCAAGGTAGATTCCTTAGTAGCAAAGTGCATAATAGTAAAAGACAGTATGAAGGTTAGTAGTGTTTTTTTAGACTCAACCACTAAATTAATGTGTTTATTCCACATAATTGTACATATGCGAGTCTGCTCAGCCCTCATTTTAAATCATTCTAAATGGTCAATAAAAATGGTAAATGGTGCATTTATATAGGGCTTTTATCGAAAGCGCTTTACAACTTATGCCTCACATTCACACACCGACGGCAGAGGTTACCATGCAAGGTGTCAACCTGCTCATCGGGAGCAATTAGGGGTAAGTGTCTTGCTCAAGGACACTTCGACACGCTGCCGGGAATCAAATCGGGAATCGAACCAGGAACCTTCCGATTACCAGACGACCGCTCTACCTCCTGATCCACTGTCGCCCCGAGTCTTAAATCTTTAGTACGTGTATTTTCCACCCAGGACGGCCCAGATTTGAGGGACTTCCTCCCGCGGACCCACTCTGATGACAACACAGGACACCGTGCTCATGGCGTGGGGACCCGACAGAGCCGTGCTCCACTGACCTGCGGACGCTGGCGATGGTCTCTCTGTTCTTGAAGCGACTGAAGCGCGCTGTGTAGTTCAGGGTCTTCATGAAGACCTCCGACAGCTCCTGCTCGTCCTCCGCACTCTCGTTCTGCTGCTTGCGATGCTCCAGCAGCATGTGGACCTCAGAGTTCAGAAGAGTCTCAGAGTTCTCAAACTCTAGAAAAGTAGAAGAGAGCATTCGGAGAGGCTGAACCACGGCCCACAATGTTACCGCCCATTCTCTAGAGCCCAAAGAACGACTGGCCGGCCTATCTTGGTCATGCGCTTTCAATCAAACTCCTTATTGTGTGGATAAATTACCCTGGAGCTGCATTTTGGCAAGGCTTTAAATCTATTTGGCTGCCTGTAATGAAAGATCAGCGCATGGACTTAATTTACAAGTATACCTATAGATGTAAGTGCAAGTAATTTATTAGCATATAGCTAATGCTTATGTTATGCAAAGGTGTGTCTGTCCTCCAAAGCTGTACATTATCCCAAGGCCTGTTGGGATGTTAGATCCTAATGTGAAAAACTGTGATTTTATATGTCTGCACTCTTTAACCTCCCTCCCCCTTGCTTTAACCTCCCTCCCTCTTGCCGAGAGCAGTCGCATATTTCTTTCCTCTCCCTAGACCTCCAAGGTCATTCCTCTCGCCTGCCCTAACTGCCTCCCTGACGTGGATTCTACTTTCTTCAACAGACTTGGCTCCCTACTCAACTACAATGGATCAACTAGTAAGCTGGATAACAACTGGAATGCGGCGTTTCCCTTACCCAACATCTCACCTCCCCCACCAGATCTGGCTCGGCACTCCCCCCCCCCCACCCCAGGGCTGTACGTTAACTTTTTTTGCACATAGCACTGGTGCTACAGAGGTTGATAGTTTTGTAGCACAGGCCAAAATCTTGTAGCACGAGTATAAAACGTCTCTAAAATATCTAAAAACAACCACAAGTAGTGCAGTTCATTACTTAAATAGGTATGTGACTGGCAAGGGACATGAATCTTGCATACAGGGCACACAAAATCCAAACTTTAACAAGAAATGCTTTCAGACAAATTCTTTCTTTATTTGCCCATAATGTAAAACAAAAAGAACAAGGACATAACCATATAACCGATATGAAGCAGTCCGAGACCAGGCAGCGCTGGTGTGGACTCAGATTACAGGGAAAGCTAGAAACCAACCTAGAAACACCTAGAAACCAACATAACAAATAGATATAATGCATACAAACACCTGTACATATTTGTGGAACCAAATAAATAAATGTATTATTATTATTTTAATTATTCGTGTGTGTGTGTGCGTGTGTGTGCACTAGAGATGTTCCGATACCATTTTTTCCTTTCCGATCCGATTCCGATACCTAAGCTTTGGGTATCGGCCGATACCGATACTTATCCGATACCAGTGCATACATAAATAAAAAATAAATAAAAAAAGATATTATATAAATTTTTTATAAATATAATTTTTTTTTTTTTTTTTTAACAAATATTGTTTTATATATACTGTTTTTTAGTAATAACTAGAAAGTAATGGTATTTATTCAACAACAGGTGATTGTATAGATTTGTATTAGTATCATTAATCAATGAGTATGGGGCTTCAGCACTGCAGATATACCCTACTCCAATGATCCACACGGACATTATACGTTGCTGCACTCGCTACCCACTGGCTCTGCAGATATACCCTACTCAGTCTGTCTACAAGGCTCCGTTGAAGTAGCAGAGGATCTGTTGTGATTTTTGCACAATAAATATTCAACATTCTCTTTTGAGACTCCGCCTCAGACTCTTATCATTTGGCACTAAAAGCTAAACATTGTCGCCGATATGGCTGTCCGCAACATGTCATTAATTGTGTACGCGACGTGCAATTGTGCAATGACAACGTTACCGTTAGCTAGCATGAGCTACCGGTATATGGGAAGACCATAGAAGACTGTAACGTTACTGGTGACATTGTGATTTAACTTGGAATACTCCTTTGCCAACTTGCTGTACTTTGCTTGCAGGTCTGCAGCCATTATTGCTGGATTATATGAATAGCCCCAACTTTAGCCAAGGTAATGTTAAAGCTAGCTTTCGGTTAGCTGTTCAATGCTAATAACACCAGCCACCAAGCGAACCCATGAGCTCCCCGTCAACACCGCTCTGTCGGGACGATGACATTTAAGAAAGTATCTGCTGTTAAAATGACAAATGGCATTGACACTTTAATCGATTAAGCACACGTTTGTTTTATAATGCTTACTCAACAGACCACAGTGTTGTTGATAAATTACGTCATATGGTATCGGAGCGCAGCATTAGAGGGTACTCGCCGATACCGATACCAGCATTTTAGCCAGTATCGGCGGCTTTTCCGATACTGGTATCGGTATCGGAACAACTCTAGTGTGCACTGCACACGTGTCACAGTTCCAGCATCATGTCTGCTGGCCACTTTTTCAGATCCACACACACACACACACACACACACACCACACACCACACACCACACAACACACACACACACACTATTGCATTAATCAGAAGTACAAGGAACTCTGCATGAATGAAAAGGGCTTTATAAATAAAATGAATTATTATTATTATTATTACCTTATTTGCATATTGTCTCGTTATTAGATAGATAGATAGATAGATTGATTGATAATTAATACTTTATTGATCCCGGAGGGGAATTTAAGTAGCCATACGATGAGTTCTTTTTACAGAGTAAAATTAGCGGCTTAAATTTAGTGAACAGCATTTCTTCCTTGGCGATGCAATATGCCACATTCATCTTAAACGTTACCTCACGGAGATCAGCATCATCCGCTCTGGTCGTCTGTTTACTCAGCGAGTGCAAGAGGGTGCCGGCCCTCTCTGGGTTTTGTTTAGAGTTGAAGGCATCCCGGGCAAGAATGTGTCGATGGGACGTATTATGCTTGCTAATATTATCCCTTTTTAGGATATTGTTACCCACGACATATGGATTTTCTGATCGAATCTTTTCGGGAGCCTCTCGGCACCAGTGACAGAATAATAGCTGCTCTTCCTCGTTAAAAATAAGACACGGAAAATCATTTTTCCACTCTGCGTTATATCTGTAAACCTTAATCTTCTCCTTCTCCTGTCTCGTTTCCATTAACGGTGGTCCCTCTCGGGCTCGTTTGGGGTTTTGTACTTCTTTTGGATTTAAAACCTTAAAAAAGCGCTTAATCTTGTCAGAAACTGTCTCAGTCACTGTACATTGAGCTCGCACCTGGCTGCCTCGGCTCGCGGGGATATTGTTCGCTAGGGATTATGGGATTTGGTGTTTTGATATGGACTATACGCGAGACGGGACATTGTTTTTAATCGCACGAGACTACAAGTACCAGGTGGATAGCGCCGTGGTCCATTCATTTACCGTCACACCTTTTTTTTTTGCTTGCGCCACGGGCCATTGCACCCGTGCTAGTGAAGTCAATTCATTCATCGCACAGACTGACGTCAGTGTCGCACGTGCGACATCGCACCGTACAGCCCTGGCCCCACCCCCAACCCCCACCCAGACCTCCTCCCCTCCCGTGTTTACGCCTAGCGCCAAAAGGTTTTTTTCTGGACGGGTGCCAACAGTATGCGCGCTGTAGGAGTGGATCCTAAGACTGTCTCCCGATCCCGCCTGTCCATCCCTCCCTCCCGCCACCTGGCGCGACGACACTTTGTTTAACTACTCAGTTGTTGATGCAGCCTGACTATCGCATATGGCGTCTCAGGCATTCTGTAGATGACATGCGTCAACAAATGTACATGTCTGTTTGAATTTATGCTGTGCCGTTGTTACTGTAAAAATGTAATGATTGTGATGTTGTTATTATTATTAATGAGACGATGAGCTGTATGTGTGTGTCGCTGGAATTTCCCCAAGGGGATTAATAAAGGAATATCTTATCTTATATGCTCATTTTATGCCTGTCTTTTTTCTGTTGTGAAGCACTTTGAGCTGCAGTTTCTGTATAAAAGGTGCTATACAAATAAAGTTTATTATTATTATGCTGAGGACCGCTGAGCCTGCCCTGTAATGAAAGTTGGTGGGGGGCTTCCCACCCTCCAGAACATTTACAACAAGCGGTGCAGGGGGAAGGCTAAGAGAATCATCAAGGACTCCAGCCACCCGAACAACTGCCTCTTTGAACTGCTGCGGTCAGGCAAGCGATACCGGAGTCTTAAGGCGAGCACAGAAAGACTCAGAAGAAGCTTCTATCCCCAGGCCATCAGGCTGCTAAACACTATGCAACAACCATCAAATGCACACAGCACACACACCCCCCACATGCACACACTCACTTAAACAAACAACACACTGCAGCACCCACTCTCCACACTTTAGATCACACAAACACACTTTATATTTATTGATAAAGGATTTGCACTACAACTCGTACACCTACTGTAAATTGTACCTAAATTGCACCTCATCCCATTTCTGCCTTGCACTATATAGTATTGTATATTAGTACACTGCATAGTATATTGTATATTATATGGTAACTCAGTTACGTCTATTCTGCATCGAACATTGTACATGTCGCCATGTCTATACTGAACACTGTGACCTCATTTTTTATACTTCTAATTTACAATGCTATACTATGTTATTTTATTTCATACTTATCTTGTCTTGCACAGTCTCTGGAGCGTAACAGTAAGAAGCATTTTGTATAAAAGTATTCTGTACTTCTGTATGACAACTATTAAAGAAACGTGATTTATGACACACACAACAATGACAACATACATGATCTCCCTTGTTGCCCGTGCTCACAGCTCAAGATGTCGCCATGTGGGCAGACAGACAGAATAGACAGAATAAACTTTAAACACAACATGAGATGAATTGTACAAAAAGTTAACATTAATTTTACCCTTCGGGAACAGTAGCTGTGAAGCATCCTCCTCGATGTCCCCGACGGCGCCCGTCCCGTTGCCGCCTCCTGTTGCCATAACAGTTCACTTGGGAGGACAAGCCAGCGAGCTAACACGCTACAAGGAGCTGGAATATGGTCCGTTACAAGACCTCCTGTCAGTTGTTATGAACTACAGTGTTCACATATACAATGCTATACAAGCCCCCGCTGTGTAACTCGCGTTGTATGCCTACAAACAGTTACATCTATGCATGAACATTTAGATGCATTATTTCGGACAGGACACTCGCACGTCTTCCGCGTTGAACACCGTGGATATACTTCCAGGTTCAAGAGGCATTGTGTTCCGGGTTCACGGTCCTTCAAAGTAAAAGCTGTAACGTCATTTACTGAAATATACTCCCAATGAAATGTGAACGTTACACAAATATTACGTTACAAAAATGACTCACGGATACGATATACGATACGGTATGTTAACCTGGAAGGCCCGTGTACGTTTTGATAGTTCGTTTTTCGTTTCAAACGGAAAAACGAAAAAAACGGAAATACGAGGTTTTTCCTATTTCCCTTATAATCCAAAAATGGAAAAACAGAAATACGGAGCTGTTTTTCGTATTTTGGTGTCAAAATCAAATGAAAAAAAGGAGTAAATAATGGGCCGTCAATAATAGCAATAATATCTGCCCGTCAGATTATTTTGAGAATATGATTTGTGATGAAGACTCGCTTTATTGTATCGGAATCGGGAGACTTAGGTAAAGTTAGGAAGATATTCACAGATTCGAATTTCCGCTGTCAATAATTCTTAAGCGAAATGTTTTTAAAACAAAGGACACCTCTTTCCTATATCGTAGTAACCCTCTGAGCAATTTTACGTTGAATAGACATTTAAAAGACGTCTAAATGGCCCATAGACGTCTAGGCTAAATTCGGTCTAGAATGGGGTGAAAAGTGAACGTTTGGTAGACGTCTATTCTAGACGTGTTTTCAACGTCTAAGTGTTTTGAACGTCTAAGCTTAGACGTTGTTTCAACGTCATGACATAGATGTCTAAAATCAGTCTATAATGGGGTGAAAAGTGAAAGTTTGGTAGACGTCTATTCCAGACGTGTTTTGAACGTCTAAGCTTAGACGTTTTTTGAACGTCTATTTATATGTTTAGACGTTGTTTCAACGTCATGACATAGACGTCTAAAATCAGTCTAGAATGGGGTGAAAAGTGAAAGTTGGTAGACGTCTATTCCAGACGTGTTTTGAACGTCTAAGCTTAGACGTTTTTTGAACGTCTATGTTTAGACGTTGTTTCAACGTCATGACATAGACGTCTAAAATCAGTCTAGAATGGGGTGAAAAGTGAAAGTTTGGTAGACGTCTATTCTAGACGTGTTTTGAACGTCTCAGTTAGACGTGTTTTGAACGTCTAAGCTTAGACGTGTTTTGAACGTCTATGTTTAGACGTTGTTTCAACGTCATGACATAGACGTCTAAAATTAGTCTAGAATGGGGTGAAAAGTGAAAGTTTGGTAGACGTCTATTCTAGATGTTACAAAGGGTCAGATTAAACCGAATATATATATTTATTACTTGAGATATATTGTATAATATTTGTATATCGTCTGATATCCCTTGTATATTCTTTGTACATATACACGGAATATCCCTTTACCTAGGTACAGGCCAGACCATAATATTCGTTCTCCTATTGGACAGCGACCCCCCTAGGCGCCAACGGCCATACCCCCAATGTCTAGTTCAAAGTCACCGCTAAGACATGTCTCAACATGCCCAGGTTTGCGCAGTAATACGAGACAGAAATGAGGTTGGCACTAGATTATTCACCTTACGTATAAATACGTTGCAGGTGGATACAGCAGTTAGTTAACCCAACAAGTTGAAGCCTTCACCACGATACAACGTGCTGTGAAGTGGGCCCTTTTTGCCCCTAAATAGAGCCTTGAGACCGCGTGCGAATTGATAGCTAAAGTGTCAGAGTTTAACGCTGTATCGTCGAGTTCGACTTATTCTATTATAAAGTAATAGTCTATTATGTATAGTGTATCGTGCGGCTACCGTTCTACAGTGACCAGCATTACCACCGTTTCATCGTACCGAGCTAGTGTGCTTATCCAGGCTGGGCGGCCTAACCTTGTGCCGCCATCCGAGGAGTCCTAGACGAGAACCGTGTGGATATGTACACTGGATAACCTACACCGACGAATGCAGAGCCCTTTTCGGCTGGATTATATTGCTTTGGTACTGTGGCTGCTGGAGCAGAGAACCGTCTACCCCACTACCGTGTGGGATCTACCCTGTGAGGAGCCCCGTCGAGCCCGCCTCTAGGACCCAGAGGCTGGCTAGCTTTCCTCCATGCTGCAATGCATACCGGAGTATAGCTGTTGCTTTGTCTAAGGACCAAGGGATTATTGCACCGTCTCCTGTACCTGGAGTCTCTTTATTCCTCGTTGATCCAGACTTTTGCTCCCGACAATTCCTCTCCCCTGCTGGCTTACAACCGGAGGGAACCCCCTTAGTATCTCCAGCTGACCTACGAGTGTGCCTTATATAATTCTTATGCTACAGGTGGTATTAATTATCCCCATCGTAATATGCTCATGGACTTACGCTCTTGACCTATTTATGCACATTCTTCGCCATACAAGCGCGACCCTAATTCTCAATACTGTAATCTACTATTGCTGCTCTTCTAATAAATATTCTAAACAGGACTTTCTTTGTTAAGCCGTGTTATTGTGTGGGTGTTCATCATATATACCGTGTACTGTATGGCCAGTAATTAAAGTACATAACTCAGTAGTGGTTTAATGATACCATACTCTCAATACAGTCAGGGAATTGTACCCCTCAGTTACAATTGGTCCTTCGAGCCGGAGAATATGTTATGGTTTGACAACGACCCCAAACGCTAACGACACAAGAGAGTAGGATTCAGAGTTGCCAAATACGAGGGCTTGTTTATTTGGTAATAAGAATAAGTGAAACAGGGAAAGCAGGTCAAACAAGAACAGGTACAATGAACAAGGGGCAAAGTTCTGCTGCTCTGCAGCTTCTCCCGGAAGGGTAGTCTTGGGAAGCAGGAGCAGACCTCTGTACCGCTCTGCAGAATTCTCACGGCGGATCTCTCAGATGTTGCGCAAGACCGAGAGAGGGAGAGAGGGAACGAGTCAGTGACAGAGCAGACTTGAAACGAGCAGGAGGACAGGGTGTTATATTCTTCGTGTTAACAACACAGTGATGTGCAATATTCCAAAAACAGCCCAAGTGAATATCTTCATGTAAACACACAGTGAGCAAAAATCCAAACACTGTCCAAATGTGAAATAATATCTTCGTGTAAACACACAGTGAGCAAAAATCCAAACACTGTCCAAATGTGAAATAATATCTTCGGCGTGAGCAAACACACAGAGGGAGGTGGAAGATCCCAAAAATATTATTCCATACTGGAAAGAGCAAACTCGATAATGGCTGGGTGAGTGACTGTTTGACAAAAAGGTGGTAGACTTCAGTGTAAAGGTTACACACGAAAATCGGAAATAGGTCAAGACAGTCAATCTAGAAAAACTCACCCAGACGAGCTGCGTAAAAGGAACAGGAACAACAGAGGAGGCGAGCGCGCGCCACGGAGCAGGTATCCAAGCGAAGGCTTCTAGGAATTCCTGGAGAACAGCACAGTGAAACAGCAGCAACGGGGAAAAACATCCAGCGACAAATCAAGACGATCCAACAACTTAGGGTGGGGAAAACGGGGTATAAATAATGAGGGATCGATTGATTGAAAAGCAGTGACAGCTGGGGAATGTGATTGACAAGCGTGGGGAAGTGAGAGAACCAATCAGCGACGTCTCAGATGACGTCAACGGGGAGAAACGTGTGAACGAGGGAATTGAAATACTTGACAGAAAAAATGAATGAAAACAAAGCGAGGGTGGTTAAAGGAACAGAACGAGTGAGAAAGCAAGGACAGAAACCTCACAGTACCCCCCCCTCCACGGGAGCCACCCGGCGACCAGGCCGACCCGGCTCGTCAGGATGGGCCCGATGGAAGTCGGTGATCAAGCCGGGATCCACGATGAGCTGCCGGGAGACCCAGCTACGCTCCTCAGGGCCGTAACCCTCCCAGTCCACCAGGTATTGGAACCCCCGGCCCCGCCGACGAACGCCCATCAACCGGCGGACCTGCCACTGGGGGTGACCATCCACTAGCACAGGAGGCGGTGGATCAGGAGCTGGAGGCATAAGGGGACTGAGGGAGACGGGCTTAACCCGGGAGACATGGAACACGGGGTGGATGTGCATGGATGCAGGAAGCTTCAGGCGCAGGGCCGCCGGACTGAGTACCTTCAGGACCTCGAAAGGACCGACGAAGCGAGGGTTGAGCTTCTTGGCCGAGGACCGTAGCGGGAGGTCCTTCGCGGAGAGCCACACCCTCTGCCCAGGGCGGTAAGTCGGCGCGGGAACCCGGCGCCGGTCGGCACCACGACAGGCGCGCTCAGATGTCCGGAGCAGCGCGGTCCTGGTGATCTCCCAAACGCGACGGCAGCGGTCGAGGTGGACCTGCACGGAGGGAACTGCCACTTCCGTCTCCAGTGCGGGAAAAAGAGGGGGCTGGTAGCCCAGGGAGGCCTCAAAAGGGGAGAGGCCGGTGGCGGAACTGACCATTGAGTTGATCGAGTATTCAACCCAGGGAAGGAAACGGCTCCAGGATGCCGGCCTCTCGGCTGCCACACACCGAAGAGCAGACTCCACGCTCTGGTTCATCCTCTCCGTCTGCCCGTTTGTCTGGGGATGGTAGCCAGAGGAGAGACTGACCGTTGCCCCCAATCCCTTGCAGAAAGCCCGCCATACCTGGGAGGTGAACTGGGGCCCCCGGTCAGAGACGATGTCCTGGGGAAAACCGTGAAGGCGGAACACGTGGTGCGTCAGGAGGTCCGCCGTCTCGGCTGCTGAGGGAAGCTTGGAGAGGGCCACGAGGTGGACCCCCTTGCTGAATCGATCCACCACGGTCAGAAGGCAGGTGTTCCCCTGGGAGGAGGGTAGACCAGTGACGAAGTCGAGCGCCACATGTGACCACGGACGGCTTGGAACGGGAAGTGGCTGCAAGAGCCCGGAGGGTGCCTGGTGAGAGGCCTTGCTGCGGGCACAGACCGCGCAGGCCAATACGAACTCCTTGACGTCGTTCCGCATGGTGGGCCACCAGAAACGACGAGCCAGGAAGGAGAACGTGCGATGGACGCCTGGGTGGCAGGCGAACCGGCTGGTATGGCCCCACAGCAGTACCTGGGACCGGACAGAGTCAGGGACGAAGAGACGGCTCCTAGGGACGTTGCTTGGAGCACGTTGGAAGCGTAGGGCACGCCTCACCACACCCTCGATGCCCAAGGTGATGGCTCCAACCACTCGGGCCTCCGGGATGATGGGAGATGGGTCCTCAGAGGGTGGAGCCCCCTTGGAGTGCATCCGGGACAGGGAGTCGGCCTTCGTGTTGCGGGAACCGGGGCGGAAGGTCAGCGAGAAGTCGAACCGACTGAGGAAACTGGCCCATCTCGCCTGCCGACCGTTGAGGCGCCTGGAAGCGCGGATGAACGTTAGGTTCTTGTGGTCCGTCCAGATGGTAAAAGGCTCCTCGGCACCCTCTAACCAATGACGCCACTCCTCCAGAGCAGCCACGACCGCCAGTAGCTCCCGATTGCCGGTGTCGTAGTTCCTCTCGGCGGGGAGGAAGCGACGCGAGTAGAAGGCGCAAGGATGTACCTTCTGGTCGGAAGGAGAACGCTGGGATAGGACAGCGCCCAGGCCAGAATCCGAGGCGTCCACCTCCACGATGAACTGTCTCTTGGGGTCAGGGTGGAGCAGGATAGGAGCGGAAGTGAACCTTCTCTTGAGGGAGCGGAACGCAGCGCATGCCGCTGGGGACCAGTCGAACGGCAGAGCGGGGGAGGTCAGCTTGGTAAGAGGCTCCGCCACTTGGCTGTAGTTCCGGATGAACCTTCGGTAGAAGTTTGCGAACCCGAGGAAACTCTGTAACTCCTTCCGAGTGGTGGGTTCCGGCCAATCCTCCACAGCCTGGATCTTGCGAGGATCCGCTCGGGTCAAGCCCTTCTCCACGATGAAGCCCAGGTAGTCGACGGAGTTGGAGTGGAAACGGCACTTCTCCGCCTTGACGAAGAGCCGATTGTGGAGGAGGCGCTCCAGCACCCGGCGGACATGCAGGATGTGTTCCTCGAGGGTCCTGGAAAAGATAAGAATGTCGTCCAGGTACACCACCACGAACACCTCCAGCATGTCACGGAGGACATCGTTCATGAGTGCCTGGAATACCGCCGGGGCGTTGGTGAGGCCGAACGGCATCACAAGGTACTCATAGTGGCCCCTGGGGGTCTTGAAGGCGGTCTTCCATTCATCGCCCTCACGGATACGGACAAGATGATAGGCACTTCGGAGATCCAGCTTGGTGAAGAACGAGGCCTGGGTCAGTGGCTCGAAGGTGGAGCTCATGAGAGGTAGGGGGTATTTGTTCTTGATGGTGATCTCGTTGAGCTGACGATAGTCGATGCAGGGTCGCAGGTCCCCATCCTTCTTACCAACAAAGAAGAACCCGGCCGCCACCGGGGAGGAGGAAGGCCGAATGAGTCCTGCTTCCAATGACTCAGAGATGTAGAGATCCATCGCCTTCTTCTCCGGGACAGTCAGACTGTAGAGGCGGCTGCCGGGAAGGGGAGCCCCTTGGCGGAGGTCGATGGCGCAGTCATAGGGGCGGTGAGGTGGAAGGGACTGAGCCCTGGTCTTACTGAATACCTCCATGAGGTCGTGGTACTCGGGAGGAATGGACGAGGGATCCGGGGGCAACTCACCAGCCGGTCTCCGGGGCGGGGGACAAGACGCCGCCTGTAGACAGCGGGCGTGACAGGAGGAGCTCCAGCCCCTGATGGTACCGGAGGACCAGGCGATGTGGGGCTCGTGCAGCGCGAGCCAGGGCCTACCCAGGACCACCGGGACAAGGGGGGATTGGGTAATGAGGAACTGGATCCTCTCTACGTGGTTCCCAGCAATGGTCAGCAAGACTGGGCCGGTCCGTTGAGAGATGTCGGCCAGGCGGTGTTGGTCCAACGAAAAGATCTCCAAGGGCCTCACAAGGGCCTCAAGAGGTATGTTGGCTTGGGTGGCAAACTCGAAGTCGAGGAAGTTCTCGTCTGCCCCAGAGTCGATGAGGGCCTCCACCGTGGCACGTTGGTCCCCCCAGGCCAGGGTGACGCTCATCAGATGGTCAGGTGGTGCGCGGCGCTGGGAATGGGAAAAACGGCTCACCAGGATCTCCCGGGGTCTTGGTGAGCCCGATCTTTTGGCCGGGTAGGGCAGTCGGCGATACGGTGTCCCGCACCTCCGCAGTAGAGGCAGAGACCGGACCTGAGCCTTGCCTGGCGCTCCGCCTGGCTCAGATGAGAGCGTCCCAGCTGCATGGGTTCCTCCTCGCGCACCGGACGGGGAAGCCTGTTACCATCAGTAGTGTTGGGGACGGGGCGTCCAGGAGTCCGGGGTGCTTCAGGAGGTGACAGTCGGGCCCTCTCGCGCCTTCTCTCCAGGAGGCGTCCGTCAATACGGATGACAAGGCTAAACAGCTCCTCGAGGGAGTCGGGCACCTCCCTGGTAGCGAGCTGGTCCCGGACTGCGTCACTGAGCCCCCTTATGAAGGTTAGGCGAAGAGCAGGTTCGTTCCATCCACTCTCCACCGCCGCCAGTCGAAACTCCATGACATAGTCCGTCACCCTGCTGCTCCCTTGTCGGAAGGTCCCCAACCGGGCTCCAGGGTCCAGACCTCGGGCTGGATGGTGGAACACTCTGCGGAGCTCCGCCACGAAGTCTGGGTAGGAGAACAAAAAATCTGCTTCCATTGCCCAGGAGGAAGTGACCCACTGGGCAGCATGGCCTGAAAGTAGGTTGGTTATATAAGCCACTCGGGACCCATGAGCAGAAAAACGGCTTGGTTGATGACGGAAAACCAACTCACATTGCATGATGAATGTGGCACACTCCTCGGGATTACCGTCGAACAGCCGTGGGACGGAGAGAAGGGGTTCCCGAGGTGCGAGATCTGCTGGGGCTGCGGGGAATGTTCCTGAAGGGTGTGAGAGATGAAAAGTATTAACGGCGTCGCCCAGCGAGTTAAGCTGGGCGAGAATCTCGGACTGTTGTCCCGCCATAGCGGCCATTGAACCCTGCATAGGCAGGACCTGGTCCCTGAGGTTCTGCACCGCAGCCGCAGCCCGCTCTAGTTGGAGACCGTGATCCCTGGTCAACTCGACTTGAATTGCAAGTGCGGTTCTGACCCCCTCTGTGTCGGCTGGGGTCGTCATTGTGGTTGGATCGTAATGTTATGGTTTGACAACGACCCCAAACGCTAACGACACAAGAGAGTAGGATTCAGAGTTGCCAAATACGAGGGCTTGTTTATTTGGTAATAAGAATAAGTGAAACAGGGAAAGCAGGTCAAACAAGAACAGGTACAATGAACAAGGGGCAAAGTTCTGCTGCTCTGCAGCTTCTCCCGGAAGGGTAGTCTTGGGAAGCAGGAGCAGACCTCTGTACCGCTCTGCAGAATTCTCACGGCGGATCTCTCAGATGTTGCGCAAGACCGAGAGAGGGAGAGAGGGAACGAGTCAGTGACAGAGCAGACTTGAAACGAGCAGGAGGACAGGGTGTTATATTCTTCGTGTTAACAACACAGTGATGTGCAATATTCCAAAAACAGCCCAAGTGAATATCTTCATGTAAACACACAGTGAGCAAAAATCCAAACACTGTCCAAATGTGAAATAATATCTTCGTGTAAACACACAGTGAGCAAAAATCCAAACACTGTCCAAATGTGAAATAATATCTTCGGCGTGAGCAAACACACAGAGGGAGGTGGAAGATCCCAAAAATATTATTCCATACTGGAAAGAGCAAACTCGATAATGGCTGGGTGAGTGACTGTTTGACAAAAAGGTGGTAGACTTCAGTGTAAAGGTTACACACGAAAATCGGAAATAGGTCAAGACAGTCAATCTAGAAAAACTCACCCAGACGAGCTGCGTAAAAGGAACAGGAACAACAGAGGAGGCGAGCGCGCGCCACGGAGCAGGTATCCAAGCGAAGGCTTCTAGGAATTCCTGGAGAACAGCACAGTGAAACAGCAGCAACGGGGAAAAACATCCAGCGACAAATCAAGACGATCCAACAACTTAGGGTGGGGAAAACGGGGTATAAATAATGAGGGATCGATTGATTGAAAAGCAGTGACAGCTGGGGAATGTGATTGACAAGCGTGGGGAAGTGAGAGAACCAATCAGCGACGTCTCAGATGACGTCAACGGGGAGAAACGTGTGAACGAGGGAATTGAAATACTTGACAGAAAAAATGAATGAAAACAAAGCGAGGGTGGTTAAAGGAACAGAACGAGTGAGAAAGCAAGGACAGAAACCTCACAGAATATCAGTGTAATATCTAAATATAATATTGATATTAACCATGGCCAGCGGTGAACACTCCACAAACGGCTCTCCTAAGCTAGAATGCCCGCCGCGCAGACGGCAGCCACCTCCTTACTTAGAGGACTACGCTGCCAGTCTACTACCTAGCTTTGTACAGACGTTAAATGCGGAAAAAGCGGATAGTAAAAGCATGTCAAACCCTACCGACCAGGCGACCTTGCCAGTAGAGACCCTAGTGGGTTCTAACGTAACTGACCAAGCTCACGGGGGGGACCAGGAGGGACATGACATGACTGTACCCCCCGACAACGTCAACGGGACAGTCCCCGGAGAGCTCCAGGATAAAGAAAGCGCTCCAGGGACGGAACGCGACCCACTACCAGAAGAGAAGCGCACCCAGGAGATAGACCTCCTCGGAGCGCGCGAGGAGAACGGATCTCCAACGAGCACTGTCAGAAGCCGATCACCTCCATCAGTGTCTTCCCCCAGCGAGGTGGACAAGATGCTGGCGCAGGCATTTATCGCCACCCTGGCAGCCTCCACTGAACGCGATCGACTCCAAGCACAGACGCTTAGCGAGCGCGAACATTCTTCCATGGAACAAGAGCGCCTCCGGGCGCAACAGCAGAGTGAGCGCGAACAATCTGCAGACCAAAGAGAGCGCCTTCACGCGCAACTCCAAGCGCAAGCCCTTAGTGAACGCGAACACTCTGCGACCCAGCGAGAGCGCTTCCAGGCGCAGCAAAGGAGTGAAGACGACCGCATACGCCTGGAGACCAGACGCCTCCAGACGGAAGAGAATATTGAAAGAGACCGCGCCGATGCCCAGCGCGCCGCCGCCGATGCACAGCGCGACGCCGCCAATGCACAGCGCGACGCAGCCCAAGCCCAGCGCGAAGCAGAGCGCGACCTCGCTCACATCAAGCGCGAAGCCGAGCGCGACCGACTACAAGCGCAGATAATGGAGCAATTGATTGCCAGGGCGACACCCCCTCCCTCCGCACGGAGCTCCAGGGCATCGTCAAGACAAGGGTCTAGGGCACCTTCCCCTACCCGAGCAAGCGACCCGGAGCCCGGCCAACAGAAAGAGCCTATACACGTCTCCGAACCCCCTCCCCGACCGGTCCATGCGAGACCCAGCAACCGGGAAGAACCGGCCTACGCCGCCGAGAGACTGAATAGACGATTGCAAGATCTAGAAGACCTAGCAGAGGAAGAGGAAGAGGAAGAGGAGGAAAGTCAAGCCCACCAGCAGCATCGTACTCCACAGGACCAGGAGGTCCAGTACAGCCCAGACTTTACCCCCGAGGCCCTGCGTTACAGACCCCCGACTCAACTCAAGGGTGAGTTTGACGCACCGCCAGCCCCGAGGAACAGCACCTGGGTACCCGGGCTTTGGTACCCACCAAGTACCAGCCCACAACGACACGTATGGGGAGACTCGCCCAGGAGGCCTCTCCCCCAACGCTCACCGATGTGCCAGCCATCCATGGCATCGTACCTTGGCACACCGACGTTCCCGGATTTCACACACGAGGACAGAGCACAGTACACGGAACTACGGATGTGCTTAGAGACTATGATGTCCGATGTCCCCGAGGAGATGTACAAATATGCTATCCTCCTCAAGCACCTGAAGGTGCCCAGAGCGCATAATATAGCGCTGGCATATTCCAACTCAAGTACCCCATACACCGCGGCTCTAGTAGCCCTCGACCAATGTTATGGACGCATATGGGACTACGTGATACAAGAGATAAGGAATATTGACCGTCTCCCCCCAGCCACAGACAATCGCTCATTGGATGACCTCTCTATCAAGGTACAATCCCTGGTAGGGATGCTGGGGGCACAAAAGGAAAAGGGTAGGCACGAACTGTACGCTAGCTCTAATGTGGAAAGGATATTAGAGAAGCTTCCTCCCGCCCGACAGGATCGCTTCAGGCGGCAAAGAGACCACCGTGATCCCAACGGTCCCGAGCCATCCCTCCTAGACCTGGCCGACTTCCTCGCGAGAGAAGTCAGCAGCCTACGACTGGATACGTTCGTGCGGAGTGGACCAAGCCCCAGAGAGGGACCTCGGAGATCCAACGATAACCGCAGGCTGGTGACCGTCATGCACCAAGCCGAATCAGTACCGCGTAACAAGAACCACAGCACCCCCTCGACGAAAGAGAGGTGGAAGATTGTATGCCAGTACTGCGAGAAAGAACATTGGCTGTCACAATGTGACACGTTCAAGAAGATGACCGCCGACGAGGTGAGTCAATGGATAAAGTCCAACCGCCGCTGTTACCGCTGTGCGCGCAGCCATATGGCAGCCGAGTGCCGCTTGAAGAAGAGGTGTAGTCGGTGTGACGGAGCCCACTTGGACGTCTTGCATGACAGCAACAGGAAGAAACCCGCACCCTCAAGCAGCACCAGAGTAAGCGTCATGTATATTGACCCCGCCAGCAGCGGGGGCTCCCGGGTGCTCTTGAAGGTGGTCCGAGTGACATTAAGCTACGAGGACAAGGTCATGGACACTTACGCTGTCCTTGACGACGGGTCAGAAAAGACTCTCCTCCTCGCATCCGCTGCAGCCCAGCTGGGTCTGCGGGGGAGCGAAGAAACGATGACGATTCGTACTATAAGAAGAGACCTGAAGACGATAAAGGGTGAGCACGTCTCCTTCACTATCGCAGCAAGCGGGCAGCCAGAGAGGCGGTATAGGATCACTAACGCTTTCACCAGCCAAGACATAGGCCTGTCGCGGTACACCTACCCCATCGCCAAGCTGATGGATAAATACGTGCACCTGCGTCAACTACCTATACCGCTCATCGACGGCGCCACCCCGACCCTGCTCATAGGATCCGACCACGCACACCTCATCGTCCCGACGGACCGGGTCCACATTGGGCCCAGAGGCTGTCCAGCAGCCGTCGAGACCCGCCTAGGATGGACACTACAAGGCCCCCTCTCCAGGTCTCCCAACCGAACAGCAGCCACTCGCTGCCTCCACTCCAGAGTGACAGAAGAAGACACCACCCTCTTACAGCACGTCGAGAGGCTATGGACACTAGAGACAATGCCCTTTAAGAACGAAAAGAAACACATTCGTTCCAAGGAAGACATTTATGCCATAGCCCTCCTCGAGCAGGGGACAAAGAGAGTCAAAGTCAATGGAGTGATGAGATACGCAACTCCACTCCTGAGGCGAGAGGGTATGCCTACCTTCCACGCCTCAAAAGAAGCGACGGAGCGATATCTACTGAACACTGAGCGGCGCCTAGCCAGAGACCCCGCTCAAGCCACTGTGTACCGCCCTGAGATTGACAAGCTAATCACAGCGGGACACATAAAGAAAATTGACATTCAAGAGGCCGATCAGACGACCGAATCATGGTACGTGCCCCACCACAAGGTCCACCACAACGGCAAGGATCGTATTGTGTTTAACTGCAGCTACCAGATCGGATCACAAAATCTGAATAAAGAGCTCTTGCCCGGCCCAACACTCGGCCCCTCTCTACTAGGCGTGTTGCTACGTTTCCGCCAGAACAAGGTGGCCATCAGCGGCGACATCAAAGGGATGTTCCTGCAGGTGGAAGAGGACAAGCCCCTGCTGCGGTTCTTATGGAGAGAGAGGATCGGGGATGAGCAACCATCCATCTATCAATGGGAAGTCCTCCCTTTCGGAACCACATGCAGCCCATGCTGTGCTACGTTCGCACTGCAAAAACATGTCGCAGAGGACCCAGCAGCTGACGAGGAGGTCCGACAAAGTGTAGAAAAGAGTTTCTACGTGGACAACTGTCTGCAAAGCGTCTCGACGCCAGAAGAGGCCGAGGCCCTCCTACTCAAGCTCCGCGCCTCCCTGATCAAAGGCGGCTTTGATCTCCGGCAGTGGGCCAGCAGCGACCCTCAAGTACTGCGCAGCCTCTCCCCAGAGGACAAGGCAGCAAGCAGCGAGACCTGGATGGCGACCATCCCAGGTGAAGCCCAAGAAATGACATTAGGACTAGTCTGGCGCTTCAAAACAGACTCGCTCCATTATAGACACACACCCCTGACCAAGGAGCAGGGAAGGTCGATTTCACTACCGACCACAAGGCGGAGTGTATACAGAACACTCGCCAGACAATACGACCCGTTGGGATGTATTCTACCTTACACCACCAGGGCAAAGATGATTGTACGAGAGCTGTGGGACAAGGACCAGGGCTGGGACGATCCCATACCCGACCACCTTGCTTCCACATGGAGAGAGTGGGAAACAGAACTCAGCTCGCTCCCAGGTGTCAACATACGCCGCAGCTACTTCCCACCCACAGTGCGGCTGGAGACGTGTCAGATGGACCTGCACGTCTTCAGCGACGCCTCCAAAGTAGCCTACGGTTCGGTGGCCTACTTGCGGGCCCGAGAGGAGGGAGGAGAAATACATACCGCCTTCATCCTGGCTCGTTCAAGAATAGCCTCCCGCAAGCAACAATCGATCCCGCGTCTAGAGCTCTGCGCAGCCCTAGTAGGAGCGCAACTCGCCACGTTAATCCAACGTGAACTCACCATCCCGGTGCAAAGAACAATCCTGTGGTCAGACTCCATGACCGTACTCACATGGATCCAGTCCGATTTGTGTAGATACAAGGTCTTCGTGGGAGTCAGAATCACAGAGATCCAAGATTTAACAGAATCAGCATGCTGGAGGTATGTGGACACAAAACAGAACCCAGCAGATGTCATCACCCGGGGAATGTCCCTGGATGACCTCACACGTCACAATCTCTATAGTGACGGTCCCGAGTTCCTCAAGCTCCCGGAAGAAGAGTGGCCTACACCCACCCCACGGGAGGCTAGTCAAGAGGAGGCAGAGATGAAGAAATCTATGTTCTGTGGGTTGACGCACACACCAGTCCCCACAGATCCCAACATAGACGACTGCCCTACCCTTGAGAGTGCGCAGTCAAAGACATTCCTGTGGCACCACCCCGAGGTTCCCTCCACTACTGACATTAATGCAGCGAATTACGAAGAAGCAGAACTCCTTCTGCTACAGCGAGCCCGCAGAGACTCGTTCCCCGACGAGCTAGACTGTCTGCAGGGATCAAAGCCAGTCCCGTCAGACAGCAGACTGCTCCACTTGGCCCCTGAGAGCGACGCCCATAATCTCATCAGAGTGGGTGGTCGTCTGAGAAGGGCCCCAGACTTAACGGATGACGTCAAGTTCCCGATAGTTCTCAACAGCCGACACAAGGTCACAGAGCTCATCATAAAGAAATACGACGAGGACGTGCACCACGCCGGGGCAGAGAGAGTCTTCGCTGAGATCAGACGTCGCTATTGGATACTGCAAGGAAGAGAAGCAGTACGACGCTTCCAGCGGACCTGTCTAGACTGTCGCAAGTGGCGAGCACAGCCCAGTATACCCAGGATGGCTGACCTACCCCCCTGTTGCCTTCGACTCGGCGACAAGCCCTTTCACTCCACCGGTATGGATTGCTTCGGCCCGCTGTATGTGAAGAAAGGAAGAGGGACGGAGAAGCGGTGGGGTATTGTATTCAAATGCATGACCACCCGAGCGATACACATAGAACTCCTTCCAACCATGAGTACGGACTCATTCCTTATGGCCTTCCGGAGATTCACAGCGCGGAAAGGAAAACCGTCTATATTATTGTCTGATCACGGGACAAACTTCAAAGGCGGAGAAAGAGAGCTGAGAGAGAGCTTCCAAGCTATGGGCCCAGAACTTAAGACCCACCTCGCTCCCTCTCAGATTGATTTCCAGTTTAACCCCCCGAACGCCCCTCACTTCGGGGGAACTTGGGAACGAGAAGTACGTTCAATAAAGACAGCCCTGTACGCCGTGCTTGGGGCCCAGACCGTGGCGGAAGAAGTCCTCACGACAGTCCTCACGGAGATCGAGGGAGTATTGAACTCAAAGCCCCTCGGTTACGTCCCAAGTGATGTAGCAGATGTCGACCCAGTCACCCCCAACACTCTCTTGATTTGGGCGGCTGGACCCCGCGCTCCCACAGACAGTGTACAGACCTGAGGAAGCGAACGGCCGAAGAATGTGGAGGTACAGTCAAGTATTGGCTGACAAGTTTTGGAACAGTTTCCTCCTCCACTATCTACCGTCTCTACAGACCCGCCAGAAATGGGTAAAAGAAAGAGACAATTTGACGGAGGGCACAGTCATCATGATTATAGACCAGTCACTACCCCGAGCTATGTGGCCGGCCGGCCGCGTAAGCAAAGTGATCACTGGTGCCGACGGAAAGGTCAGAGCGGCAGAAGTGCTCGTCCAGGGACGGACATACACCCGACCCGTGGCGAGGCTGATAGAGTTGCCAAGGCTACCTGATTCCCTTGATGACGACCATGACCCACTGACTTTGTGAATTGCCCTACTCCTCACAACGGACATTGAGTAGTGGACAAGGCGGTTAATCTGTCTCTGCTTATCTAATTAGGTGCGGACTAATTAGGAGGCGGCTGTTACAAAGGGTCAGATTAAACCGAATATATATATTTATTACTTGAGATATATTGTATAATATTTGTATATCGTCTGATATCCCTTGTATATTCTTTGTACATATACACGGAATATCCCTTTACCTAGGTACAGGCCAGACCATAATATTCGTTCTCCTATTGGACAGCGACCCCCCTAGGCGCCAACGGCCATACCCCCAATGTCTAGTTCAAAGTCACCGCTAAGACATGTCTCAACATGCCCAGGTTTGCGCAGTAATACGAGACAGAAATGAGGTTGGCACTAGATTATTCACCTTACGTATAAATATGTTGCAGGTGGATACAGCAGTTAGTTAACCCAACAAGTTGAAGCCTTCACCACGATACAACGTGCTGTGAAGTGGGCCCTTTTTGCCCCTAAATAGAGCCTTGAGACCGCGTGCGAATTGATAGCTAAAGTGTCAGAGTTTAACGCTGTATCGTCGAGTTCGACTTATTCTATTATAAAGTAATAGTCTATTATGTATAGTGTATCGTGCGGCTACCGTTCTACAGTGACCAGCATTACCACCGTTTCATCGTACCGAGCTAGTGTGCTTATCCAGGCTGGGCGGCCTAACCTTGTGCCGCCATCCGAGGAGTTCTAGACGAGAACCGTGTGGATATGTACACTGGATAACCTACACCGACGAATGCAGAGCCCTTTTCGGCTGGATTATATTGCTTTGGTACTGTGGCTGCTGGAGCAGAGAACCGTCTACCCCACTACCGTGTGGGATCTACCCTGTGAGGAGCCCCGTCGAGCCCGCCTCTAGGACCCAGAGGCTGGCTAGCTTTCCTCCATGCTGTAATGCATACCGGAGTATAGCTGTTGCTTTGTCTAAGGACCAAGGGATTATTGCACCGTCTCCTGTACCTGGAGTCTCTTTATTCCTCGTTGATCCAGACTTTTGCTCCTGACAATTCCTCTCCCCTGCTGGCTTACAACCGGAGGGAACCCCCTTAGTATCTCCAGCTGACCTACGAGTGTGCCTTATATAATTCTTATGCTACAGGTGGTATTAATTATCCCCATCGTAATATGCTCATGGACTTACGCTCTTGACCTATTTATGCACATTCTTCGCCATACAAGCGCGACCCTAATTCTCAATACTGTAATCTACTATTGCTGCTCTTCTAAACAGGACTTTCTTTGTTAAGCCGTGTTATTGTGTGGGTGTTCATCATATATACCGTGTACTGTATGGCCAGTAATTAAAGTACATAACTCAGTAGTGGTTTAATGATACCATACTCTCAATACAGTCAGGGAATTGTACCCCTCAGTTACACTAGACGTGTTTTGAACGTCTAAGCTTAGACGTGTTTTGAACGTCTAAGCTTAGACGTTGTTTCAACGTCATGACATAGAAGTCTACCAAACTTTACATTAAAGCATGAGCGTTGAAAATGCATTGTTTAAAAATTAACACATCAATACCATGGAATAGTAAAAAGTTAGACGTTTTTATATATTTTTTTATTTTAAAATACTAAAGGCCGGCCCAACACACACATACATAGCAACTGAACATTTTGAAAGATTAAAGATAGAGCTGATAGCGGATCTATTTGAGCTAAGGGGCGGCGCAGAGAGGGTTGCATCCTCCCAGTCTTCGGCACTTCGAGACAGCCGGAGAGGCGCAAAGGGGGTCGCATCCTCCCGGTCTTCAGCACGGGACGTCCAACACTCCTGGACAGCCACTGACAGGGAGACAGGGAGACGGGACAGGCGTTAATACAGCTCACGTGATTGTGATGGGCGGACATAGCAATAGATACAAGTGGTAAGCATTAGTAGGTTACAGCAGTAGGGATGACCCCCGGAAATATTGTGTCTATTACTAGGCTTGCTTAAATTGTGAAGAAAGGAGAATATGAATTAAGATTTTTCTTTGCATCTTTGACAGTGAATAACACCATGCTAATAATGACCAAACATTAAAAACTGCCACTGATCTCGTTCAGTACCTTCTTGAGATCATGTGTACAAAAAAGTCTAAGGAAATTAATAAAGGGAATATGATTAAACCGAAGGTTCTGTAGATACAGTACTGAATTCTCCCATCCGGACCAATGCCATTAGAAATATTATTATAGAATAGGAGGCGTATAAATTACCTTATTATAGCCAATTCGCACATTATATATATATATATATATATATATATATATTTACATATATTAGCTATATAAATATACTGTAACAGGTTAAGCCTTTGAACATTAAGGCAACTAGGTAAATACCTAGGTAAATAAAATATTGCTCCACTTCTACAAGGTTATTTGCATATTCTTGGTATCTAGGGACATCTATGGACCTCAGGGAATGTAATCACAGTGTCAGAAATATTGTGTCTATTACTAGGCTTGCTTAAATTGTGAAGAAAGGAGAATATGAATTAAGATTTTTCTTTGCATCTTTGACAGTGAATAACACCATGCTAATAATGACCAAACATTAAAAACTGCCACTGATCTCGTTCAGTACCTTCTTGAGATCATGTGTACAAAAAAGTCTAAGGAAATTAATAAAGGGAATATGATTAAACCGAAGGTTCTGTAGATACAGTACTGAATTCTCCCATCCGGACCAATGCTATTAGAAATATTATTATAGAATAGGAGGCGTATAAATTACCTTATTATAGCCAATTCGCACATTTATATATATATATATATATATATATATATATATATATATATATATATATATATATATATATATTTACATATATTAGCTACATAAATATACTGTAACAGGTTAAGCCTTTGAACATTAAGGCAACTAGGTAAATACCTAGGTAAATAAAATATTGCTCCACTTCTACAAGGTCATTTGCATATTCTTGGTATTGTTGTGGAAAGGTTGTTTAACACAGCAGGAGACGATATTTCCAATTGTAACAAATAGGTAATTTATTTAAGAAAATAAGTTCTTTAACAGCAAGAGCTATGGGTCAAAGAGGATCGCCACAGCTTGAACAAAAACACTCTGTCCTGGATCCCTTTGCCTGTCCCTAAATCCCCTCTCAGTCCTGCCCCCATGACAGATATGATGACGTATCACATCATGTCAGATCTGACATGACGTACATTAAGATGATACGTAGATTTAACATCGGAGAGAGAGAGAACATGAGGAGAGATAAGCAAGATATGATATCCACACACGATATGATGTAAAACATTAAGAACATCGAAGAGAGAGTGAGATGTGTGTGTTTGTGTGTGTGTGTGTGTATGTGTGTGTGTGTCTGTGTGTGTGTGCGTCTGTGTACAGACGTGTGTATTGTATGTGTGTATTGTGTGTGTGTGTCTGTGTGTGTGCGTCTGTGTACAGACGTGTGTGTATTGTATGTGTGTATTGTGACACAGGGAATGTGTGTGTGTGTCGGTGTGTATGTCTGTGCGACTGTGTGTGTCTGTGTCTGTGTGTGTGCTGTGTAACTGTGTGTGTCTGTGTGTGTGTGCTGTGTCTGTGTGTGTGCTGTGTATGTGTGTAAGAGAGAAAAGACACAAGATTAGAACACACGATATGATGTACTGAAATGTCCATCTGCTATCTTGAGGCTGTTTTAAGAACATCAGCCAGACTGTCGCCCTAGTGTCTTTGAGCCCTGCTAGTTGACCTATATTAAACTAGTCAAGACTAACCCCTTTCCTACCTCCACCCTCGTATACACATTTTCCCCAACATTCCCCCATTTGGGGCTAACCCTAGTCCCACCCAAATCATATAACCAAGAAAATGTGAACGTCTAACTAAACAAGAAACCTTACTTCATTCACTGGACCCCTAACGGACCAACAAAGGCTGACTACCGTTCTCACAATAAACACAAAACCGCTCAAAACAAGAGTAATAATAAAACATCAAAAAAAAAAAATACCCCAATTTATAATCCTAACCTGACAGACAAATCCCCCCAACCTCCACCGCTTACCAAATGAGCCACAGTTCCGGCCGGAAACCGCGACTCTCATCAGGGAAAGGAGAAGTTGACCGTCAGAACTAAACATAGAACATCCCTCCCAAAAAAAAATGACATTGTCTCTTCCATAACATTGAGTCCCAGTGTCCATCGCTCAGCCCCCCTTCCATGCCCACGCCATAGTCTCCTCACCGTATTGCCAAAAGTCACATTTTGCCAATACAGCAACCACCACGCCACACCTCCAGTCCTCGTAGAAGCATGTCCCCATGCCTGGACGGGAGGCGCTGGTACCGACCTCACCACGTGTCCCCCCATCTTCGACGGGAGGTGCCCATCTTGCCCACTGCGTTAGCCCCCCCCCTTTGTCCCTCCAGTCCCCAGAACCGATCCCCCGACCACTTCTTCTCAATGCTTCCTCAGGCTCAGAACCGACACTCTGCCGATGCCCCTTCCCATTCCGGTTTGACCAGGACCACAAGTAAAATAAACAAAAAATAATAAAAAAATAAAAAACAATGCAATGATTTTCAATGGTTGCAATCTCTATGCCGAAGGATCATTAGAAAATCAGACTAAAATTCCTAGTTAAAGGAATAAACCAACAAAACTGCACTCAGACCATCCCCCGTCACTCTTAAAGGAAAGAACCAACAAAAAGAAAATGTCCCTACCTCACCATACCCCTAATCCTCTATCCCCTCGTCTCCCTCTAAGGCAGCATAAAGCTGAGGATATGGCCCGATTTGTGGCTCAATCTCTTTCTGTCCCACCATCAGCATTTGGCTCGTTACGTGTGAAGTTACCAGCCTACCCAAGAGAGGCATACCACAACAGAAAAGGAGAACCAATATCAACCCTGCCACCCCGATGGATATCCCCGTCTGCATCACTATGCTTCCCCACTGTCCCAATCTTTCCAACACCCCACTCCCCCACCATTCTTCATTCCGGCCAGAATTCCCCCTCAATTCCTCCCTCAAATCCTTCAGCTTAGCCATGGCCTCGGAGAACTTTCCCCCTGGCCCCACATTCGTCGGAATGAATGTGCAGCAGTACTGTCCAAACATGGAACAGACTCCACCCTTCTCCGCCATTAACCAGTTCAGAGCCTGTCTATTCTGCCACGCCACCGTACTGGTCGCGTGCATCTGGTCCCCCATTGCATCCAACGCCTCCTCGGTGTAATTGAGATACCGCTGCTGATTGTAAAACAAATAGTTGATCCACCCGGTGTTCTTATTGACCGATATCCATGGCAGAATAGACTCAAACCCTGCCGCAATCTCATTCTTAGCCATGAACTCGGCTGGAATGCCCCTTGGCTGTCCTATGCTGTCCAGATACACCCTTGGGTCTGCCTTGTAGCTACGCTTCGTTCGAGAGATAGGAGACTCAGAAGGTCCTTCCGTCACTGATAATGGTAGGACCACCATTGGCATGATCGCCTGAACCCGGGCACATCTACCTGACCAATCTAAAGGAAGTGTATTCCTCAACCTCCTACCGCCGCAGAGCCAGTATTGGTCCGCCAGTGCCATATCCTGGACATGAAAAGGGCAAGCTACAGGCCGTGGGTTGGTATCCACTCCCTTTAACACGACCCCGTGTCCACACTTTCCTTCTTTCGTACAGTTAGTCGTGATGCTCCAAATAGTAGTGCACCGCCCCTCTGCCACCTCCCCTACATCCCGGGTCCCCTCCTTTTGCAAGCACTCGAAATCCTTGGTCAGCCATAGTTTGACACCTCTGGGTATTGGCAACCCCGTCGCTACCCCCTGCACACGTACATCCAATTTCCTACACCGTTCCCGCATAGTGACATCCTTGAAATCCGTGACGTTTCCTGCCGCCTTAAAACGACTAGAGCCGAGAAACCCCAAACACTCTGCCTCGCACCAAGGGCGACTATTATGGGGCCCCTCCCATGCCTCTGCGTCCCTGTCACACTGAGCCCAACTGAACTTCGTGCCCTTCACCAGCAGCCTATCCGGACGTGCCTTGGAGCAGACATAACAATCCTCTATCTGATTCTGCGCGCTCGTGTACTGGACCCACTTAAACCACTCATTCCCTAAAGCCGCCCTATACATCGGGTCAGCCTCCGGGTCTTCCTCGTCATAGTCATAGTCGCCCCCATCTTGTTCCCCGGAAGGAAGCAAACCCCTCAACCTGGCCCAGAGTGAGCCCACTGAGTCCCTCAACGTTCCGGCTGTCCTCTGGAACATATCCTGTCCCCCCACCTCTTCCGACTCAGTGTCCTTGACCTCCCTTTTTCCCCTCACCCCTGTCCCCTGTGATTGGTTCGGGACAGGCTCAACTCTCCTATCTACCCCCACAACCCGATGCTCGTTAGTATAATGGTAAGTATCCCCGCCTGTAACGGGGGAATGGTCAAAATCAAAAACATGCCCTTGCGGTCCTACGGGAAACACCCCGTTTGGTTGTAGTCTTATCTTCTCCCCCCCTTCCTCGATGGAGGGAAAAGGGGCGCCTGATTCTGAGCCTGGTCATGAAAGTCTGCTGGTACTTGAGCCTGAGCGGGACCCCGTGGGACTCCTACCCACTCAAACCCGTCATCCTCAAGGACGGGTCGACCGTGACGGTTCTTTATGACGTCGTTGTGCCCGGCCGACCGTCCGCACACTGCTGCCAACATCTGCGGGAGCATCAGCAGGCACTGCACCTTCCAGTTGCCGTCTCGGACCCTCCATGTCGGGTTCTGCATAACTGCGATCGATTGTATCCCCCAAGAGATCGCCGCTGGCCTTTATGCAGTGATTGAAGTGGAACCAGGTCGCTGATCCCTTGACTTGGACTGCCGTTCCAGTCGATCGGATCACCTCGTACGGGCCCTCTCTCCGGGGTGATGACCACTTTCTCTTGTGGACCTTTACGAAGACCAAGTCCCCAGGGATCAGTCTCGGTTTGGTGGCTTCCTTCTCCGCCTCCTTCGCTTTCTCTGCTCCTGTCGAAACACAGCTTCATGTATTTTAGTCACTTGCTGAAGATATTTTTTCAGATCTTGCTCAAAAATATCTAATGCCGGGCCCCTAGCCAGGTGTCTAAATGGCGGTGCTGGCATGCTGCGGCCTGTAAGCATTTCATGCGGTGTTAGCTGTGTTTGGCGGTTTACGCTGCTTCTAATCAGAGCAAGTGGCAAAGCATCAATCCAGTTAAGCTTAGTTTGCATACAGATTTTCAACAGTTTGTTTTTAATGACCAGATTGGCCCTTTCCACCTTCCCCTGCGACCCGGGACTATAGACACAGGAAAGGCGCTGTCTTATACCTAATTTCTGCATCAGCCCTTTAACCACCTTGTCGATGAACTCGCGGCCATTATCGCTTTGTAATATCGTGGGAATTCCAAATCTCGGAATGACCTCGCGACACAGGAACTTGATCACTGTGTCCGCGTTCTTGTGTTTAGATGGAATGGCCTCAATCCAGCGACTAAAGCAGTCCTCTACTACCAGGAGGTATCGTTTGCCCTGCACTGGCGTTATCATGTCTGTATAGTCCATAATCAGATGTCTGAATGGTCCCTCAGGGAGGGGTGTGTAAGCCGCCACTGTCGGTACTCCTTTGCGCACATTGCCCTGTAAGCATGTTAAACACCTGGCTAGTGTAACGTCAATTTGTGCCTGAAGCTTTGGGGACCAAAATCCCATTTTCGTGATTCGTTTCAGGGTCTCTGCTCTTCCACAGTGATCAACACCATGAGCCTCAGGTATCACTAAGGACAGAAGATCGATGGAGGCGACTATCAAACCGTTATGACTCCTCCACAGACCATCTGCCCCCCTTACAGCCCCCCTCTCCGTCCACGACTGTTTCTCGGCCTGCGTGGCTGAGTCCTGAAGATCACTCAAATTATCCTCAGTTACCTCAGTCGTCAGTTCGGCCGCAAACATCAGAACAGCCGTGGACGGCACCGCAGCCGCCGCCTTCGCGGCCTCGTCCGCCGCGTTGTTTCCCGTCGTCACAAAGGACAGGTCTTTTCTGTGTGCCTGGCACTTTACGATAGCAATGCTTTTGGGCAACTTTATAGCCTGAATAAGCGCCACAACCTGCTTGTGGTGAAGGATCGGTGAGCCGTCCGATTTCTTAAAGCCTCTTGCCTTCCAAATGGCCGCGAATAGGTGGCATACGCCATGCGCATACGCAGAGTCTGTAAAGATGTTAACCGTGCGATCTTTAGCTATTATGCATGCTTCTGTTAGTGCTATTAGTTCTGCAAGCTGGGCCGAACATGGTTGCATGCATTGTTCGGCCTTTCTTGTTAGTGTTTCTCCGTTAGGTTTGCACTGTACGACGGCGTATCCTGACCTTAAATTTTCCCCCTCCCGATAGCAGGACCCATCCACAAAAAGTGAGAGTTCTGCTATCGCGAGCGGGTCGACTCCCAAATCAGGACGGAGTTTCACGAAAGCCTGTACCTCCACCTCACACTCATGCGGTTGACCCTCGCTCGGGAGTGGTACCAGATCCGCCGGGTTACTGCCGTGGCATGTTTTTATCGTAACGTCCGAGTACTGCAGGAGCCTCATGTAAGCCTGTTGCCGTTGGCTGGTCAGAACAAATTTGCCTCTTTCAATCAAGTTTGCCAATTTGTGATGTGTCCAAATGCAAATGTCATATCCCATTGTCACGGCCGTTGCCTTCTCATACATCAAATGTGCTGCGGCCAGGGCCTGATAACAAGGTGGCAGACCCTGCTCTACCGGCGAAAGAGCTCTAGAGTAATATGCTATCGGTTGTTTTTTCCCACTCCCCCCCTGTGTTTGAGTCAGGACAGCTGTCGCATGCTGCGCTCTATGTGAGACGAATAGGTGGAAACACTTCTCATAATCCGGCAGCGCCAGGGCAGGGGCCTGTAACAACAGACGCTTAATGTTTATGAACGCGTCCTCCCCCTCCTCGGTCCATGTCAAGGGAGCGCGAAGCTTGTCTGTACCCGCCTCTTTTATCATCATCCTCAACGGCGCTGTCGCTATCGTATAGTCCTCCACCCACTCAGAGCTGTACCCAGTCATCCCTAAAAACGTCATCATCTGTCGGACCGTCAATGGCCTAGGTGCCTTGGATACAGCTTCGAGCTGCGTGGGTGAGATGCTTTTTATGCCCTTTTGAATGACGCGAGACAAGTACTCAACTTTTGGCTGGCAGTACTGCAGTTTTGAACGGGATGCCTTGTGGCCTCCCACGGCTAATCCACTCAAAACTTTGATGGAGTCCTCATGGCACTGCTGACGTGTATCCGAGCAGATTAGAATGTCATCTGCATACAGTAAAACCGTGCTGAGTAGTGTGTCGCACACTCCTTGCAAGTCTTCCTTGAGCGCCTTCGAGAAGTAATGCGGCGAGTGCGCGAACCCTTGTGGCAACCGGGTGTAAGAGTATTGTTTCCCCCTGTGGGTAAAAGCAAACAGATACTGAGACTCTTTTTCCAATGGAACACTGAAGAATGCCTGCGTGAGATCAATGACCGTATAGTACTGCGAGCTACTCGGGATGTTTGTCAGGAGGGTGTGTGGATTAGCGACTTCCGCCTCTGGTCCAGACACCACGTCGTTCACCGCCCTCAAATCGTGTACCAGTCTGTACCTAGCCCTGTCCGCCTTTAGCACTGGGTGGATAGGTGTATTACATCTGGATTTGAAAGGGACGAGCACTCCCCCCTTTAACAGTCCCTCAATCTGATGTGATATAGCTTCATCCGACTCTGGCTTCATTGTATACTGTCTGATAAAGGGTGGTCTACAACCCTTCTTTAACCTGACCTTCACTGGCTGTGCCGACAATATTAGACCCACATCTGTGTCGTGTTTTGACCACAACCGTTCCGGGGTGCGCGCCAACATGTCCTGTTCCAGCAAAGCATCCGCCTCTGGAATAACGCAAGGGTCTCCTGGTAATCTGATTACTTGCGGTTTTGCCAAAACTGAAAAGGAAATCATTATTTTTATGAAACTCCCATCTGCGCTGTTCCAAATTAGCGGAGATTCCGTGGAGACCCACCTTTGAGTCTCGGATTCCTGTATCATTGAACCTAGATGTTCGGATTCGTAACCAGGATTTATTCTCAGAGTGATGTGTGGGGCGGCGTCTCTTAGTCTATGTTGTTCCCGTAGATACTTACCTGTGTTAACCCTCAACGCCGCGCCCTGTCTCCCTACAATTATCGCAGATGAGTCAATCTGCACCTGCTCGGGCTGTCCCTGCAACCATGCCTTGTTCCTAACTAGGTCACTATTCGTCAAATATTGTAGTGTGCAATGTGCCTCCATGTTTGTTTGTCTAGACTGAGGCAGTTGGGTTTTCAGAAATGGCTCCCAGGGGGCACAGACCCTTTGCAGCTCTGCATCTATGTTGCCCAGCCAGAACACAGTGGCCTCTTTCTCCCCCGTCCCTTGTAGCATCATTTGGTACACGTCTTGTTCAATTTGAATCCCCTCAGGCGTACATAGGATTTTACAGCCTAGTTTACACATTGCATCTCGTCCCAAGAGATTGCGCGGGGTGCTGTCCGAAATTAATACAGGTATTGTTATGGTCTTGTTGTTATACGTCATAGAGATTGGATCTGATGTGGGTATTAATTGTGTTTTTCCCGAGAATCCGACCGTCCGAACATACTGTCCAGACTGGGGTAAGTGAGCGGCGTATTTTTGCTTTATGCAGGAAAAACCTGCTCCAGTGTCTGCCATCATCTCTGTTAATTTGCCCTCCACTAGGACCTGCAGAATAGGTTCTTGCTCAGCTCCCTTGGAAACCACAATCATTTGATTTCCCCCCGTCGCATTCTCTGGGCACCCCTAGTGATTACCCCCCTGGTTTCGGGGCCCTCCTGTCTCCCCCTGGTCGTGGGGCCCTTGTGACTCCCCCTGGCGCACGGGTCTTCCATACTCCGAGCCGGGACGGTATGGTTGCCTACATCTCATTTCCCTGTGTCCCTGCATGCCGCAGTTCCAACAGTGGAAACGGGGAAACTGTTGTTCGTTCCCCGGTCCCTGTGTAAACCGTGGGCCTGATTGCCCATTCCCTGCCTGCCGCCTGAACGCCTGGTTCTGTGAACTATAGCCATAGCTTCTCACTACCTGAGGTGCAGGCGCGGGTCCCTGGTCCTGCATGGGTGGAGAGGTCGCAGATGACACCATTACTGCCTGCAACCTCCTTTGGGGCTGCAGTTGTTGCTGAGTTAACTTCCTTGAGTCATTTCTATCCTGATCCCTGAGTTTCTGCTCCTGAGCCCTTTGCTTCTCCACACTATGTGTTACATGTGCACAGAACAAAGGATAAGTCATGTCCATTAACCCCACCACGTCTTCCAGTCTATTCTTAACCACCTCTGGAAGCCCTCTCATCACACTTTCTCTAAACATCGTTCTCTGCAACGGGTCAATCTCTGGGTTGTGTCCTAGCTCACCTCTCCACTCCTTCAGTACTTTGTTCACATAGGCGCCAGGCCCTTCCGTCTCCATTATGGGGTTGCCTGCCAGTTTTGCCGGATTAATACGTGATGGATATTGATTCCTGAGTTTGTACCACAACGCCGCTCTATGCGCGTTGAATATGTCTCCATCATGGGCCTGCGTGTCGCATGCCACTCGCATCGATGTGTCACCCATGATGTCCCGGCAGGCACCAACTCCTAGCAAACGCGTCAACAGGGATTTGACGTCACCTACTGCTAGCAGAAAAGATGACGTATTTTCCTCAAACTGCGTGATCCACCTGGAGGCTCCTTCTGAAAGGTCCGGTAGTCTTACTATTAAACCATCGATGTCTAGAGGTGACCATGGCATGTGAAAGATATCGTTCCCCTTTATTAGCAGGGGAAACTGGCCTGTGCTCGTCACACTTCCCACGAATGTAGGGGCGAAAGTCAGGGTTCCTGTAATGTTTCCTTTCTCCTGTCCTGGTTTTGTGTCATTCTCATCTTCCTCCTCATTCAACAGTTTAGTGTGGCCACACGCCCCGTGTTTCCCTGATGTCTGCTGTGCCACATTTTGACGGGCCTCTTCCTCTAACTTCCTCCCGACTCCCTCCCTCTGCCTGCCCAGGTTCTCTACCTCCTTTTCCTCTGCATCATACAACTTCCGACGTACTGTCTCGCCATATGCCGCCAGGTTTTTCGGATAGAGGTCCTGCGGGGTCAGTTTGGGAGGGGGGGTATCTCGCCTAAGGGAGGTCTCTGATCTAGCGGGGGTTTCTGACCTAGTGACGTGTTCTGACCTAGCAGGGGTCCCTAATTCCGTCTCCTCATATTCTCCTCTTATTGTCACAGTGCCCACCGGCAATTGCGTGACATAAGGTGGGGATGTTGGTTTCCCTATATCCGCCTCTCTCTGGTTTAGCGCTAAAGCTTCCTGCCTGTATGCTCTCCCCT